>NC_072416.2:12260000-12602500 GCF_028858775.2 Pan troglodytes
AATACATGTTTCTTATTTCCTGAAGTGAATAGAGTTCTCAGACCCACGATACTAGTCCATTTTCATGCTGCTGATAAAGACATACCTGAGACTGGGCAATTTACAAAAGAAAGAGGTTTAATGGACTTACAGTTCCATGTTGCTGGGGAGACATCACAATCATGATGGAAGGTAAAAGGCACATCTCACATGGTGGCAGACAAGAGAAGAGAATGAGAGCCAAGTAAAAGGGGTTTCCCCTTGTAAAACCATCAGATCTCATTCGCTACCATGAGAACAGTATGGAGGAAACGGCCCCCATGATTCAATTATCTCCCACTGGGTCCCTCCCACAACATGTTGGAATTATGGGAGCTACAATTCAAGATGAGGTTTGTGTGTGGACACAGCCAAATCATATCATCCACTCACCAGCACCCAGGAACTTTCCCTCCATGCCTGGGTTGAGTACTTGCAGCACTTAGACTAGAGAGAGTCTAATCACCTGGAGGTCATCAGAATTATCCAGAGGGCTTCTTAAAACACAGATCAAAGGGCCCTGTGTCCAGTTTTGGGTGAGGCCTAGTAATTTGCATTTCTAACACTTTCCCAGGTGATGCTGATGCTGCCTGTCTGGGGACCACACTGTTGACTTTAAGTATAACTGAAGTGGAAGGTGGGACTTGACTCCAGAGGTGGGGCTCAGACATTGGACCAAATTGAGGACCAGCTAAAACAGGGACAGGGCAAACAGCTTTCCATAAGACACACCCACCAGTGTGCCATGTCAGTGTACCATTGCCATGGCAACCCCCAGGGGTTACTACCCCTTTCCATGGCAATGCCCTGATAACCCAGAAGTTACTATACTTTTCCTAGATATTTCTGTATAAACCACCCCTTAATATGACTGCAGAACTGCCGTGAGCTGCTACTCCCAGCACACTGCCTGTGGGGTCACTCTGCTCTGCAGGAGTAGTTATGGAGCTGTAACAGTGTAGCTGGAGCTGTAACACTGCTGCTTCAATAAAGCTGTTTTCTTCTACTCTATCATCAGCTTGCCCTGGAATTCTTTCCTGGGTGAAGCCAAGAACCCTCATGGGCTAAGTCCCAATTTGGGGCTCTCCTGCCCTGCATCATAACCACTCTATCTCAGCAGTTCTCAACTAGAGGGTTAATTTTGTGCCTTCCAGGGGACATTTGGCCATGTTTAGATACTTTTGGTTATCCCAGCTGGGTTGGGGAGGACTCAACTGGCATCTAGTGGGTAGGGAGCAGAGATGCTGTTAAACATTCTACGTTGCACAGGACAGCCCTCAACAAAAGAATTATGCAGCCCCAAATTCAATAGTGTTCAGGTAGAGAGGCCCTGCTCTTCCTCCCCCCAATCCCAGCAAGTATTCAGAATGATGATGTCCATCTGCCCATCAGTAAGTCAGCAGGATGTCACTGCTGTATTTCCTCCCCTCCTGCTTCACTGAAACAGATGAACGGGTCTCAGGCCACCCCAGGTCTCCTCTACTCTGAAGGCAGAGCTGCCTGACTACACCACTGCCTGCTTGAACCCTCCTTGGCTCCTCATTGCCCGTTTAATAAAGACCAAGGTCCTTCCCATGCCTCCAGGGCCTGCCTGTCTGTCTCTCTAGCTTCCTGTCCTGCATCCACCCTACTGCCCACCCTCCAGCTGCTCACATCTGCTTTCAGTTTCCTGACACTGCCAAACTCTCTCTTACAGTGGACCTAGGCTCATTTTTTCCACTGGTCTAGGGCTGCCATACAAAACACTGCAGACTGGGAGGCTTAAACAATAGAAGTTAGCTCCTCACAGTTCTGGAGGGTAGAAGTCCAAGGTTGTGTTGTTAGTAGGTTTGGTTTCTTCTGAGTCCTGTCTACTTGGCTTGCAGATGGCGGCCTTCTCAATGTGGCCCCACACAGTCTTTATGTGTGTGCACGTGCCTGTGTTCAAATATCCTGCTTCAGTTATACTGGTTTAGGGTCCACCCTAAAAATCTCATTTTTAACTTAATTTCCTCTTTAAAGGCCTTGTCTCCGTCCAAATATAGTCTCACTCTGAGATATTGGTAGATAGAAATTCAGCATACGAATTTGGGTGGGAGGCACAATTCAGCTGATGACATCTGGGAAATCCCCACTCAACCTTTAGATATGAGGGTGAATGTTGTCACCTCTGGGAAACCTCCTCTGGTTCCTTCCTCCACCCTCATATGCCACCATGGACTACCCTTATTACACATAGCACCTCTCACGATATATTGTATCAACTCACCTATCAGCGGCCCCTGAAGATCAAAGCTCTAAGGGGTAGGCACTGTGGTTGCCTTGTTGAATCCTGTTTCCCCAGAGCTAGCACCACTCTTGACAAAAAGATTTTCAGTATATATTGCGTAAGTAGCTTAAAGAGCCACAAGTGCATCTGTCCTAGATTTTAGATATAAGATTTAATGTCATGTGATATCTTGTTCAATAAAGAAAATTCATTGAATCACTAAATTTATTTTATCCCGAGTTTGGTCCTGGCAATAAATTCACAGCACAGATTTTATTTTTGTGGCCAGATTACACTCCTTCATGAAAATGAACAGAAAATGGTTAAACATGACCTCTAAGTGAGGGAGTGTTACACACAGGATTGCAAACTCTGATATGTCACTACCACTTTTCAAAGATGCTCTTGAATTCCATTTGTCATTTCCTTTTCCAGGGAAAACTCACTTGAACAAAAGTGACACTTAAGTCAGAATGCATAGCAAGATGAGGTCAGTCAAGGTGACCAAGTTTGTGCTAACTTGCATCAGCTCTCTCCTCTAGGGTTGAGCCCTTCCTACATAATCCTGGCTTGGCATTTGTGGATTTGAAGTTTTCAATATTCCATATAACTAGGGCCTCTGTGGGTGGTTGTTTAGGTTGCATTTTTCACAATCGTAGGCTCCAACCCTACTTGCCACTCCAGACTTCAAGAACTCATCTCTTCAGGGGCGTTATCTAAAAGACTCTGGGAAGTTTGGATGATTCAGGAGACTCTCTTTAATGTCTTACCTCTAATGGGAGTATTTTAGTGGCTAAACCAATTCTTCATGCTCACTATGTGACCCAGGTCTCTACAAAGAGGTTTGAGCAGGCCTGGAAAGGTTTGATTCACTCTAGAAAAAAAATATGTTTGACTGCCTGGCTACATGCTCACAGTTCTCAGATCGAGTCAACACATTTACTGTCTATTACATTCATGGCACCATGCCCAGTGTTGAAATATAACCCAGGGCTGGCTGTGGTGGCTCACGCCTGTAATCCTAGCACTTAGGGAGGCCGAGGCGGGTGGATCACCTGAGGTCAGGAGTTTGAGACCAGCATGACCAACAAGGCGAAACCCTGTCTCTACTAAAAATGCAAAAATTAGCCGGGCGTGGTGGCGCATGCGTGTAATCCCAGCTACTCAGGAGGCTAAGGCAGGAGAATCACTTGAACCCAGGAGGCAGAGGTTGCAGTGAGCCGAGATCGTGCCACTGCACTCCAACCTGGATGACAGAGCAAGACTCCATCTCAAAAAAGAAAGAAAAAAGAAAAGAAAGAAATATAACCCAGACTGGGCATGGTGGCTCACACCTATAATCCCAGCACTTTGCGAGGCCAAGGCAGGTGGATCACTTGAGGTCAGGAGTTCGAGACCAGCCTGACCAACATGAGGAAACCCTGTCTCTACTAAAAATACAAAAATTAGCTGGGCGTGGTGGCGGTTGCGTGTAATCCCAGCTACTTGGGAGGCTGAGGCAGAAGAATCACTTGAACCCAGGAGGCGGAGGTTGCAGTGAGCCGAGATCACGCCACTGCACACCAGCCTGGGCAACAAGAGCAAAAGTCCATCTAAAAAAAAAAAAAAGCAAAAAACCCTTAAAGAAAAGAAATATAACCCAAAGGTTGTGATTTCTTATTTATAGCTGGAACGTAGTAGGTGAGTGAGTGTATTAATTTGTTAAGGCTTCCATAGCGAAATACTACAGACTGGGTGGCTTAACCAACAGAAATTTACTTCCTCACAGCTCTGAGGCTAGAAGTCTGAGATCAAGGTGTTGGCAGGATTAGTTTTGTTGTTGTTGTCTTCCAAGTCTCTCTCGCTTTGGCTTGTAGATGACCATCTTTTTCCTTCTGTCTTCCTCATGGTCTTCCCTTTGTGCATGTCATTGTCTTAATCTCCTCTTCTTATTAAAAAACCAGTCATATTGAATTAGGGTACACCCTAATGACCTCATTTTAACTTAATCACCTCTTTAAAGACTTTATTTCCCAGTACAGTTACATCTGAAGTGCTGGGGATTAGGGCTTCAGGATATGAATTTCGGGAGGAGGACAAATGAGTACCCAAAATTCTGAGTTGCAATGCCCTTGTATTAGGCCACTCTCTCATTGCTATAAAGAAATACCTAAGACTGGGTAATTTATAAAGAAAAGAGGTGTCATTGGCTCATGGTTATGCAGGCTATACAAGAAGCATAGAGGCTTTGCTTCTGGGGAGGCCTCACCAGGAAGCTTCCAATCATAGTGGAAGGCAAAGGGGGAGCAAGCTTCTTACATGGCAGGAAGGGGAGCAAGGGAGAGAGAAAGGGGAGGGGCGTAACATACTCTTAAATAACCAGATCTCATGAGAACTCACTCACTATCTCCAGGACAGTACCAAGGAGATGGTGCTAAACCATTCATGAGAAATACACACTCTCACAATCCAATCACCTCCTACCGGGCCCCACGTTCAACACTGGGGATTACAATTCAACATGAGATTTGGTGGGGACACAGATTCAAACCATATTAGTCCTCATCTCTCAAATAGAGATGATGATACCTACCTCGGTGCAGGGGAAGCCCTTAGGACAGAGTAGGGGTTTGATTAATAAAAATATTCTTTCTGGTACCAGCTCAATGACCTGCCATTAATCCAGTTTCTGTTCTGGAGGCGGATGAGGGGAGGAGAGATGACTCCCTCAGCCACTGGTCTGGTCTGGAATCTCTCTCTTCAAAGCATTGTCCCCATCCCACCAGCATCATTTGTGAGCTTTTTGGAAATGCAGAATCTCGGACCCCATGCCAGATCTATACTGAGTCAGAAGCTCAGGTCCTTAGGTGATTCACACACAGGTTAAAATTGAGAAGCAGGCCAGGCGCAGTGGCTCACGCCTGTAATCCCAACACTTTGGGAAGCCGAGGTGGGTGGATCACGAGGTCAGGAGTTCGAGACCAGCCTGGCCAATATGGCGAAACCCCGTCTCTACTAAAAATACTAAAATTAGCCAGGTGTGGTGGCGCATGCCTGTAATCCCAGCTACTTGGGAGGCTGAGGCAGGAGAATCGCTTGAATCCGGGAGGCAGAGGTTGCAGTGAGCCGAGATCACGCCACTGCACTCCAGCCTGGGTGACAGAGCAAGACGCTGTCTCAAAAAATAAATAAATAAAAATAAAAATAAAATTGAGATGTACCAGTATAAATATGGAGTGACTCAATTGTCCCCTTCTGCCACCTGCCTCTCCAGCGCAGACAGTATCTCTGGAACTAAATAATCTGCCCTGACCCTTTTGCCATGCTTCTCAAGTCTATATAATCCTTCCCAATGTCATTTTCACCAGTAGACAAGAGGGGGAAACATTTTCTCAGAAAGACAAGTTTTAGTCTTGACATTTAACCTCTGTAGTTTGTAACCTGTCAGTCAGGAGAACACTGAAGGTCATCTACCTGATCTTCATGCAGTTCAGGCTTCCCTGACTGCTCTTAAGAAGGTCATCAGGTCCAGCTCTGACTCTATGCAGCAGAGAAGCAAAACCATTGTGATGGGTCATTAACAAGCACCAGGCAGACAGTGTGGGTGGGAAATCATGGTCCAGAATGTCAAATGTCTCTTAGGCCTACCAGGAGAGATGCTCAATTAATTCTGTCCTTTAGCACCCCCCTGAAAAGTTCTGCACATAAGAGCAACTCACTTTATCGGCTCTTGCAGCTCACCTCTTTGTTACTGGCTTTAGCCTCAGCCCCCTAAAATCTGAGGCCACTCCATCCAAACAAACCAAGAACATCCCGCTCTGGGTCAAAGGCTTTCAGCTGTGTTCATGCATTTGGAAGAAGGAGAACTTCTAGCCCCTGTAAAAAGAGTCTGCATCATTTTACACCGTGGCTTCCATCCCACTATTCACCAGGGCTGCTCAGCTTTCTCAAACACAGTTACTACCACAAAGTCCATTAGTATCTCAGCCTGCTACCTTCTGCTTCCCAGACTGTGGTCTGCAATCCCGACCTAGCCTCAGTGACAGCAGCCGCTGTTGGAGCCCTTTAGGAGACAGTAACACCATTTCGTGTTGCTGTCCATGGGATTCTTATCAGTCTGGATGAATGGCTGAACAATTTTCTAGGCTCTTCGGTCTATTGCTCAGACACCTGGGAGTCCCATCCCCATGTCTTTTGCAAAGCCTCATTTCTGGTAATTTATAACACATTCACTGTTAAATATCCATCACAGAATGTCAGCCAGGCCTGTGCCTGGGATCTGTGTAACAGTGTTTCATTCTGTCCACCTTTTTAGGCACAGAAATAGCCCTGCTGACCCAGAAGAAGCAGTCATATGGTTTGCATCTGGTTCTTGGGAGATGCTGGTATCAGAGAATGATGCTCCAATAACCACCATCGACTAGTTATATATCACAACTTTCTTTTTTTTTTTTTTTTCCGAGATGGAATCTTGCTCTGTCACCCAGGCTGGAGTGCAGTGGTGTGATCTCGGCTCACTGCAACCTTCATCTCCCGGGTTCAAGCAATTCTCCTGCACCAGCCTCCTGAGCAGCAGGGATTACAGGCACATGCCACCATGCCCAGCTAATTTTTGTATGTTTAGTAGAGATGGCGTTTCACCACGTTGGCCAGGCTGGTCTTGAACTCTTGGCCTCAAGTGATCTGTCTGCCTCAGCCTTTCAAAGTGCTGGGATTACAGGCGTGAGCCGCTGCACTCAGCCTCATATATCACAAATTTTGATATGATGTATTTTCATTTTATTCAGTGTAATGTTTTAAAATGTTCCTTGACACTTTCTATTTGAACTTTGAATTACTTAGAAATGGGTTGCTTACTTTTCAATTGTTTGGAGATTTTCCTGTTATTGATTTCTAGTTTGATTTCATCGTGATTGAAAAACACAGCTGTAAGAATTAATTCTTGTTCAGTTACTTGAGGGGTTGTTTTAGAGCCCAAGACATGGTCTTCTTAGAATGTGTTCCATAGCGCTGGAAAAAATGTGTATTCTGTTGGTGGTGGTGGAACTTTCTATTAATGGCGATTAGATCTGATGGGTTGAGGGTGTTGTTGTGTTCCTCTCTATCTTTGCACAGCTTCTTTCTACTTGCTCTGTCAATTGTTGAGAGAGGGATGTTGAAGTCTCCGAGTGTAGTTGTGCATTTGTCTACTTTCATTTCCACCAGTTTCTGCTTTATATATTTTGCAGGTTTATTTTTTTGGTGCATTTACATTTAGGATTACTATGTCTTCTTATTTTATTGACACTTTCACTTTTATATGATGTTTATCTCTGTTTCTATTTTTTCCTATAAAGTCTGATTTATTGGATATGTATATTGCCATTCCTCCTTTTTACTTTTACTAATGTTTACATCGTATATATTTTCCAAACTTTTTTTTAGACAGGGCCTTGCTCTGCTGCCCAAGCAGTGGTGTGATCATAGCTCACTATAACCTTGAACCCCTGGGTTCAAGCAATCCTTCCACCTGGTAGTTGGGACTGCAGGTGTATACCACTGTGCTTAGCTAATTTTTTAATTTTTATTTTTGTACAGGTGGGTGTCTGTCTATGTTGCCTAGGCTGGATTGAACTCCTGGCCTCAAGCAATCCTCCTGCCTTGGCCTCCCAAGGCACCAGAATTACAGGCATGAACCACCACTCCCAGACAAAACTTTTACTTTCAATCCATCTATATTGATATATTCAAAATGAGTTTCTCGTAGATAGGATATATTTGGGTTGTGTTTTTAATCCACTCTGGAAATATGTTTTTAAATTGATATATTTAGACCATTTACATTTAGTGTAACTATTGATATGTTAGGGCTTAGGCTTGTGTGGTTTTTTTTAAAACTTGTTCTTTCTGCTTTTTCATTTCTATGTTTTATTTTTATTGCCCTTCTCTGGGTTAGTTGAACATTTATAATTTCATTTTAATTTATCTATAGAAATTTTGAGTGTACAAATGCTCCTTTACTTATGATGGAGTTAAGTCATGATAAACATAAGTTGAAAATATTGTAAACTGACAATGCATTTAATATACTCAACCTACCAAACATCATAGCTTAGCCTAGCTTACTTTAAATGTGCTCAGAATACTTACATTGGTCTAAAATTGGGCAAAATCACCTAACACAAACCCTATTGTATAGTAAAGTTTTGAATACCTCATGTAGTTTATTGAATACAGTAGTGAAAGTAAAAAACAGAATGGTTGTATTTACTGAATTATATTCCACTCTATGGGTATATCACATTTAGTTTATCAATTCATCCATCAATGTATGTTCGGCTTACTTCCACTCTTGTCTATTATGAACAATGCTACTGTGAACATTCATGTACAAGCTTTTTTTGTGTGGATATATATCTTCATTGTTCTTTGGTAAATACTTAGCAGTAGAATTGCTGGGTCATGTGGCATCTCTGTGTTTCACATTTTGAGGAATCACCAAACTGTTTTCCAAAGCAGTTGTACCATTTTATAGTACTATCAGTGACGTCTGAGGATTTTATCATTTTTTTAACATCTCCAAAATTGAGATGTCTCTTTGATGTACTTTGCAATTACAAATGGCTATGTTTCTTTTACTTTTTTATGACATATAAAAATGGTGGATTTTACAGTCCATAGCATCTTGAATTTAATTATATGTGGTGGTTGTTTACCACTATATGAATACTCTCAGTCTTGACAGTAACATAAAAGCACAGATGACAGAAATTAAGAAGTGGAAGAGGAAGGGATAGGGTCAAAGGATGGAGTTCAGATCTTATGTCTAATTGAAAGACAGGAAAGGAAGATATTTAAGAAACATTTACAGCAGAGGAATTTACAAATATGATGTATCTGAGAGGAGGAAAGAGGCTAGGTAGTTTAAGTGAAGTAATGACTCATCTACCATAGAAAGAAATCAATAGATAATATATAAAACTCATCTGCTCTTACAAACAGCAGAATAACTACATTATTTAGAAATATGGAATTAAATATTAGAAGAAACAATGAAAGAAGATAAGGTCATTTTTGAAGTTGTGTGTTCTAGGAAATGAAAAAGATGTTGAGTTGGTGACGTGCAGGACCCTAGCCATTTATGAGCCCTTTTGTTCTGTCTGATGTTCAACCACGTATAGGGCTTTGATAAAAATTTGTAAAAGACACACAAAAGTAAAATTTAAAGCACATTCTCTATGAAACTAAACCCTTGTGGTGAATGCTCTGAGAGAGATAAGAATATAGGATACAGATTCTAAATAAGATGAAAAAGACAGGAGATAATGCCGGACAATGAGTTGATAAAAATTTTCTGCTTCTCAGATGCTATTTATTCAACATGAGGTTCGTTTTATGCATTACTTATGCCATTTCTCTAAAATTCAAAGATAGCAGAAGCTCAAGAGGAAAAAAGGAGAGAAAAAGCTTATTTTTAGTTTTATGACATATAAGTGGCTGTAAGTTTTAAGATGAAGGGAAGTTAATATTGGGATTCTGATTCAGTTTCCAATACTTTGCAGTGTATGACAGAACTAAGCTATTTAATCTCCTGGTGACTCAGTTTTCTCAGCCCTAAAATGGGGATAATACTTTTTTATCCCACAAGATTGTCATAAAAATTAGATAAAATCAGAATGTAAAGATTCTTTGAAACATATAGAATGTAGATAAATGTTTTCTCTTAAGGCTTTTTGCACATTAGCAAAACAGGTGTTTGAAATTATAACATAGGACTCCTCACATTATCCCCGCAATAATGAATATTTGACAACAACATTTAAGATATTGAATTTTCAGTTTTATGTTCTACTCTTCTTTCAAAATATTAAATATTAAGATTAAAAACATTCATAAATCTTCCTTGTAGGAATCATGATGTCAAATGTCTATCTGTTACCTATCAGATATAAAATGTGAATCTAAGGTCTTGTGCAATCTTTCATGGACCAGAAAACATCATTTGTGCATATGCGATATATTTTAAGGTGGTAAATGACCTAAGGGCTTCTGTTGATGTATGGATTTTAGAATTTCCATCTGGTTGTTTCATTTCAGTCCAAATGGACATGAAACATCACAAGCAATTGAAAATTATCCATAATAAGACTGAAAGTACGTTCTACATTATGATTATTTATTTGCCTTTTAGAAACATTTTTCATATATTAGAACAGAGTAAGTCCCCTCTCCATCCCTTTCAGGAAGATTAAGAATAAATGTTCGTTGATATGTGGAGTGTTTACAATGAGCCTTGGCATTTGGCTAAATTCTGGGCATACATTCTATCATCTACCTGTTGTACAAATTTAAGGGATGGTGCTATCGTCATCCCCATCTTACAGATGAGGAAGCAGGTTTAGAGAGATTGGCCAACATTATCCTAAGCAAATTAGCACGGGAACAGAAAGCCAAATTTATTGCACTTTTTCTCACTTATAAGTGGGAGCCAAACACTGGGTACTCATGGACATAAAGATGGCAACACAGACACTGGGGACTACTAGAACAGGGAGGGAGGGAGGGGAGCAAGGGTTGAAAAATGAACTGTTCGATACAATGCTCAGTACCTGGGTGACAGGATCATTCATACCCCAGACCTCAGCATCACGCAATATATCCAGGCAACAAACCTGCAAATGTATCCCCTGAATCTAAGTTTTATTTATTTATTTGTTTGTTTATTTATTTATTTTTGAGACCAAGTTTCACTCTTGTCACCCAGGCTGGAGTGCAATGGCGCCATCTCGGCTCACTGCAACCTCCGCCTCCCAGGTTCAAGTGATGATTCTTCTGCCTCAGCCTCCTGAGTAGCTGGGATTACAGGTGCCCCCAGCATGGCCAGCTAATTTTTATATTTTTAATAGAGACGGGGTTTTGCCGTGTTGGCTGGGCTGGTCTTGAACTCCTGACCTCAGGATCCACCCACCTCAGTCTCCCAAAGTGCTGGGATTACAGGTGTGAGCCACCATGCCTGCCCGTATAATTTATTTTTAAATTTGTTTTGAGACAGGGTTCTCGCTCTGTCATCCAGGCTGAGTGCAATGGTGCAATCACAGCTCACTGCAGCGTCAACCTCCAAGGCTAAAGCAATCCTCCCACCTCAGCCTCCCAAGCAGCTGGGACTACAGGAGCATACAACTAAGCCTGGCTAATTTTTGTGTGGTTTTTTTTTTTTTTTGAGTTTTTTTTTGTTGTTGTTGTTGTTGGTTTTGTAGAGACAGGGTATTGCTATGTTTCCCCAGGTGCTTTTGAACCCCTGGGCTCAAGCAGTCCTCCTGCTTGGCCTCCCAAAGTGCTGGGATTACAAGCATGAGCTGCTGCACCTGGCCCTGAATATAAAAAAATTGAAAAAGAAAGCAAAAAGAGAGAGATTGGTCGAATTACTCAGAGATGCTGAGCTGCAGAGGGAAAAAAAACAGAACTCAAATCCTGCATTGAAAGTCTGAGCTCTTAATCACGATGTTGTACACTTCTGTTGTACCTATGAGGAACTATATAGAAGATACAAAGGAAAGAGGCCTATAATCACCAGAACTTCTGTTATCTGTCAGGCATCTCCATGGGCATATTCTATTTAATCTTTGCAGCAGTCCTATGGGATTGATTTTATTATCACTATTATTCTTTTCTTTTTACCAATGAGAAAATAAAGAAGCACAGAGGTCGGGAGCAGAGGAGGGTGGTAAAACACAGGTAGTGTCAGAATTGATGGCCACACAGCCTGTGGGGGTGCAGAGGAAAGAGGGGGAACAGTCTGTTGGTGGGAAGAAGCTGAAGGGGTGTGGAGAATCCCCGGTCAATGATCCACTTTCTTACAATGTGCTGTGGCTTGAATGTATCATAAGCCAACTTAATTGTAGTGAAACCTGGAGCTGCCCCAGGGCTATTAGCTGCAAGAAAGTAAACCTAATACCAGTTACCTCTTTATCGTCATCTGGGAAGCTGGTAGTGAAACCAGAGTCCAGGATATCAGAGCCAAAAGGTGGAAAGTGAATAATTCCTACTGATACCATTTCAGCACCTGGATCTAGCTATACCTGAGGTCATCACTGGACTTTGTTATATTGGCCAGTATCATTCTCTGTTGTACATAACCCTGTTAGAGATACATTTCCATAAATCTTAGTAGCAAGATTCCTGAAAACAGATACCCATAGCTTTTTATAGCACAAATATTTAACTTTTCTATCCATAGGACCACAATGTATCTGGACAACAAGGGTTGACATGAGAGATTTTCCCAAGGTGACACAGCTAGTGAACACTGAGGCTGAGATTAAAGACTTGAAATTAAAATCCTGACCTCCCCACTCCTGGTTAGGACAAAACAAGTTGACATTTTATGTAATTGTTCAGCACACTGAGTTTTATAAAATTCTATTTTAGATAATACTTCAGATCATGTTTCATAACCACAGCTTCACAAGAAACTGAAGGATAGTTTCTATTTGTGGTACCTGTTGAAATACTTTTGGGGAATAAAAGGATGAGAAAAAGAATTTTAAAAAGAAACAAGCATTTATTGAATACTCCTTATTGTCTAGCACTGTGAAGGCATTTTGGCATGGATTATCTCATTTATTCCTCAAAATAAGTCTTAGAAGTGATTATCCTCATTTCCACTGTGTGGATAAAAAAAAAAATTGAGTCCAAACTCAGCCATCTGCCTTCATCTCCATACTTCTAACAGTGGCAGTATTGGGCCTTTCTATACACAGTCAACTGGGAGAGAGGGTCTCTGTCTTCAAGGGGCTTATGCTCCTTCTGTGGGATTTGTGGCAGGAAAACCTTCACAGATACCCATAGCACCTTCACCTCTGAGCTGTGACCTTGGACAAGTTGCTTTATTTCTCTGAACCCCATTTCCTATCTGTAAATTCAGGATAATACAATGTGACCTGCAGGAATGTTGTGAGAATTGTTAACTAAATATGTGTGTGAAACAGAGGATACTAGAGGCTGGAAAGGGTGGGTGGAAGGGAGGGAAGGGTGAGAAGAGATTTGCAAAAGGATACAAAATTGCAGCTAGATAGGAAGAATAAGTTCTAGTGTTCTGTAGCACTGTAGGATAACTATAGTTGATAATAACATATTGTTTCAAATAGCTAAAAGGAGGGTATTGAATGTTCCCAACACAAAGAAATGATAAATGTTGGGAGTTGATGGAAATGCTAATTACCTTGATCTGATCAGTATACAATATATATATCAAAACAACATCATATACCCCTTGGATATGTACAATTATTTGTCAGTTAAAAAACTAAATTAAAATAAAATATAAAAATACATGTGTGACATACAGAAGGATTTCAGCACCAAATTTAATGGATGACTTTATATGGTTTTTTAAATCACCTTCAGAGAGGTATCATCTCTGATTAATCCCTCCCTGCTTTTCAGCACACTTCTCTTGGTTCTGAGATGCTGATTTTTTTGACTGTTCTCCTCCAACTCTCTGGCTTCCTCTTTGCCACCTCTGCCCTCTCTCCTTGGCCTCTCTGAGGTGGATGTACCCAGGGCACAGTCCTGGGCTTTCTTATCTCTGAACATTGTTCCAAGGTGGTCCTATTTATATGTGTGGTTTCAAATATCATCTACTCACTGAAGGCATCCAAATCTATGTCCCCTGCACTCACCAGTCCCCTGACCGCCAGAATCATAACTCTGCCTGCCTATTCAACATCACCAGTAGGGTGTGTAGAAGGCGTCTCAAATCTACCGTGCTCCGAAACAACCCCAACTCAGTTTTGTCCTCTCCAGGTCAGAATGGCACCTCCATCCACTCAGTTGCTTTTATTAAATTCTCCCACATCCATTCTTAATATCTTTATATCCTTCAAACCTGTATGCCCTTCATCCAATTTCTAAAGGGGGCTTGGTTCCTTTCCCTAAACCATTACATCTGTGCACTTTTCTCCATAAATGTTGGTGTCATCCTAGGCTAACCTTCCATCATCTCTCACCTGGATGACCTTAAGAGCCTCCTAATTGGT
Source organism: Pan troglodytes (assembly GCF_028858775.2). Classification (NCBI taxonomy): domain Eukaryota; kingdom Metazoa; phylum Chordata; class Mammalia; order Primates; family Hominidae; genus Pan; species Pan troglodytes. The sequence continues at coordinate 12,274,263 of NC_072416.2, forward strand.
CTCCTTGCTTCTATTCTTGTTGCTCAATAATCCATTCTTGACACAGTAGAGAGAATAATTTCTTTCTTTCTTTCTTTCTTTTTTGAGACAGAGTCTCGCTGTCTCCCAGCTGGAGTGCAGTGGCACGATCTCGGCTCACTTCAAGCTCCGCCTCCCAGGTTCATGCCATTCTCCTGCCTCAGCCTCCCGAGTAGCTGGGACCACAGAATAATTTCTAAAAATACAACTCAGATCATGCTACCCCATGCTTAGCATCTTTTAACAGGTGCACATTACACACAATATAAGCCCAAATTTCTCAGCATGATCTGCAAAGCCATACATTCCTCTCTACCCACGCTGTAACCACACTGGCTTTCTTTCTATTCCATAACTCAGTGAGCACACTCCCTTCTTATGGCTTCTAACGTTTAATTTTATTAATCATTTCTTCTTTTTAGGGTATTCCTCATGGCTGGTCCCTTCTTTTTATTCTGATCTTGGCTCAAATTTTACCTCCCCAGGTAAAACTTTACCTACTCTGATAACTAAAGAAAACTTCCATCAATATCCTTGCTTTATTATCTTCATATCCTTATAGCCTTCTAAAAGCATCTTCTTTATTCATATATTTTCCTCATATTATCTGTATTCTACTAAAATGTAAGCTCCATGAAGACAGAGAACTTAGCTGTCTTGTTATCACTGTATCTATAGCACTGAAGTATTACCCAGTGCATGTTAATTATTCAATAAATATTTATAAGATTAATTAGGTGCTTAACTAATACATAGAATATACAATTAACTTATATAGCATAGAAGCACATATAATCACTAACAATACCAAAAATAATTCATGCTATTTTTATGTGCCTAATCAACAATCCATCAAAATCCCTATATCTCAGCGACATTAGAACAAACAAGTTTCTCAGAGTTCATAGAATTGCCCACCTTTCGGTGAACTCAGGAATACTATTTTATTTGAGAGTTACCCAAGGCAATTCTTGTCTTGAGCTGATGTCAAATGCGGTAAAAACTCACAGTTGATTTTTAATTTAATTAAATTCATTGCATATTTTCTGAACACCTATCATGTATCAGCTGCAGTGCTAGACATTGCAGACAGAGGTTAATAATAAGTGGTATTTGGGGCTGTGTTTATATTTGGTTTTACATATGTGTGCAGCAACAATCAAGGCTGAGATGAAGGTGAAATTCAGTCCTGCCTCTTCATGTCTGCTGGAGTGATACGGCAAGGTCCACAGATGCCTTAATCATAGGTAGAAAGGAGGTCTCTGAGTAGAAAGAATTGAAATGCTCAGATAAACTGACAAGCTTTACTGCCTTGACACCCCTCCAACATCTTGCTTCTAAAAGTGGGGTCTGCGGACAAGCAGCATTGGCCTCACCTAGTGGTGCAGAACCTCAGGTGCTACCCCAGGCCTGATGAATCAGAATATCCAATCAAGGAAAACCCCCAGGTAATCTGTGTTCATATTAAAGTTTGAGTAGTACTTCATTAACAACGTCACATAAATGGGCTCAAGGCATTCTCTCCTCTGGTGCCCCAATCGGGTCTCACTTCCCTACAGACCGCTGGGCAAGCAAGGACTGTGGTGGTGTTCTGGGAGCACCACCCAGGTGGGGATCCCTGGCTGGGAGTACACTTGTTCATGGGGCATCACCCTGAGGATTCCCAGCCATATCTGAACAGCCCTGGGCAGGAAGTGTGAGATGGGACAAGAGGGAGTGGTGTTCAGCTTATTATGGTAGCTAAAGAGATGCCTAAGGGAACTCGAGTGACCTACGTGAAGCGTCAAGGATAGATTTTGACAGTTCCATTTATTTATTCAATAACGGCTTATGGAACATCTCCTATACACCAATAGAGGGAGGCAAAGAGCATGGTGAATGCAACATTGCATAATGGTGTTGGGAAAAGTGTCCCGATTTCAAGGAAGCTGACAGCCAGTCTCTGTCATTTCCTAGCTAGGTAACTTTGAGTAAATTACTCAACCTCTTTAGATTTTATTTTCCTACAATGCAAAATCAGGGTAACAATAGTTGCTGTCTTTTAAAATGGTTGCATAACTGAATGAAACAATGCATACAAATTGCAAAGCTCAGTGCCTGAGCCACATTATAAAAGATCAATAAATGTTAGCGGCTGCTGTCACCACTACTACAAACCCTGGGTGCTAGATGCTAGGGCAGTGGTTCTCAACCTTGGCTGAGTGAATGTCAAAGTTACCTGGGGAGCGCAGTACACTGTTGGTAGGAATGTAAATTAGTGCAACTGCTATGGAAAATAGTGTGGAGGTTCCTCAAAAAACTAGAAATAGATATATCATTTGATCCAGGAATCCCATTGCTGGGTAAATATCCAAAAGGAAGGAAATCAGCATACCAAAGTGATATCCACACTCTGATGTTTATTACAGCACTATTCACAGTAACCAAGATATGGAATCAACCTAAGTGTCCATCAATGGATGAATGGATGAAGAAAATATAACATATGTATGGAATGGAATATGACTCAGCCATTGAAAGAATGCAACCCTGTCATCTGCAGCAATATGGATGAAACCAGAGGTCATTATGTTGAGTGAAATAAGCCAGGCCCAGAGAGACGAATAGCATATGTTCTCACTTATACATGGGAGCTAAAAAGGTTGATCTCATGGAGGTAGAGAGTAGAATTATGGTTACCAAAGACTAGGAAGTAAACAAGACAGGAGGGATGAAGATAAATTGGTTAATGGGTACAAAAATAAAGTTAGATAGAAGACATAAGTTCTGATGTTTGATAGCACAGCAGGATGACTATAGTAAATAATTTATTGTATATTTCAAAATAGCTAGAAGATTTGGAATGTTCCCAGCAGAAAGAAATGATAAATGTTTGAGGTGATGGAGTTCCTAATTACCCTATTTTGATCATAACACATTGCATGCAGGTATCAAAATATCACAAGTACTCCATAAATGTATACAACTATTATATATCAATAAAAAATGGAGAGAAAAACAACTGAAGTTATTTGGGAGCTTTTAAAATTTGCTGATTCTTAGCCACATCCCAGGCCAACTAAATCATAATATTTGGGGATAAAAGCCAGACATCAGTATTTTTTAAAGCTCCTCAGTTGATTCTGTAACCAAGTTCGAATCCAGCTGCTCACTGCTCAAAAGCCAAAATGTGAGAAGTGAGGTGCAGTGAAAGGAAAGCAGCTTTATTCGAACACTAGCACTTGGGAGATGGTTGGACTCAAGCCCCAAATAAACCATCTGAATATTTTAGGCAAGGGAGTGGATTTAAGAAGGGAAAATTTACATGGAAAGCATGCAGGTGTGGTGCAGTCTTGTGTGTCTTGTTCCGACGGCCATCTTGCATTATTGTCCACCTGGAGTGAGGCCTGGTGCCATCTTGACAATGCTTGGGTTGTAATAATAGATTAATCACTTTGAGGTAATCTCTAAATGGGGAGAATTCCACTGCTGGGTCTTCCCGTCTGGTTTAAGATTAGCCCCTGGAATTTCTAAGCAAGCACATCATTAGATAAGCAAGCACTGTGGAAGAGAGTGCCTGGTGGGAAAAGAAAGAAAGAGTTTCAAAATACATTTCAAGGCTTAGACAAGAAGAGACAGAAAAAAAGTTCTTTACAATGCATTTTAAAGCCAAGCCACTCAGATACAATTCCAAGGTGTAGCCAAAGTATACCTTGTACCATGGAATCTAAGATGATTTTAGGAAAGTTCACCTTCTCTCTGGGGTGCTCACAGTCTTCCAGAGAAGATCAATATGCAAAGAGATAATGATAATTCTATGTTCCAAATATGTGCAAGGAGATATGAAAAAATGACAGCAGGACTGCTCAGTCTAAAAGCCATGTCAGGTAGCAGGAAAAAAGTACCTCACACTATTTTTCTTGTTTTTTATGTAAAAGAAAGTGACTGCCCATGCATGACACATAGTCTGTGGGGAAAAAAAAAAGGTGATTCTCACAGCAAAATGTAAGTAGGTCATTGCAACCCAGACTGACTCCAGCCACTGGCAGTTCTAAAGAGGTCCTGGTTGTTCATTAACCTCTGGGTATCTCAGCTTACTCCTTTGTGAGATAAGTGGGTAACGGTGATGCTCTCTAAGGACCTGCCAGAGGGTGAAGAGAAGAGCCACCATTACCTGCCCCAAAGAGGTGTTAAAAGATTCAGTTAGATGCAGAAACCTGGAGATGCTCTGCAGTCCAGGAAAGGTACATGAGATAGGTATGATCCCTTGCTCATCAGCAGTGTGGCGCACCAGCAATCTGTGATTCCTCTAATTGCTTTTGGTCAAAGAGTCTTGATAAGTCAATCCTCCAATTCAGAGTTCACACCAAGAACAAAGAAACCTGATAAAACTGGTTCGACAGCCGGGTGCGGTGGCTCAAGCCTGTAATCCCAGCACTTTGGGAGGCCGAGGCAGGTGGATCATAAGGCCTAGAGTTGGAGACCATCCTGGCCAACATGGTGAAACCCCATCTCTACTAAAAATAGAGGTGCGTGCCTGCAGTCCCAGCTACTCAGGAGACTGAGGCAGGAGAATCGTTTGAACCTGGGAGGCACAGGTTGCCATGAGCTGATGTTGTGCCACTGTACTCCAGCCTGGTGACAGAGTGAGACTCCGTCTCAAAAAAAAAAAAAAAAAAATGGTTTGACTGGTTGAACTGTGTCCATTCCAAAAGATATGTCCCAGTCCTAAACCTCCGTACCTGTGAATGAGACCTTCTTTGGAAATAGGGTCTTCGTGGATGTAATTAAGTTAAAATGAGATCATACTGGATTAGGATGGGCTCTAAATCCAACGACCTGTGTCCTTATAAGGAGAGAGAGATACAGAGAAAGAGAAGAAGGCCATGTGATGACCGAGGCAGGAATTGGGGCCATGGAGTTACAAGCCCAGAGACACCCACTATTGCTATACCAGACACCAGAAAGAGGCAAGAAAGGATCTTCCCCTAGAGTCTCTCGGGAGAGGATGGTTCTGCTAATACCTTGATTTCTGGACTTACGGCCTCCAAAACTGTGAGATCACATATTTCCATTTTAAACCATGCAGTTTGTGGTAATCTGTTACTGCAGCTCTGGGAGACTAATACGACTGGTGATCTGTCCTTTCTCAAATAAGAGTGGGAAATTACTTAGAGCCATTAGCTCTGATTTGAGAGCAGCCAAACAGACAAATCACTATACACCAGGGATTGAATCTGGGTGCCCTGACTCTCACTAGCCAAAGTCCCAGAGGTCTAAAGCTTCATGAGTGCTTTGCAAAGAGTTCACAGCTTTTATTTTGCTCAAGGCAAAGAAAAATCTGACTTAGGTAGACTTTGTTGAAATCAATTGGATTTTAAAAGATTTAAGTGAAGATTTCCAATTGTGTTGGATCTATCTGGTTGCATGGGCACCAGTACCAGGACCCTGCCCCACAAACATAATTCTTATTAAAATATAGCAGGGGAATGGTTCGGGTCAAAGAACTTTAGATTTTTTTAGCTTCCTGAGAGCTGACCATATTTGGTTTCAAGCCAGACTCATCCAACATTGCAATACTGTCTTTTTAGTTTCTTCCCAATCTTGCCTCCTTCCGTAATTATAATGTATTAGGCCGTTCTTGCAATGCTATAGAGAAATAACTGAGACTGGGTAATTTATAAGAAAAGAGGTTTAATTAGCTCATTGTTCAGGAAGCTTCCAATCATGGTGGAAGGCAAAGGGAGAGCAGATGCTTCACATGGCAAGAGCTTCACACGGCAGGAGCAAGAGCAAGAGAAGAGAGCAAATTGGGGCGGGGGGAAGGTGTTACACACTTTTAAATGACCAGAATCTCGTGTGAACTCAGAGTGAGGACTCACTCATCACCAAGAGGATGGCCCAAGCCACTCATGAGGGATCCGCCCTCACTATCCAAACACTTCCCAGCGGGTCCCACCTCCAACACTGTGGATTACATTTCAACATGAGATTTGGGTGGGGACAAATATTCAAACTATATCATATAATATATACCTCCAGGGGTTCCTCACAAAATAGATCCCAGTTTTCACCTTTCCAGGACCTCCAGACTTCAGGGCATGTAGATTTCCCCACTCACCCCCATAATTTTCTAAGACCTGTGTGTCTACCTATGGCTAAAGCACTCATATTTATTCGTTTAGTGATATTTATGCTGTCTCTTCTCTGTGCCTGGAATTGGTCTAGATGCTGGGGAGGGAACAGGAAACAGAAAAGACAAGGTCCCTGCCCTCTAGGAGCTCAGGTGCAGCATTATAAAAAAAAAATCCTACATTACGGAGACTTGAAAGAGCAAAGAGGCGAAATTGAGGCCCCTGTCAAGAGACCTTTAGCATAGTAGATAAGAGAAGAAGCATAAGGGGTAAAATGTATTTTAAAGGACTTAGCCAGGAAAGCAAAGAGAAAAGATGAATCAATTGTGGAAATAAAAGGATTAGTTCAGGAGAAACATAGCGATGCTTGTTGCAACACAAAGATAGAGAGAGAGGAAGCTGATTTTTTTTTCCTTTAGCTTGAGTCACTTAATTGTGCTTGAATATTAAACCCCTGACTGGTTAATGGTATCAGCACAACTGTAAATGGCTGATTTTCATTCTGAGAAAGGTGATAGTTCAGGGTGAGCAGCAAAGGCCACCCTGCCAGCCATACGATTTTGACATTTTCCCTAACCCCTGCATACCTTGGTTTTCTCATCTTACATATATTTTTCAAAAGGATAATAACATCTATCACCTATGGCAGCTGGGAAAGATTAAATGAGCTAATGCAAACAAAATGCATCTCAAGTAGTTGGCAAACAATGTTAGATATTATTTTCATAAGCTATCTATGAAATGTTTACTAACTAGAGTACTCCTATTTGACAGCTTTGTTTACCATGCTTGGATTCACAAGCCCCTAATTTGTTTTCCTTGCAGAAACCAAGTGCTGCCTTTCATTTATTTTCTCACCCTAAATTTAGAATTCGAGATGGTCAGCTCCTTCTGCAGGGCTAACTGTGGCTCTTCCATGCTTTGTTTATCCAATGAATATTGATTTAGTGCCTCCTCCTAGTGCAGGGGACCTAGTGGTGAACTAAAGAAAGTCTCTGTCCTCTTGCAGCTTACATTCTAGTGACAGAGAAAATGAAATAAGGTCAGGTAGTGTAAAATGTTTGAAGGATATACAAAGCAAAATTAATTAATAATTGTTGGACATCTATTAGGCATCAGGGCTGTGGAGTCTGGGGACGCAGCTGCACACACAGAAATGGCATTGCAAGCTGGACTAATGCTGTAATGCAAAGTAATGAGTAATCTCTGGAAGAGCAAAGCTATCACAGAACTAAGCATGCTGATTAATGCTAGAAAGGACATGCTGATCAATGCTAGTATGGGTATGCTGGTCAATGTTAGTATGGGCATGCTGATCAATGACAGTATGGGCATGCTGATCAAAGCTAATATAAGTATGCTGATCAATGCTAGCATGGGCATGCTGATCAATGCTAGTATGGGTGTTCTTATCAATGCTAGTATAAGCCTGCCGATCAATGCTAGTACGGACGTGCTTACCAATACTAGTATGGGTGTGCTGATCAATGCTAGCATGAGTGTGCTGATCAATGCTAGTATAAACCTGCTGATGAACGCTAGTGTGAGCATGCTAAACAATGCTAATGTGGGCATGCCAGTCAATGCTAGCATAGGCGTGCTGATCAATAAGCAAAGAGAACACATGCTGAAGTCAAGGACTTTAACAATAACTTTTGTAAATACTACCCTTTAATCCCCTGTTAAGTTTACTACCTTCATCCTAACCCAAGACGTAAATTTTCAAGGAGAAGGAGAAGGAGAGGAAGGAAGGAGAAGAGGAGGCAGAGGAGAAGGAGGCAGTTGGAATAAATATACAGGAACAGAACTTACTTTGATCTTTCTAAAAGGTTAACGTTGGATTTTAATTTCTACTCTAAGCAGGAAATAGAAGTAGAGTTTGCCTAAAATAATTTGAGAATATTTCATCTTCATTTAATCAGGAAATTCCTCCAGAACTGTCTTCACCTAAAAGTTTGGTTAAGTATAAGTAAAAAGAAAAGCATGCAGATTCCAACAGGGAAGAGGAAATCCAAAGCTTGGGCCTGGAGGGGGCTTCTCAATTTTCTTGGAAGACTCCCCAGTGATCACCTGTACCTCCTCCCTTCAGGAAGCTCTGCCGTAACAATAATTGTCCTCTTTTAGCCAGGTGGAGGGACAAAGGGGCTTTAGCAAAACATCACCTCCGAGGGTGGTCAGTCCTGTTGGACATTTTAATCAGCACATGGGAAAGCAGCTCCAATATTTCCCTGCCCTGGTACTGATAGCTGAAGCATCCTTCCCCCCAACCCTCTTTCTACCCCCTGGCAACTACAAATTGCTCCTGCCCCAGGAGACAGTGAGCTGTGAAAAGCTTCAAAGTCAGAAAAATGTGGGCTTGGTCACCTCCTCTGTCAATTGCCAGTGGTGTGTCTTTGGGCAGTAAGCTGAACTTCTCTGATGTTGTTTCCCCTTCTATAGTCTGCATATAGGGATTAAACACCAGCATGGATGTCAGTCATCTGGCCCATACTAAGTGTTCAATGAATGATCTCCAGGGCCTTTTTTACTTACCTCAGATAATAATAGCCCACTTAAAGCCTGTGGGTCCTGAAAGCCGAGAGGAATTCACAGCTTGGCCAACGATGGAAAGATAATCAGAATGGAAAGAAGAGAGATGTATAATTGGGAAATTTCAGTCCCCCTCTGTTTCTCTGGCTTTCTGTGTCCATTCACAAAAGCCATTTTAGCCCGTATTCACTTATGCACATATGTAAAATGAGGACTTGAACAAGTCTCTTCTTCCCTGAGCCAGCCATCTGAAGCTCACTGGTGCCATAGGGCTAACCTTGAAGTTCGATTAAAACAGTGACCTTCAGAGCAGTACTTTTCAGCTTGCAGGGGAGATTTTTCACATGTATCATTTCATTTGATGATCACATTTTTTTTCTGAATTTTTATTTTCCGGATGATCCAGAACTGAGATCCAGAGCCACAAAGGGCTTGTGCCAGACCTAAGTGAGATGCAGAGTCGGCCTTAAACCCAATTCTCATGACCACTGGTGATTGTGATGATGATGATGACGGTGATTCTGAGGATGATGATGATAATGGATTTTTCTTCACAGTGTCTAGCAGTATTCCTGGCACATAATATGCATGGGCCTATGCTGGAACTAAATGATTTAATATCCATAAAGGGTCCTATGAGGCAAGCTCCAGAGACACAGAGGAAGGCCATACAGCAATAGCATGAAACACAGCTTTGAGGTCCTGGGGCCAGGGAAGGGCACAAGATGTGGCTGAGGGGATGCTCATGTGTGCTTCCCTGCTCTTTCCTCAGGGAGGTTTCCCTGTTTGGAGCAGCCGCCACATGCCATGGCTTCTTTCTCTGCCTTTTGCTTTGATTAGTTGCACCTTTCATGATTCATATCGCATAATTGCCTTCCAAATGGGTTATTCCTGGGTGGTAACCTTATGGGGGTAGGTTTGTGGGTCTCTGGAGCATCTTAAGTTTGATGTTGCAGTCATAACTAAATGAGGCATGATCTCTTGATGGCACAAGACATGCAGGGAGGGTATACCTTGTCTCTAAATCAGCGCTATTCCGTAGAACTTTCTCTGCTGAAGGAAATATGCTGTATCTGCACCATCCAATATGGAAGCCACTAGCCACATGTTGCTATTGAACACTTCAAATGTGGCTAGTGCAACTTGTAACTGAGTTCTTAATTTTATTGAATTCAAATTAATTCAACTTTATGTGTAAGTAGCCACCTAGGGTAGTCTTGTGGCTACCAAATTCGACAGTGCTGTCTCTAGAGTAATCAAAAATCTTAGGATTCAGCAGGATGAAGTTCGAATGCCACTACAGTCACTCAGTGCCTGCATGACCTTGGACGTGTCAGTTAAGCTCTCTGAGCTTCAGTGTTCTCTTCCATAAAATAGGTTTAGTAATTTCTTTTCCTTGTAGTTGTTGTAACGATTTCATAGTATACCATGTGTTTACTGTCTAGAACAGTGTCAGGTGCATAAAATGGAAACCCATTAAGTTGAAAGCTATTAATACTATGTGTCCACTTGGAGATCCAAACCACATCTTACAGATAGGAAACTTCAGTGGCAACATTTCCTTCTTGTGAGGGGGGAATAAAAGGGAATCTAGGACCAAGTTACCTGAGATTTATGCATCCAGCATTACCCTCATTCCTATTGATATTATGGAGAGAAGCTTACAGGAAAATGTTCACCTACTTAGAATATATATTATAGAGTGTGTTGAGGTCCAGGAAGCTGCTGTGGTTAGAATGTACCTTAGGGACATTCTTGGGGGGTGGGTCACCAGTTCTGCTCTCATATTCTTGACCAGGCTTTGTGCCGGGTCATGTAGCTCCCAGAATGCATCTTCTGGGTCTGGAGCTCCATGGTATTCTTCTACTTGGAATATTATCCTGCACTCAAAACAGCACCCTTTTGTCTGCCTTACTAATTTGCTCTCCTCTTGGACATTCCTATGGCATCATTCAAACATTGTTCCTCTTGGAGTCTTCAGTTACCTCTTCTCTGTGCCCCTTGAACAAACCTTTGTTGCAGCACCATTGGGAGGTCTGCATGCCCAACTTCCTATAAAAGGATTATATCTTTCAATCTCTAGAAATTCTCAGAGCCTCGTACACAACCTGGTATGTAACAGGATCTATAAATGTTTAACAGGACAATAATAATAACAACAAAGATGATAATGTGGTGGTGATGATGGTGGTGATGGCGGCAATGAGGATGATGGTGATGATGCTGATAATAATGTTGATGGAAATAATGATGGTGAATGATGGGGACAATAGGGATGATGATGGTGTTGATGTTGATGGTGATTTTGATGATGATAATGATAATGAGAGCAAACATTGACACCAGACACTGTTATAAATGCTTTATATATATATATATATCACATTATATTTATTTAATTCTCATAACAAGTCTACAAAGTAGCTGTTATTTTTGTCCCGTTTTCACTGACAAGTAGAATAAGGCTCAGTGAGTTTAAATAATGTTTTCAAGGTTAGATGATCTTAGAAGTAGATTTCTACCTCTTCATCAAAGTGGCCACCTTTCCAAAAGCCTGCACTACAAGACTGCTGAAGGATCTCTCCCAAGATACCTGGCTCCCAACATTTGCCATTGGCCCCACTATAAGAACAAATGTTGCTCTGAGTCCTGTTGATCTGGGAGCTAAAGAACCAAGCCCCTTGATTTTCAGCATAAGTTGCCAAGCCTTGGAAAGAGCCCATATGGCTCCTGAGGATGGGAGCACATCCCCCATCCCTTCCCAATTCCCAGTCACTTCTCACTCGGACAGCTGCGGTGGAATGATTTACAGCCACTTGGTGTTTTCCAGCAGGAAGCTAAAAAGGACTACATACTGTGAAATACCAATTGCAGAGCCTCTCACAGAAAGCAGTAGCTGGTGACTTTTTGCAGACCTGCTTGCCTTCATCCCCAGTCCCCCATCCCCCGACTTTTTAATGAAGGGTTCGGCTGGTCTTATGGCAGTCCTGCCTTAACTTGGCTCTCAGCAGCCGGGGGCGGGGGGTGGGGGTAGCGGGGGGTGGGGTGGGGAAAGACATTGACATTAGGGCTGAGTGAGATAAAAGATACACATTGGTGAGTTTTATGAGTAGTGAAATCTCTCCATGTCTCCACTGAGCTTCAGGGTTTTCTTTTCCTTCACATTCTCCTTCTTATCTATAGCAAATTGGCTCATTTAACAAATATTTATTGAGCCCTTTCATATGCTGAGACACGTGCAAGATGCTGGGGACACTGGCCTGGAAGAATATCCAGCTACTGCCCCAGGAAGCTTCTTAGGCTAGTGGGGTGGTGGGTAACGGTAAATATTTGCTATGCAGTGTGATAAATGCTATGACAGACTGAGCCTGGGGGATGCTTCAGAAGCACGAGGGAGGAGGATCTCACTCTGCGTGAGGAAATCAGGGAATGCTTTACAAAGGGGAGGGTGTGATGGGCATTTCGACTGTGCCTCCAGGAATGGCATGAATGAGAAGGCTGGGAGGGAAGCCCTGGCAGAGGGAACAGCTTGCACAAAGGCCTGGTGGCATGAGAAGAGGTGGTGATGGTTGGTCTCATGTGTTTACTCGTCTAGGTTGTAGTCCACAGCTATTTAATCAAACACGAATCTAGGCGTTGCTGTGAAGGAATCTTATCGATGTGGTTAACATTTATAATCAGTTGATTCTAAGTAAAAAAGATTACGCTTTAGAATATGGGTGGGCCTCCCTCAATCAGGTGAAGGACTTCAGAGCAAAACTGAGATTTCCTGGAGAAGGAGAAATTCCACTTCAAGTCTGCAGCACAAAAGCCTGCCTGAGTTTTCAGCCTGGTGGTGATAATTAGCTGATCAAGTAACCTAACAGTGTGGGGGCAATAAGGTACCCGTAAAGGAGAAAACAAAACTGTTCTTCTCTCTACTCATACTCAACACACTCCACGTCAGTCACCGACATGTGTGGGACTTTTTTTCCTCCACATAACAAGAAATTTTCTAGTGGACACCAACTTGATGTCCTTTAATTCAATTAAATTCAATCCTGATGCCATCTACCTGGAGTAGTGTCAGACTCCACAGGTTAAGTGCTCCGTTGCACAAGAGTACCTCTACTTCACAAGCCAATGGCAAGTCCCACCTTGCGACCCCTTCTTCTGACCAACCAGCTATAAATTAGGGTTCCCACAACCCCTTCTCAGCCAGGCTCAGTGGCTCACACCTGTAATTTCAGCACTTTTGGAGGCCAAGGGCAAGTGGATCCCTTGAGCCGGGAAGTTCGAGACCAGCCTTGGCAACATGGTGAAACCTCGTCTCTACCAAAAGTACAAAAATTAGCCAGTTTCATAACCTGGTCTCAACCGCTTGCTGGCCTGCACAATCATGCAAGCCAATTCCTTGAAGTAAATCTCTTAGTATGCATATATTTATAGGTATAGCTATCTTCTTGGTTGTGTGTCTTTGGAGACCCCTGACTATGTGCAGGAAATGGGTAATGTTTCTGGGTGGCCGGAGGATAGGGAATATGGTTGGGAGTGGAGGAAGACGCAGCTTGTGAAGGAGCAGGAAGATGACAACTTTTTTCGTGAGGATGTTGGGGAGCCATGAAAATGGAATGTGCGTTTGATTCCGGTGTATGTTTCAGAAAAGTCATCTTCATGGCTAAGGACAATGGCCCTGTTACCTTCTCTGTGTGTCTTGTGTTTTCCCTGTCTCATTCCCCTTCTCATGGGATCATCCCAGGGATGCTACACACAAGCAGGGGTCATGGTGTCTCTACACACAAGCAGGAGTCATGGTCTCTAACAGAAATAATTATGAGCATGAGTTCCAAAATCAGACAGACCAGGTTTGGATACCAGCTCTGCTGCTTCCCTGATGTGCGACTTGGTCGAGGTTCCAAAGTTCTCAGAGCCTTTTCTCAGTCCCTTCATGTGGAAGATAAGGGGACAACAGTCCTCACCTATCGGGTTGTGGCAAGGATGAAATAAAAGTGCTGTAATCCCAGCACTTTGGGAGGCTGAGGCAGGCAGATCACCTGAGGTCAGGAGTTCAAGACTAGCCTGACCAACATGGAGAAACCCCATCTCTACTAAAAATAAAAAATAAAAATAAAAAATTAGCCAGGCGTGGTGGCTCATGCCTGTAATCCCAGCTACTCGGGAGGCTGAGGCAGGAGAATCACTTAAACCTGGAGGCCAACGTGGTAGTGGATGGAGATGGCGCCATTGCACTCCAGCCTGGGCAAGAAGAGCAAATCTCTGTCTCAAAAAAAAAAAAAAAAAAAAAAAGGGCACCTACGGAGTTGTGCTGCGTATCCCCTTTATGCTTCTGTATTCGTCTGTTCTCATGCTGCTAATAAAGACATACCCGAGACGGGGTAATTTATAAAGGAAAGAGATTTAATGGACTCGCAGTTCCACGTGGCTGAGGAGGCCTCACAATCATGGCGGAAGAGTAAGGGGACATCTTACATGACAGGAAGCAAGAGAGAGTGTGCAGGGGAACTCCCCTTTATAAAACCGTCAGATCTCATGAGACTTATTCACCCATCAGGAGAACAGCACAGAAAAGACCCACCCCCATGATTCAATTACTTCCCATCGTGTCCCTCCCACGACATGTGGGAATTACAGGAGCTACGATTCAAGATGAGATTTGGGTGGGGACACAGCCAAACCATAACAGCTTCTTAATCCTCTCTGTGCTCCATAAGCTGAAACCTCTTCCACTGCATCATCCCTGGATTCCCTGTCCCTCTGGTTTCCAGTTGGGTTTGGTCCATGGGCTGCACGGTAGAGAGTAGGAAGTGGGTATTGCTCACCTGCTGGCTTTCTGCACCACCCTGAGCTGCCGTCAGGCAGCCCTCTCCTAAAGCCCTGGTTCCTCTCGAGTTCCCTTCACTCCAGGATGAGTGGTTTCCTACTCTTGCTAACCCTGGTAGTACTTTATCACATCCCTTAATCTGACCCACACCTTTGTAAATAAAACCCTTATTCAACTCCCTTCCATTACATCTTTGGGTGTGCCCACCACATACTATGAATTCAATGCATGTCATTTCTGGTGAGCTATTATTAACTTTAATAAAACTGAAATACAAAGGGACCGTATTGACTTGCTTAAGGTCGTACAAATGGCTTTCGCTTAGCGAGAACCCTGTGTACAGCAGCTGTTTTACACACAATAAACTTCAGCAGTCACTGTTACTATCAACTCCATCGGCAGGTGAGAAAACTGATGGAGAGAAAGGTAAGACACTTGTCAGCGTTTGCACAGCTTATATAAGGCACACCTTGGATTCAAACCCAGAACCTCGACACTTGCACTGTGCCACAGTGATGACCCCTTTTTTTCTGTCCTACCCTAAAATCCCACAGTTGGTGCTCTACCCTGTGTCGCCTATGCTCTTGCTTAATGAATCGAGACATCTATCTCTGTTTCAAGTCACAGCCGCCCCCACCTTCCGAGTAGATAAAATCAGGCTGGAAGTTTGTCTGCAGAAGCAAAGAGGGATTGGGATGTGGGGCAGGGATGGGCCAATCTCAGCCAAATGCGTAATTTGTTGCCAGAAGCCCCTGGAATCAAATCAGAACATTGTCTTTAGATCTGCCAGAAAACCACCCCCGCCTGCCCTCAATCATTTTGGATTCTGGGGAGGATTTGTCAGGCAGTGAGAGATGTCAACTCCCCAGGATTGGGGCTCACAGGATAGGTTTGCCTGGGCCCTCTGCTTGCTCCTTGACAGCCCCAGTTGATAGCCTCAGAAACTCGGTTTCTTTTGCAGAATAGTCTGGGTCAATACGGCACTGCCATCAATTACAGTGCAAGGCTGGGGAGCCAGCCATCCATCATGTCTTCACAAGCCCGCTCAAATCAAATTGTCTGGACCCTGCAGCCTATTCTTCCAGTTGAGAGCTGAGATCTCACACTCAGAATTAAAAGGCATCTGTTCTATCCTCTAATTTGAAATGTCTTTGCATCAGAATTGTTGGTATTTGTCAGGCTGTAGCCTCGTGAGTATTTGATGTCAGGATAATAGGACTTTGAAGTTCAGCAATTCCTTTAGTTTCATTTCAGTTTCTTTTTCTTCCAGTTCTACTCTTCTTTTACTTTCTTCTTCTATCCAATAAAAAAATTAATTCAATACTGTATTTCAAAAAGAATCAGGATGCTATGATCCTGTTTTTGTAATCTTATTTCTATCTGTTGATCTTGCTTCTATTAGGATATAAGCATAAGATGTCTGGAACCATCTTCATCCAATGCTAGCCATCGTTATTTCTAGACGGTGGAATTTCTAGATGGCGGAGTCTGGGGTAAGTTTTTTACTCTTTCTTTGCACTTTTCTGAATTATTTAAGTGTTAATTATTTCTTTTGTTTTGCTTTTGTTTTTGATTTTTGAGACAGAGTCTCGCTCTGTTGTCCAGGCTAGAGTGCAGTGGTGCCATCCTGGTTCACTGCAGCCTCAACCTTCCGGGCTCAAGCAATCCTGCCTCAGCCTCCTGCGTAGCTGGGACCATAGGCATGCACCACATGACCAGCTAATTTTTTATAGAGATGGGGTCTCCCTTTGTTGCCCAGGCTGGTCTCGAACTCCCGGGCTGAAGCAATCCTCCCACTTTGGCTTCCCAAAGCGCTGGGATTATAGGCATGAGCCACCACGCCTTAACTTATTTAAATGTTTTATGTCATGTATTTAAGTGACAATCATGTACTGTTTCCACAAAGACAGTCATAATTCTCTTATGAGAGAGAAGGAGAAGTATAGAACCTCAGAACTAAGAGGCGGACTCTGAAGATTTTCAAGTCTACACATATATGACAGAACTCTCTACTTAGAGAAGGCTAGAGATTTACCTAAGGTCACATAGTAATTTGATGGTTGAAGTAAGACTAGAATCAAGACGTGGATCTCTGCCTGGGTTTTCCCCCAATATTTATTTGTTCATCAAAAATCTAGTGAAAACATCCTTGGAAATGAGTCTGGTGCACTTCCTGCCCTTGAAGGGACAGGGAATTTAATCAGGCTAACAGAATCATCAGTGAACTTATGGAGACCACAGGAGGCTGTGTGAGAACACAGGAGAGAAGGGACATATCCCAAATTTATAAGATATGTGTTATTATTAAGCTCATTTTACAGATAAAGAAACTGAGGCCTGGAGAATTTAGTAACTTGTCTATGTTCCCAAAGAAAACAGTGGAGCTAGGGTTCAATCCCAGATAGTCTGAATATAGACCCATGCTTTTAAGTTCTAACACTTATAGGTTATGTGTCTCTGTACCGATCATAAAATGTATAAATATATAAATATAAAATGTATAAATATCTTAGCCCAAAGAAACAATTAAGAATGGGAAATGTGTGCATTATGCCAAGCAAGGAATACTGGAACCCTCAGGCCTTATGAGTGACAGCTATTGCTATCCTTAAGTACAGGGTCTTTCATATGGTTGAGAATGAGTAAGAGTAAATTTTATTTTTTTCTAACCTTCCTTATGGTGGACCTCTCTCATTCACTTAAATATCTGCCCCCAAAGTTGTCATGAAGCCAATCAACAAGCTAGCAAAAGAGATCAACAGTTGAGTGATAAGTAATGGCTAACTTCCTGTAGTGGTACCCAGGAGGGGACAAGATAAATGAGGTCTAGGGATAACTATGATTATCTGGAAAGGAACATGAATAATCATCTGGACTTCACCAGCCTCTGGGCTCCCTCTTTATTGGAAAGTCCAGCTCCTAGAACTAGTACAGCTGGTGTGAACAGGCTGGCCTTAAACCTGGAGGCGACAGTCATCTCCCCAGGGAATCTGTGACATTTTCATGTTGTGCTTGGTCTGACTTGGGAAAAGAGATTACAGAGGGGAAAGAGACATGCCCAAAGCCACAGGTTGTGTCATCAGATAAGAACAGAGCCCCCTTCAGCCTCATCCTTTGTCACTCAGCTCATCACCTATTCCCAAAAGCAACTGGTGAAAGAAAAGTACATCCTGGGAAGGGGAACTGGGCCGGGGGCATAGAGTTGTCACAGAGGTCTGGACCCAAACAGCTGGGGTGAAAGCCCTGACTTGGTCACTCTTAACAGGGTGACTCCAGGAAAGTGTGCTAATCATTTTGCACCTGTTTTGTCTGAGTTTTAAATTAAAGGTGCTTAGCAGAGTGTCTGATACACGGTAAAAAGTTAATTATGTTAGTTAGCTCAGGTGGTCATAATCGTAAAAATTGCTTCAATTCCAAGAAGCATCTTCTTCACATTTTGAGGTCCAGAATGCATCTTTAAATTGATATGTTTTCTGTAAATCTAAAATTACCCAAATAAAATGTCCACTTAAAAATCAATGTAGGCCAGGTGTGGTGGTTCACCCCTGTAATCCCAGCACTTTGGGAGGCTGAGGTGGGTGGATCACCTGAGGTCAGGAGTTTGACACCAGCCTGGCCAACATCGTGAAATCCTGTGTACTAAAAATGCAAAAGTTAGCCAGGTGTGGTGGTGCGCCCCTGTAATCCCAGCTACTTGGGAGGCTAACGTGTGAGAATTGCTTGAAACCAGGAGACGAAGGCTGCAATGAGCCAAGATCGCACCACTGCACTCCCGCCTGAGTGACAGAGTGAGACAACATCTCAAAAAAAAAAAAAAAAAAAAAAAAAAAAAAAAAAAAAAGGTAGTCATTGAATGTGGTAGTAAACTCTCACCATTTTTTTTGTTTCAATTTTCAATTTAAAAAAACAATGTTAACAAACCAATGGGATAACTTACGATCATTGACATCTTAGAATCAAGGTAACTAGATATTATGGGACGTAAATCTGTGCTGTAACTGAAGATACAGTGATGGATTTTGAACTGTAGCCAGAAGCCCACTGAATGAAGCTACACTGGTTTTTGCCAATCCTTTCTAGGCACAACACTCTTCCTGCCACAGGGCCTTTGCACATGCTGTTCTTTTAAGTTCTCCATCCATCTTTCTTCACCTAGTTCATGCTTCATCATCCTTTAGTACCCAGTTCTAATATCATCAGAACTTTCCTCATGGAAGTCTTCCCAACCTTTCTGTTTAGGTTGATACTTTCTAGTATCATTTGCTATTCATTATACCCCTTGTCATGGTTGCAATTTTATGTGTATTATGCAAACATTGGATTACTATCTATCTGTCTCTTCCGATAAACTCTACGCTCCATGGGAGAAAAAGGATGCATCTTCTTTTACTCATCACATTATCTCCAGAACCCGGCATGGAGTCTGGTTTATAATAGGAGCAGAATAAATATCCTTTGTAAGGATGGGCCGGGCACAGTGGCTCATACCTGTGGATGAGGTATGAGGATTACCTGAGGTCAGGAGTTTGAGACCAGCCTGGTCAACATGGTGAAACCCCATCTCTACTAAAAATACAAAAATTAGCCAGGTGTGGTGGCGAGCACCTGTAATCCCAGCTACTCGGGAGGCTGAGACAGGAGAATCGCTTGAACCTGGGAGGCAGAGGTTGCAGTATACTGAGATCGGCCCACTGCACTCCAGCCTGGGCAAAGAGTGAGACTCTATCCCAAAACAAAAACAAAAACAAATATAACTTTTGTAAGGATGAACAACTAAATTAATGAATTTTGAAGTCACCACAGACCCAGTTGGAAAGTTCGTTACTACAATTTTTAGCATACATTTGAATGGAAACTTCGATTCACGTCTCTTAAATTTCACTGCAACCTAAGCTCCATGAGGACAAAGTTCTTGTCCTCTTGGATTTATCGTAATCTAGCCTTTGTCATATTTCATATTGTATTGTAATTATTTCTGTCTCTGCCACACCTTGTTTCCACCACCTCTGAGAGTCGTGAAAGCAGGTATTATATTCTGATCCCTTGTACAATGATGAGTCATAAATCTGCAGCCAAAGCTCAGACTGGTTTCCCAAGCTTCAGCTCTGCATATCCAGCTACCTATTGAACAGTGCCACTTGGCTCCTCACACAGACAATTTAACAAGCACATATTCAAAGCTGGACCCACCCTCCCCCTAAATCCACATGGAGCTCACTCACTGAATAAGTGCATAAAGGCATGTTCCTTTAGTACCCAGGGATCTTCCTCACTGTATCACAGATGATTTACAAGAAGGCATCACCTCCCGCCTGCCATTGTACTGTCATAGTGGCAGAGGGTAGAGACGGCAGGCAGCGTGGAGGGTGCAAAGAGTGTGGGCTGGGAGATCAGCTGGTCTGAGTTCAAGCTCCAACTGTTTTTCTTAGAAAGAAAAAGGAGCAAATGGAGAAGGAATTATTAAGCAGTATATTTGACATTGTCTTTTTATATAAATGTTCCACTGAATTTATAATAAATCCATGGAGTGAGCATTACTATATCATTTTAATAACTATTAAATGTAGACTTAGAGAGGAGAAACAACAAGGTCACCCAGCTACTAAGTAACAGATGAGAGATAAGAACCCAGAACTATCTGACCTCAAAATGGAGCTCTTTCCTTTATACCATCTTATCTTACAGGCTGGCTGTGTGACCTTGAACAAACTGCTTAGCTTCTCTGTTCTTCATTTGCTCATCTATAACCAAGATGATTGCCACACTTACCTCCAATGACTGCCCTGAGGGTACAATGATAATGCATGTTAAGGTGGCCTATAAGTGCCAGTTACTACTTAACTCAATATCCACAAACAGCGCAGAAGGACTAGATGCTTCCATTGGTCTGTTTAAGACCGATGAGAGCTCTTATTATTCCTGAAAGAGTTATCACAGCTGGAGGAGCAGCAATGCAATTCTTGCAATAAAAGAGGTGGTAAGTGAAATCAAAAGGTAATGCATCTCTCTTTCTTCCAACCCAACATATTTTTATTTTTACTGGAATACAAGTTAAGATTAGGTTGCTTATTCTTCGGCTGAGGTATGAGCATTTATAGCTCAGCTGTTCAGAGCAAGAGCTGAGCAGTTAAATACTGCTCTGTGCCCTGGTCCTCCGCCAGCCGCCCAGCAGACAACACAGCACGCGGAGCTCAGAGGAACACTGTCTCCTCAAGTGCTTCTTCTTCCTCTGTGTTGTTTCCTGTGTTTCCCCACATGCTGTGCCTTTCCCTGTACAGGTGCTGTTTCCATAAGAATATGTTGCTCAATTCTCCATGTGGTCACCTGTTGAAATGGTCCATCATAGCCACCAAAGCAGCACTAGGCATGAGATCCTGGCTGGCCCCCGAATGGTGGCAATCTTACTGCAGTTGCAGCCACCCACGTTGGCTCCGCTCCTGTTGGCTGAGATTTGCTTCTGGATGAGTGTCTCCCATGATGAGACGGGAGATGTTGATGCTCAGTGTTCACAAACCCAGTTAGGGAAGGAAAAAGAGCAATTAATAAACATTGAGGATGCAGAAAAAAAAGAAAAGCCACATTCACTGCCCTCAAAGAGCCTAGAGTTTACAAGGAGACAGGTATGGGAATGAATAAAATAACAATAAACAAACACTTTTGGAGTGTTCATGTGTCAGGCACTGCTCCAAGTGTGTTAGATAATTTAACACATTTAAACCTCACAACAATTCCAAGAGGAAGTTACCCTATTATTATTAATATCTCAAACTTTACAGATGAGAAAACTGAGGCTAACTTGTCCAAGATCACAGGGGTAATAAATGGTGGAATCAGGATGTTGGACTTCCAGAATTTGTGCTCTCAAAGCTTGTCTCAGATGATGATAGTGTAGTGTAGGCTTAATAGAGGGAGAGTTTTTAAAAGATTGTTCGTGGACAAAGGTGTCCTAGGCAACACAATTATAGGTGCAGAGGTGCCAAAGAACCAGTACCCACATGGAACAAAAAAAATAACTCACTGCAGTTGGAGCGTGACGAAGAATGGAGGAAACGAGGAGGTAGAGAAACAAGGAAGCGTTGTCATTAGAAAGGTGGGGAAGAGACGGGTGTGGTGGCTGACGCCTGTAATTCCAACAACTCAAGAGGCTGAAGTGGGATTGCTTGTAGGTAGAAATTTGAGACCAACCTGGACAACGTAGTGAGACCCTATCTCAAAACAAATTAAAATTAATTAATTTTTTTTTTTTTTTTTTGAGACAGAGTCTCACTCTGTCGCCAGGCTGGAGTGCAATCTCCGCCTCCCAGGTTCAAGCCATTCTCCTGCCTCAGCCTCCCCAATAGCTGGGATTACAGGCGTGTGCCACCATGCCCAGCTAATTTTTGTATTTTTAGTAGAGACGGGTTTTCACCGTGTTGGCCAGGATGGTCTCGACCTCCTGACCTCATGATCCGCCCACCTCGGCCTCCCAAAATGCTGGGATTACAGGCGTGAGCCACCGTGCCCAGCCTTAAAAAAATTTTAAAACAACAGGTGGGTTCTGGATGGGCTGGAAATAGCCCAGAGGCCAAGTTGAAAACCTTGGATTTTGAAGTATAAAATGAGGACCAGCTGACATTTAGAAAGAGTGACATCAGTAACTTAAATTGACAATAATACCCTGGCAGGAGATGAGAAGGGGTTTAACAGGGACACTGGAGGCTGGGCATGGTAGATCACCTGAGGCCAGGAGTTCTAAATTAGCCTGGCCACCATGGCAAAACCCTGTCTCTACTAAAAATACAAAGATTAGCTGGGCATGGTGGCAGGCACCCGTAGTCTCAGCTACTTGGGAGGCTGAGGCAGGAGAATCACTTGAACCCGGGAGGTGGAGGTTGCAGTGAGCCAAGATCATGCCACTGCACTCCAGCCTGGGCAACAGAGTGAGACTCCCTCAGAAAAAAAAAAAAAAAGAGGGAGACTAGAGGAGAAAGGAAGGATGAGGGAGGCTGTGCTGGGTGGCAGGGGGACTCACCATCTCCTCTGTGTCCTGCTTTGGGAGGGAAATGGGCCGTTAAGCATCCTCTCAAGTGAGTCCATTGGCCTGTCCCTGTGTCTTGGCAGTAGCATGCTGCTATGTCACCAACATCTGCTTATAACTTGGATTGAAAGTCTTCCAAGGAATATGATTTGGCCAATGACATCATTGACAGAGCCAATGTGCCCTTCCAAGTCTGAAAAGTCTAATGACATAGTCCATTTTCTGGACACGTGAAAAAGATAGGGACCCATTCATAGTTAAAAGGAACCGTGCGGGGCATTTGCCTACCTTGGAGAAACTGCTCATCCTCCACAAACAGTGAACTTGATGGCACCTGCTGCCCCACCTCCCTGCAGCTGCAAGGGTGACCTGGATACAGCCAGTCATAGAACTGCATTTTCCCAGCTATAATTGGCCAAGGGGGTAGACTGTGCAGGTGAGTGGGAGCAGTGAAGAATTCTCTTGTGAAATTTGATATATTGAGCCAAAGGCTGAGAAGGGCACTGCTCGTAGCCAGAATTCTTGAAATGTAGAGAATGTGTACAAAAAACTGAAGCAACATAAAGGAAAACAGGACCAGAGGTGGAGAATGACAGATTCTTGTTTATACACTTGATCCTCTGGATATAGCTGAACCTAAAGCCAATCAGATCTATTCACAACTTAGATACTTCTCCAACATTTAGGAAAAATTGGAATTGAATCTCATTGGCTTATTCCTGAGTCAATCACTGAGGCCATGAGGATAGAATATGGTAATTGGGCAGGTATGAATTACAGGGTCCCTCTTGGAGCCTAGGGCTGGGGTGTAGGTTGGGGGACAACATCAGAATTACATGGACTTTAAGTAGGAGTGGGTGTCTTCCCAGGCAAAATCAATGTCCTATTACCAGAAGAAAGAAAAATTGTTGCTGGGCAGGCAGAAAATAATACATGTGCTCTACAACCTTTTGCAATACAAATGTTAAAATTACTACATCAATCTTTTGAAACTCATTAGTCCTTGAGCTGGGTTATTTAGGGCACAATTCCAGCAAAGTGAGAGCTCTTGGGATAAAAGGTACATGGTAAGTGACTCTCTTCATTTCAATCTGTTTGTAACTCCATGTCCTGGTCTCTCTGCCCCACCAGAAGCCATTGGGTCAGCTAAAACACAACGTTTGTCTCTATAAGCCCGAGGCCTCTGCTTCTAACTTCTCACAACTCTCCCCTCACATTAGCATTCATGAACTCAAACTGTCAGAGAGTCTCAGATAATTAGAGGCGATAAGCAAATGCTAATTAGCACTCTGGCTGTACCCAGAGGATGCCGCAGGCATAGACCTAAGCCCAATGTTTGTGTTTCCAGGATTCCTTGAATTCCCACATCTAAGAACCCTTTATGAAGCTTCTTTATGAAAGAGAGAACACAGAGATAGTGTAGCATTTGGTTAAAGGCATGGCCCTTTCACTTTCACAGACTTGGAGCTCAACCCCAGCACTGCCACTTAGGAGTGCTGTGACTATAGGGAAGTTACTTAACCTGTCTGAACCTCAGTTTTTTCATCCATAAAATGGGAACAATAATAACCTCTACCTTAATATGTTTTTATTATGTGAGTCAAATGATGAATGCAATGTGTACAGTACTTGGTTTCATGTGTGTCCGTGTGAAGAGACCACCAAACAGGCTTTGTGTGAGCAATAAAGCTTTTAATCACCTGGGTGCAGGTGGGCTGAGTCTGAAAAGAGAGTCAGTGAAGGGAGATAGGGGTGGGGCCATTTTATAAGATTTGGGTAGGTAAAGGAAAATTACAGTCAAAGGGGGTTTGTTCTCTGGTGGGCAGGAGTGGGGGTCATAAAGTGCTCAGTGGGGGAGCTTTTTGAGCCAGGATGAGCCAGGAAAAGGACTTTCACAAAGTAATGTCATCATTTAAGGCAAGGACCGGCCATTTACATTTCTTTTGTGGTGGAATGTCATCAGTTAAGGCGGGGCAGGGCATTTCACTTCTTTTGTGATTCTTCAGTTACTTCAGGCCATCTGGGCATATACGTGCAAGTCACAGGGGATGCGATGGCTTGGCTTGGGCTCAGAGGCCTGACATTCCTGCCTTCTTATATTAATAAGAAAAATAAAACAAAATAGTGTTGAAGTGTGGGGGCGGCGAAAATTTTTGGGGGGTGGTATGGAGAGAGAGAATGGGCGATGTTTCTCAGGGCTGCTTTGAGCGGGATTGGGGCGGCGTGGGAACCTAGAGTGAGAGAGATTAAGCTGAAGGAACATTTCGTGGTAAGGGGTGATATTGTGGGGTTTTTAGAAGAAACATTTGTCGTGTAGAATTATTGGTGATGGCCTGGATATGGCTTTGGATGAATTGAGAAACTAAATGGAATAAGAGAAGGAGAAAAACAGGTATAAAAGGTCTAAGAATTGGGAGGACCCAGGACATCTGATGAGAGAGTGCCTAAGGAGATTCAGCATAGTCCTGCCAGCAAAGATTATTTATTTACTTCAAGAATTTAGAGTGGCAGTTTGGGGATAGCACCAGGAGATATCAGCTGTGATGGCTTGGAGAAACAGTGTAAACAAGAGCAGGGCATGTATGAGTAGTTGAGAATGGCAAATAGGAGTATGACTAGACAGAAGATAGTAGGGATGACAAGTTTTTTGGGGCACAGTCTAAGTTGGTCTGGTGTCTGGAATGAGACTGGGGCCTAATAAAAAGGAGCTTCTATACAGGAGCTTAAATGGGCTGTACCTTGTAGCATTCTGAGGACAGGCCTGAATTCTGAGAAGCGAAAGTGGTAAAAGTATTGTCCAGTCCTTTTTAAGTTGGTGGCTGAGCTTGGTGAGGTGTGTTTTTAAAAGACCATTAGTCTGTTCTACTTTTCCTGAAGACTGAGGACTGTAAGGGATATAAAGGTTTCACTGAATACTAAGAGCCTGAAAAGCTGCTTGGCTGATTTGACTAATAAAGGCTGGTCCGTTATCAGACTGTGTAGAGGTGGGAAGGCTAAACTGAGGAATTATGTCTGACAGAAGGGAAGAAATGACTGCGGTGGCCTTCTCAGACCCTGTAGGAAAGGCCTCTATCCATCCAGTGAAAGTGTCTACCCAGACTAAGAGATATTTTAGTTTTCTGACTGGAGACATGTGAGTAAAGTCAATTTGCCAGTCCTGGGTAGGGACAAATCCCCGAGCTTGATGTGTAGGAAAGGGAGGAGGCCTAAACAATCCATGAGGGGTAGTAGAATAGCAGATGGAACACTGAGAAGTGATCTCCTTGAGGATAGATTTCCATGATGGAAAGGAAATGAGACGTTCTAAGAGACGGGCTAGCAGCTTGTAACCTACATGGAAGAAGTTATGAAATGACAACAGAATAGAATGCACCTGTGAGGCTGGCAGGAGATATTTTCCTTGGTCTAAGAACTATTTGCCTTGTGTGGGAAGAGATTGATAGGTGGAAGTTTCAGCAGGGGAGTAGGTGGGAGTGACCAATGTGAAGGAGAAAAACTGGCCGTGAGGGACAGAAGTTGGAGAGCTAGCTGCTTGTCTAGCCACCTTATCAGCATAAGCGTTGCCTAGAGCAATGGGATCTGACGCCTTTTGATGCCCCTTGCAGTGAATCACCCCAGCTTCCTTTGGAAGTAAAGTGGCCTTGAGTAGAGTTTTTATTAAAGAGGCATTAATGATGGAGGACCCTTGTGTAGTGAGAAAACCTCTTTCAGCCCATATGACCGCATGGTGGTGCAGAATATGAAAGGCATATTTAGAATCAGTATAGATATTGATGCATAGTCCTTTTGCAAGAGTGAGGGCTTGAGTTAAGGCAACTAGTTCGGCTTGCTGAGAGGTAGTGGAGGGGGGCAGAGCGGTAGCCTCAGTGATAGATGTGGAAGATACTATAGCATAGCCTGCCTTTGCTGGTGAGTGGCGATTAGGCCTGGTGGAACTGCCATCAATAAACCAAGTGTGATCAGGGTGAGAAACAGGGAAGAAGGAAATGTGGGGAAATGGGGTGAACATCAGGTGGATCAGAGAGATGCAGTCATGAGGGTCAGGTGTGGTATCCGGAATAATGTGGGAGGCCGGATTGAAGTCCGGGCCAGGAACAACGGTAATTGTGGGAGACTCAACAAAGAGTGAATACAGCTGAAGGAGCCGGGAAGCAGAAAGCATATGCGTCAGGTATGAGGAAGAAAATAGATTTTGGAAGTTATGAGAACTGTAGAGAGTGAGTTGAGTATAGTTTGTGATTTTGAGGGCCTCTAAAAGTATTAAAGCAGCGGCAGCCGCTGCACGCAGACATGAGGACTAGGCTAAAACAGTAAGGTCAAGTTGTTTGGACAGAAAGGCTACAGGGTGTGGTCCTGGCTCTTGTGTAAGAACTCTGACCACGCTAACCATGCCTAGGAAGGAAAGGAGTTGTTGTTTTGTAGAAGGTGCTGGGGTTTGAGAGATCAGTCGGACACGATTGGCAGGGAGAGCACGTGTGTTTTTATGAGAATTATGCTGAGATAGGTAACAGATGAGGAAGAAATTTGGGCTTGACTGAAGTAATAGGGGCTGTCTGTGAAGCTTTGCGGCAGTACAGCCTAGGTAATTTGCTGAGCTTGATGGGTGTCAGGGTCAGTTCAAGTGAAAGTGAAGAGAGGCTGGGATTAAGGGTGCAAAGGAATAGTAAAGAAAGCATGTTTGAGATCTAGAACAGAATAAGGGGTTGTAGAGGGAGGTATTGAGGATAGGAGAGTATATGGGTTTGGCACCACGGGGTGGATAGGCAAAACAATTTGGTTGATAAGGCGCAGATCCTGAACTAACCTGTAAGGCTTGTCTGGTTTTTGGACAGGTAAAATGGAGGAATTGTAAGGAGAGTTTACAGGTTTTAGAAGCCTATGCTGTAGCAGGCGAGTGATAACAGGCTTTAATCCTTTTAAAGCATGCTGTGGGATGGGATCTTGGCATTGAGCAGGGTAAGGGTGATTAGGTTTTAATGGGATGGTAAGGGGTGCATGATTGGTCACTAAGGAAGGAGTAGAGGTGTCTTATACTTGTGAGATAAGGTGGGGAGATATAAGGGGAGGATGTGAAGGAGGCTTTGAACTGGGGGAAAAGGTGGCAGTGAGGTGCAGCTGTAGTCTAGAATAGTCAGGGAAGCAGATCATTTAGTTAAAGTGTCTCAGCCTAATAAGGGAACTGGGCAGGTGGGAATAACTAAAAGGGAGTGCTTAAAAGAGTATTGGCTAAATTGGCACCAGAGTTGGGGAGTTTTAAGAGGTTTAGAAGCCAGGCCGTCAATACTTACAACAGTTATGGAGGCAAGAGAAACAGGCCCTTGAAAAGAAGGTAATGTGGAGTGGGTAGCCTCCGTATTGATTAAGAAGGGGACAGACTTACCCTCCACTGTGAGAGTTACCCAGAGCATCTGTGATGGTCTTGTAGGCTTCTGAGGCGATTGGGCGGTGTCAGTCTTCTGCTGCTAAGCCGAGAAGATCTGGGAAGGAGTCAGTCAGAGAGCCTTGGGCCAGAGTCCCAGCGACTCTGGCAGTGGCTGCCAGGTGAGTTGAACAGTCCGACTTTCAGTGGGGTCCCACACAGATGGGACGTGGCTTAGGAGGAATCCCGGGCTGCGGGCATTCCTTGGCCTGGTGGCCAGATTTCTGGCACTTGTAGCAAGCTCCTGGGGGAGGAGGTTCTGGAGGAACGCCTGGCTGCTGCGGTTCAGGCGTTTGGAAGTTCTTTTGTGCTGGAGATGTGGCTGGGGTTTGTCTCACAGTGGAGGCAAGTAATTGTAACTCAGAAATGCGTTGCCGTCTGGCTGCTTCCTCTCTATTATTGTACACCTTGAAGGCAAGGTTGATTAATTCCTGTTGTGGGGTTTGAGGGCCAGATTCTAATTTTTGAAGTTTTTTCCTAATGTCAGGAGTGGATTGGGTGATAAAATGCATACTAAGAATAAGGCGGACTTCTGGCCCCTCTGGGTCTAGGGCGGTATAGCGTCTAATGGTTGCTGCTAAGCGGGCCATGAACTGGGCTGGGTTTTCATCTTTACCTTGGGTAGTTTTTTTAAGTTTGTCATAATCAACAGCTTTGTAAGCTGCTTTTTTAAGCCCTTCAACTAGGCAGGAAACCATGTAATCTCGCCTAGCTATACCTGGGGGATTTGCCTGGTAGTTCCATTGGGGGATCCTCTCGGGGAACTGCTCTAATGCCTTCCTGGAGGTCTGGCTCGTGAAGCTGATGGTTATCAGCGTGAGATTGGGCTACAGGAAAAACTCTTTCCCGTTCATCTGGGGAGAGGGTAGAAGTCAGGATGACATTTAGGTCACTCCAGGTTAAGTTGTAGGACAGAGTTAGATATCGGAATTCCTGTATATATTTAGTGGGGTCTGATGAGAAAGAGCCTAAATGCTGACTGATCTGAGAGAGGTCTGATAGAGAAAAAGGTACATGTGCGCTGACTATGCCTTCAGCTCCAGCCACCTCTCTAAGAGGAAATTGTTGGGCAAGTCGGGAAGAGCTAGTTGCGGAACTAAACTGTAAGCCGGACCGGGTGTGAGGAGGGGAGGTGGTAGGAGGATTATAGGGTGGAGGAGTGGAGGCTGAGGAAGAATTGGGACTTAGCTCGGCCTGGTGACGAGCAGCCTGGGGAGGAGGGGAAAGGTCAGATGGGTCTGTAGAAAAGGAAGACTGGAAAGACTCAGCGACACTTGGGGTTGGGACTGCGGGGACAGGCGGGAGGGAAAGAAGGAGGATCTGGGAGGAATCGCATTGGGAACAGAGGCTAGGGAGGGAACGAAGTGTGAAAAATGCCTGGACGTAAGATACCTCAGACCGTTTGCCCATTTTTCGACAAAAATTATTTAGGTCTTGTAGGATGGAGAAATCAAAAATGCCGTTTTCTGGCCATTTAGAGCTATTGTCAAGTTTGTATTGGGGCCAAGCAGTGTTGCAGAAGAAAATAAGGCATTTAGGTTTTAGGTCAGGTGTGAGTTGACGAGGTTTTAAGTTCTTGAGGACACAGGCTCAAGGAGAAGAAGGAGGAATGGAGGGTGGAAGGTTGCCCATAGTGAAGGAGGCAAACCCAGAGAAAAGAGAGCGTAGAGACACGGAGGGAAGGGGTTCGGGGGTTCTTACCCTCCAGAAAAGCAGGAAGGGGGGTTGGGGCATGGAAATAAGGGATTGGGGCACAGAGATAAGAGGTTGGGGTGTGGAAATAAGGGATTGGGGCACAGAGATGAGGTTGGGATGCAGAAATAAGGGATTGGGGGTTCTTGCCCCATAGAAAAGCGGGACTTGCCGCTAAGGGTGAAGGAGAAGGGGTTGAGGGGTACTTGCCCCTCCCCCAGAAAAGCAGAGAAGGGGTAGAGACAAGGAGAGAAGGAGCTGGGGTACTTGCCCCTTCCTCAGAAAAGCGAGACTTGCCACTAAGGGTGAAGGACCAAGGCAGGCGTCCCTGCGTGGTCTGACACCTCTGAAACGTGGGTGAATGATCAGAGAGGCGTCCCTGCAATGATCAAACACCAAGGGAAGGCTGCCTTCCCAGTCTGTGACGGGCACCGGAGTTTTGGGTCCACGGATAAAACGTGTCTCCTTTGTCTCTACCAGAAAATGAAAGGAATTGAAATCAAGAGAAGGGAGAGATTGAAGTGTGGCACCAAGATTGAAAGGAGAAAGAGGTTAAGGGATAGTGAGGGAGGTTGGAGAAGAGAGTAAAAAGAGGCCGCTTACAGGATTTGAAATTGGTGAGATGTTTCTTGGGCTGGTTGGTCTGAGGACCTGAGGTCGTAGGTGGATCTTTCTCATGGAGCAAAAAACAGGAGGACGGGATTGATCTCCCAAGGGAGGTCCCCCGATACGAGTCACGGCACCAAATTTCATGTGTTTCCATGTGAAGAGACCACCAAACAGGCTTTGTGTGAGCAATAAAGCTTTTAATCACCTGGGTGCAGGTGGGCTGAGTCCGAAAAGAGAGTCAGCAAAGGGAGATAGGGGTGGGGCCATTTTATAAGATTTGGGTAGGTAAAGGAAAATTACAGTCAAAGGGGGTTTGTTCTCTGGTGGGCAGGAGTGGGGGTCGTAAGGTGCTCAGTGGGGGAGCTTTTTGAGCCAGGATGAGCCAGGAAAAGGACTTTGACAAGGTAATGTCATCACTTAAGGCAAGGGCCGGCCATTTACATTTCTTTTGTGGTGGAATGTCATGAGTTAAGGCGGGGCAGGGCATTTTCACTTCTTTTGTGATTGTTCAGTTACTTCAGGCCATCTGGGCATATACGTGCAAGTCACAGGGGATGCGATGGCTTGGCTTGGGCTCAGAGGCCTGACACTTGGGACATGATAAGTGTTTAATAAATAAGTTTCCTCTGAATTTGTGTTATAGGGAAGGGGGAATAATAGAAGGTCAAACACGAAAGATTGGAGTGTAGATTCCTTTCTGTTTTATGCATTCCCATCACTGCTATTGGGCTTAATGGCCAGAGCAGGAGGAGGACAGAGGGAGAGAGAGAGAGTGGGGAGGGGCTACACACTTTTAAACAAGCAGATCTTGAGTGATGGTGATTCATGGTGGACATTATATTTGAAGTGAGGTGTAGGATCAGAGGTTGACCCAATCCTTAAAGAACTTATAAAGAAATTTTAGAAAAATTTCTAAATAGCAGGGAGGACCTGGAGAATGGGATAGAAGACTGATACGTTTGGAAGGAAGATATAAAAATAACAGACAATAATGATAAGCTGTTTTCTGGGTGCCCAGCTGCACAAACATCAATCTGTGAGGTTTAATCCTTAAAATAGCCCTTGCAAGGGCTGGAAATGAGAATCCCATTTTATAATAGATTGGAAAGGATTTCCATTCCTCCAGCACTAGATGGCTCCTGGTAGGAGGTATTATCAGGGCTTAAATAATGGAGAAGCAAGAGGACAGAGAAAATGACACCATTCAAGTTTTCCAGGAGCTGGTTGTGTTATTAATCCTGACTCTGTCACCACTAGCTGTGTGACTGTCAGAAACTTGCTTGATGTCCCTGTGCCCAAGAGCCCTTGGCTGTAAGAGTGGTCTTATGAATACTTCTCCCAAGGGGAGAGGCACAAGGTGGGTCCCCAGCATCATTCTGTTTCCCCTTTTCCTTCCTTTTCTCAAAGTGAGAAGAGCAGCAGCAGAAGCACAGACACTGAACAGGATCCCTGCTAAAAATTAAGAAAATTATGAATGAATGGAAAATGACTTTTAAAATTCACCTTTAAGCCAATGTTCAAGTAATGTTTAAGTCATTTTCTGGGCCAACCAATAGCACTGATCAGAATTGGGAATGGAAGGCAGAAAGTTTTATAAAACACAAACTATTTAACTCTATTAAAAACCCCTATGTGCATTTTTTTTATGCAGAGAAATTAAGTCTAACAGTTGGACGTTAATATATGATCAAAGCTGGGCTCCAGCAACTTGGGGTATTGGAATTGAAAACTTTGCAAACTGCAGAAAGTTTACACCGCAGCAAAGGCATTCTTCTCGCCTCTAGCCACACACAAGTATGTGTGCCTGATTGTTTGCGGACTTGGCAGCAAGGAGCAGTGGAAATAATTCTTTGGAAACGAAGAGAATCAGCAAAACATGAGGGAAAAAAAACAGACACAAGAAGAGAGCAAACAGAACAAGAGAAAGACGGTTGGGGATGGGCCGATTTTCTCTGCCTCACGCGGTTTTGGTGGCTTGCAGTAAATGAGTTTCTAATGATGTTTTTATAGAGCCGTTTTTATTTAGTGAGGCTGACACAGCTCCTGTTGCTTCTTGTGCTGTGTCCTGGGGAACCAGATGAAAGCAGGAGGGAGAAGTCTTGAAGCTGGGGTTGCTGGTCTCCTTGTCCTTTTGGGAAGGACCCCGGCCATTAACTCTTCGCTTTGCCACTCCCTGCATCGAGCATTCAATGAGTCCGTACTACATGCCCACAACTCTGACCTTTGAGTATCACAGTCTTACGTGGGAGAGAAACACAGACAGTGATAACTGTGTGATAATTCTGATACAGGGGCTAGAAAGAAATTATTCAGGCAGATAGTGAGGGTAAAGGAGTCCTCAGTAAGGCTTCCCTTTTAACAAAATGCAGCCCCCAAATCATTTCTTTTCTAACAAAGAGCAGCCTGAAAAATCAAGCTGCAAATATGCAAGCTGGAACCTGGCACAGGTGAATGCCGGCAGCTGGACCAATAGGAAAGGGCTACCTGGGAGCCAGGTGTGTTCAATATGGAGTCTCTATCTCCCCTTTTCTTTGTCACCATGTGTACAGTAAAAAAGCAGGCAGCATGGCACTGGCGAGGTAGAGAACCCACCTGCATAATAAAATATAAGGGTGAGTGGCCAGCTTCTTCACACACTGTGCAAATGACACACCCAGTCTTAACCAGTTCTTCGCATGCTATGCAAATTGCACACCTGGTCTGACCAATCTTTTATGCCCTATGTAAATCAGAGACCACCTTCTCAGGCTTATCTATAAAACCTCCTGCACTTCACCGTGGGGCCGGAGGACCGGCTCGGGACCCCCTCTCTCTGCAGGAGAGAGCTTTTCTCTTTTTCGCCTATTAAACCTCCGCTCTTAACCTCACTCCTTGTATGTCTGTGTTCCTGATTTCCCTGGCGTGGGAAACGTCCCCACCTTTGAGAGGAAAAGGCAAGAGAAGACTTCTTGGAGGAGGTGATGCCTGTACTGAGTCTTGAAGAATGAGCAGGAGAACTCAGGAAAAGAAGGCACAACAGGGCTTTGAGGCTTTGGAGCCTCAAAAGGGCTTTGAAGGGAAGGTGTGAGCAGAGAACTGCCAGAAAGCACATTTTAGTCCAGAGACGTTCAAGTCATTGGATTTAAGTGGAGAATTTCAGAGGCAAGTGATGGGAGATGATAATGACAACCCTATTGAGAGCACTTACTGTGTGCCAAGGGTTTTCTATCAGGGGTGATTTTGTGTCTCCTCCAGGGGATATTTGCCAATATCTGGAGACATTTCTGGTTGTCACAGCTGTGGTAGGAGGGAATGCTACTGGCATCTAGGGGTAAAGGTCAGGGATGCTTGTAAACATCCCACGGTGCACAGGACAGTTCCCCTCCCAGGGCCAGTGGTGCTGAGCTGGAGAAGCTCTGCTGTGTGTACACCTTGGGCCGATCACCTTATACACTTGAAACCACTTTATCCTCATTATAACTCTGTGAGATAGTGGTTTCAGCCCTTGTCTCAGACAAGGAAAATGAGGCTCTGAGAGGCTAAGCCACTTGAAATCAAAGAGCTAGCAAGAGACTGTGGATTTGAACTCAGCCAGCCAATCTCCAGCTCCCTGACATTAATGACTGCAGGAGAGAAATCCATTGTCCATGTGGCAAAGGTTTTTAGATGCTAAGTTACAAAGTTTGGGCTTGTACGTGTTGTGCGATAGCAACACCTGAATATCTTTCATCTGCAGATTTTTCATTTCCTCATTCACTGGGCATTTTCACCCAAAGAACCAAATATTGGAGTCAAATTAAATTCCTGTCTGTAAGCAGAAAGACAAAGCAAAGGATTTTCCAATGCACTCCTCATATTATCTCCCTGTCTTTCCATGTCAGGGAAGCTCTGGCCTACTATTAAATACAATTGCAAGAACAACTGACCTGGTTTATTCCGAAACAGGCGTATAATATAATGAAGTCTCCTCATATGGCTTCTGATTTTCCCTCCTCTGCAGTAGGAATGCCGAACCCTAGCGTGGCCTGTTCTTACGTGACTTCCTTGAAACTCTAATCATGTGCACGATTCCTCTGCAGTTCCATGTGGAGGTGCAGTATTCTCAACGCATGCTTGTCAGTTCTAGTTTTCCTCTGAAAGAAGGCACAGAGGCCGGCTTCCCTGAGCTTCATGGGCTGCTGCAGGGCAGAGAAGCGGAAGCTGGCCTCGGCCTCACAGCAGCAGAGTGGAGCTATGTGTTTGCAAGCAGCCCTCAGAAAACCGGAGCTTAAGAAAGTGATCACCTCTGGCTGCAGCCCTTAACTGGGTGCAGACTACAGAACAGGACCAACACATGCTGACACATCCCTAGGTTTCCCCACAGCCAGTGAGGCAGGAAATAACCAACCCATTGTACAGAGGAGAGGAGGAAACCAAAGCTCAAAGAACCCGAGTCGTAAACTGCAGAGCAGGACTTCAAACCCAGATGCTTAGCACAATGTGTAATGAGATAATGACTTGTTCGTTTTTTTTGAGATGGAGTTTCGCTCTGTCACCCAGGCTGGAGTGTAGTGGTATGATCTTGGCTCATTGCAACCACTGCCTCCCGGGTTCAAGTGATTCTCGTGCCTCAGCCTCCCAAGTAGCTGGGATTACTGGATCCCGGCAGGATGCCCAGCTAATTTTTGTATTTTTAGTAGAGACGGGGTTTCACCATGTTGGCCAGGCTGTTCTCAAACTCCTGACCTCAAGTGATCCTCCCACCTTGGCCTCCCAAAGTGCTGGGATTACTGGCATGAGCCACTGTGCCTGGCCCGTTGTATTTATTTCTTTAGTGGCTTTAGGGAAGAAGCTCCTTCTGGTTTTGTTCATTGTTGTGCCCCATACTTCCCACGGTGCCCTTGCTCAATAAAGATTAAGTCAGCCACACAAAGCACACATATTGCAGACAAACAATCCCCCCACAGGGAAGCTCTTGCTAGGATTTTGTTATTTTCTCTAAATTACTCTAATAGGGTGATAGCTTACAGTGGGGGCCCTCCATTTGCAACTCATTAAGAAGAACAGAAGCTCTAGAGAGAGTGAGATTTGGGTTTGAATCCCAGCTCTGCCCCTCACTGGCTGAGTAACCTGACTCTCTGTTCTGTCCCTAGTAATACTGAGATAGTAACACCCACTTCACAAAGTTACTGTGAGATTGCATGAGTAAAGAGTAGAGGAAATTCTTGTATTGAATGCGTAGTACACTTAAGAGGTGATCAGTGCATTCACTAATGATGTTTTTAAAATACTCTTCGTGATTTCAGCACTAACTTAAGTTAGATAAGTTAGGCTTAGAGAGGTTAAGCAACTTGCTTGGAGTCACACAGATAGAGAAGGCACAGCTGGGATTGGACTGCAGAACAGTAAAACTCCCAAGTTTGTCTCTTTCTGATATACCTCATTGCCTTTGAGCAGGGCATGAAAATCTGGAATGTTGCTTCCAAATTTAGGGGTTTTTTTTGGTTGGGGTGCAGGGGAGAAGGAGGAAGAGGAAAATGTTTCTAATGTTTGGGAAGTAAAGAGGAGAAACCTTTCTTTTGAAAGTGAGCATTGATGGGTCTAGGGTTTTACTCTCTTGAGGCAGTGAGTGTGTCACATTGATTTCCTTCTCTGATGGGAAAGGATTAGGAAACAAAAAAAAGGACAGACAAGGTGAAAAGGAGGGTGTGGATCTACAGGAATGAAACACTGGTAAAGCAGCCTAGAGGCAAACTTGAGGCTGAGGGTTTAAATGGCCAGCCTATAGGAGTGTGTACCCAGTATATGAAGAATTCTTACAGATCAATAATAAGAAGATACATGACCTGATTTAGAAATTGGCAAAGGATTTAAAGAGGCATTTCCCCAAAGACGACATACAGATGACCAATAAGCACATGAAAAGATGCTTAATGTAATTAGCCATCACAGAAATGCAAATCAAAACCACAGCGAGATACCACTTCATACACATGAGGGTGGCCAGAATGAAAAAAATAGACAATAACAAGTGTTGGGGAGGATGTGGAGAAATTAGAACCCACACACATTGCTGGTGGGGGTGTAAAATGACATAGCCACTTTGAGAAATAGTTTGGAAGTTTTTCAAGATATTAAATGTGGCACCACCACAGGACCCAGCAATATCACTCCTAGATACATACCCAGGAGAACTGAAAACATATGTCCAAACAAAAACTTGTACAGGAATGTTCATAGCAGCATTATTCATAACAACCAAAAAGTGGAAACAACCTAAATGTTTAACAACTGGTGATCAGATAAACAAAATGTGGTATATCAATGCAATGGAATATTATTCAGCCATGAAAAATAATGAAGTATTGATATATACTACAACATGGGTGAACCTCAAAATATTATGCAAAGAGAAAAAAGTTGGGTACAGAAAGACCACAATTGTATCATTCTACTTATATTAATTTTCCAGAAAAGACAAATGTATTGAAACAAAAAGTAGATTAGTGATTGCTTAAGGGATGGGCTAGGGTGGGGAGATGGGAAGTGACTGCAAATGGGGATAAGGTTTCCTTTGGGGTTTGAGACAGGAATAATACAGGGTGGTCACAGGAGAATAGAAAATTTCAGGCAGCAGTTTCACATGACTAGTAAAAGAAAACTGTCGAAATAGTTGCAGAAGCTAGAGACTGACAAGATCCTGAAAAACCAGGGTGCGAATCAAGCTGGCTAAGACTGACTGGACGCAACATGGCACCGGATTTGACCTAGGTTTTACATAGGACCTCATTATATGCTCATTAACATACTAAATCAAACATACACCAGTGCCATGACAGTTCCAGGAACACCCATATTTCTTTTATTTATTTATTTATTTATTTATTTATATTATTATTATTATACTTTAAGTTTTAGGGTACATGTGCACAATGTGCCGGTTAGTTATATATGTATACATGTGCCATGCTGGTGTGCTGCACCCATTAACTCGTCATTTAACATTAGGTATATCTCCTAATGCTATCCCTCCCCCCTCCCCCCACCCCACAACAGTCCCCAGAGTGTGATGTTCTTCTTCCTGTGTCCATGTGTTCTCATTGTTCAATTCCCATCTATGAGTGAGAACATGCGGTGTTTGGTTTTTTGTCCTTGCGATAGTTTACTGAGAATGATGATTTCCAGTTTCATCCATGTCCCTACAAAGGACATGAAGTCATCATTTTTTATGGCTGCATAGTATTCCATGGCGTATATGTGCCACATTTTCTTAATCCAGTCTATCCTTGTTGGACATTTGGGTTGGTTCCAAGTCTTTACTATTGTGAATAGTGCTGCAATAAACATACGTGTGCATGTGTCTTTATAGCAGCATGATTTATAGTCCTTTGGGTATATACCCAGTAATGGGATGGCTGGGTCAAATGATATTTCTAGTTCTAGATCCCTGAGGAATTGCCACACTGACTTCCACAATGGTTGAACTAGTTTACAGTCCCACCAACAGTATAAAAGTGTTCCTATTTCTCCACATCCTCTCCAGCACCTGTTGTTTCCTGACTTTTTAATGATTGCCATTCTAACTGATGTGAGATGGTATCTCATTGTGGTTTTGATTTGCATTTCTCTGATGGCCAGTGATAATGAGCATTTTTTCATGTGTGTTTTGGCTGCATAAATGTCTTCTTTTGAGAAGTGTCTGTTCATATCCTTTGCCCACTTGTTGATGGGGTTGTTTGTTTTTTTCTTGTAAATTTGTTTGAGTTCATTGTAGATTCTGGATATTAGCCCTTTGTCAGAAGAGTAGGTTGCAAAAATTTTCTCCCATTTTGTAGGTTGCCTGGTCACTCTGATGGTAGTTCTTTTGCTGTGCAGAAGCTCTTTAGTTTAATTAGATCCCATTTGTGAATTTTGGCTTTTGTTGCCATTGCTTTTGGTGTTTAGTCATGAAGTCCTTGCCCATGCCTATGTCCTGAATGGTAATGCCTAGGTTTTCTTCTAGGGTTTTTATGGTTTTAGGTCTAACGTTTAAGTCTTTAATCCATCTTGAATTAATTTTTGTATAAGGTGTAAGGAAGGGATCCAGTTTCAGCTTTCTACATATGGCTAGCC
The DNA here is from genome assembly GCF_028858775.2 of Pan troglodytes. NCBI lineage: Eukaryota > Metazoa > Chordata > Mammalia > Primates > Hominidae > Pan > Pan troglodytes. Next base: position 12,312,551 of record NC_072416.2, read on the forward strand.
AGTTTTCCCAGCACCATTTATTAAATAGGGAATCCTTTCCCCATTGCTTGTTTTTCTCAGGTTTGTCAAAGATCAGATAGTTGTAGATATGTGGTGTTATTTCTGAGGGCTCTGTTCTGTTCCATTGATCTATATCTCTGTTTTGGTACCAGTACCATGCTCTTTTGGTTAGTGTAGCCTTGTAGTATAGTTTGAAGTCAGGTAGCGTGATGCCTCCAGCTTTGTCCTTTTGGCTTAGGATTGACTTGGCGATGCAGCCTCTTTTTTGGTTCCATATGAACTTTAAAGTAGTTTTTTCCAATTCTGTGAAGAAAGTCATTGGTAGCTTGATGGTGATGGCATTGAATCTATAAATTACCTCGGGCAGTATGGTCATTTTCATGATATTGATTCTTCCTACCCATGAGCATGGAATGTTCTTCCATTTGTTTGTATCCTCTTTTATTTCATTGAGCAGTGGTTTGTAGTTCTCCTTGAAGAGGTCCTTCAAGTCCCTTGTAAGTTGGATTCCTAAGTATTTTATTCTCTTTGAAGCAATTGTGAATGGGAATTCACTCATGATTTGGCTCTCTGTTTGTCTGCTATTGGTGTATAAGAATGCTTGTGATTTTTGTACATTGATTTTGTATCCTGAGACTTTGCTGAAGTTGCTTATCAGCTTAAGGAGATTTTGGGCTGAGACAATGGGGTTTTCTAGATATACAATCATGTCATCTGCAAACAGGGACAATTTGACTTCCTCTTTTCCTAATTGAATACCCTTTATTTCCTTCTCCTGCCTCATTGCCCTGGCCAGAACGTCCAACACTATGTTGAATAGGAGTGGTGAGAGAGGGCATCCCTGTCTTGTGCCAGTTTTCAAAGGGAATGCTTCCAGTTTTTGCCCATTCAGTATGATATTGGCTGTGGGTTTGTCATAGATAGCTCTTATTATTTTGAGATACGTCTCATCAATACCTAATTTATTGAGAGGTTTTAGCATGAAGGGTTGTTGAATTTTGTCAAAGGCCTTTTCTGCATCTATTGAGATAATCATGTGGTTTTTGTCTTTGGTTCTGTTTATATGCTGGATTACATTTATTGATTTGCGTATATTGAACCAGCCTTGCATCCCAGGGATGAAGCCCACTTGATCATGGTTGATAAGCTTTTTGATGTGCTGCTGGATTCGGTTTGCCAGTATTTTATTGAGGATTTTTGCATCAATGTTCATCAAGGATATTGGTCTAAAATTCTCTTTTTTGGTTGTGTCTCTGCCCGGCTTTGGTATCAGGATGATGCTGGCCTCATAAAATGAGTTAGGGAGGATTCCCTCTTTTTCTATTGATTGGAATAGTTTCAGAAGGAATGGTATCAGTTCCTCCTAGTACCTCTGGTAGAATTCGGCTGTGAATCCATCTGGTCCTGGAGTCTTTTTGATTGGTAAGCTATTGATTATTGCCACAATTTCAGATCCTGTTATTGGTCTATTCAGCCATATTTCTTTTAAAAATGAGCAACACCACAGTTCTGGGAAATCTCTACCTTTTCCCAGGACTCTTCATGAATATTCCACCCCTTGGTTAAAGAGACACATAAAGATGGAAACCTCCAACCCACTGTGTGACTCTTTTTTGAGTACGCCTGTGCTTCTCTTTCTTGAATGTGTACTTTTTGGTTTACAATAAATCTCTGTACTTTCACTGTTTTCTGGCTTATCTTTGAACTCTTTCTCATGATGCTGTCAAGAGCCTAGACACTGGCTGGTTGAGGTCCCAACAGTATTTGGGGGCTCTCCCAGACCCCTGGAATCAGGATGAGAAAAGTATTCTAAAATTAGGTTTGGTGATGTTTACAAAATTCTGTAAATATACTGAATGTCATTGAATAAGTAGTGAATTGTATGGCAAGTAAGTTGTATCTTAATAAAGCTATTGAAAGATTAGTGGTCCCTTGTCTCATCTAGTGAATGACAACCACTGGACCCCAAGCAGTCGGACCCCAGACCCCACTTTCTTATCCACTACAGAGCACAGCCACACTGTAGCATGAACATAAACCTCAAACTTCCTACTTTACTTTTTTCTCAAAGGCCCCAGGAACCCTCCTTGGGAAAAGCCAGGAATGACCAGTCCCCAGCTTTGGTGCTAGTAGAGGCAGCTCCTGCAATTGCTCTCTGAGCAGCTCCAGACACCATCCATCCCAGAGGCATGGGTAGGGGGACTCACATCCAACAGCGTCTGAAATGTGATTAAGTCAGCAATATGTCCAATGTGTTCACTAGATTTGCATCATGGCTCCAGAGCCTGGCCAGGCATTCATCTGGAACAAACCTTGCAGAACTGGGCAGCCAACTAATTAATTGTTGCATCAATAAAACCAGGGTTTGACTATCTCATGATGAATTACATTGTTTAAAAGAACTTAATAGCTGTATTAAATAAAGAAAACAATGGAGATCAATACTAGAGAATTTCCTTAGCCAAAGAGTCAGCATTTCTCATTAACTAGAGGTTAGTGGTGAGAAGAGGGCTTATTCGCAGAGCAGAGATGATGTTTCTCTCTGGCAAGGCTATACTTAGTTAATATGTAGGATTTTAAAACAGGAAAGGCAGAATACTGGAACCCTGGAAACAGTTAGGAAGTCGTTGGCACAAAACTCAAAACTTTGGAGTTGGTGAGACTTGTGTTCAAACACCAGGTACTTCACTCTCTAGCCATGGGTCTCGGCAAACCACCTAACCTGGGGCTCAGTTTAACTCATCTGCAAAATGGGGTGTAAACCAACACTAAAATTCTAAGGCCTCCAAATGACTAAATGGACCTCCTCTCAGCCAATGGAGCCTGAAAAACTAATTCTGGCCATGTCAGGAAGGAGAAGTCAGACATGCCTCATTATCTCCTCTTCCCTTTGGCGTTCAGGTACACAACTGATCAGGATTAACATTAAAATAGAAATCCTAAGACTGACAGAACAGATGCTTTGTAGCAATAAAATATCAAATTCCAACCTGACTCTAGTACAGCATCACATGACAGCAGGGCTTTGAAAGAAATCAAAGTATTTTACCCCAAAATATATTTCTTTGACATATTTTGAAATGGCACTGCAAAGCTGTCTCTTGTGGGAGAAATTTGCATTCTATAGCAAATCCCCTTTGCTTTCTAGGTCTTTTTCTGATCCTGAAGATATTGGCTGAGAGTCTAGTGCCTTTTAAGGGTCTGAATCAGAGACATTTGCCATCTATTGCCTCTAGGGATGATCACCTATGAGACTTCACCTACATAATAAAAACCTTGGTCTCTACAACTCTTTATCTTAATCCAGATACTTCTTTCTATTAATTCCAGGTCTTTTGTTGTTTCTCTCTTTTTTTTTTTTTTTTTTTTTTTGAGATGGAGTTTTACTCTTGTCACCCAGGTTGCAGTGCAATGGCACAATCTCAGCTCACTGCAACCCTCCTGGGTTCAGGCCATTCTCTTGCCTCAGCCACAGGAGTAGCTGGGATTACAGGTGCCCACGACCATGCCCAGCTAATTTTTGTATTTTTAGTAGAGACAGGGTTTCACCATGTTAGCCAGGCTGGTTTCAAGCTCCTGGCCTCAGGTGATCCACCTGCCTTGGCCTCCCAAAGTGCTGAGATAACAGGCGAGAGCCACCACATATAGCCTCCTTCCCGGTCTTTAGATAATAACTCAACCATTTGCCAATCATAACATCTTTGAAACCACCCATGACCTCCAAGCCTCACCACCCCTTCAAGCTGTCTCACCTTTCTGGACCAAACCAATGTATGCCTGACACGTATTGATTGAAGTTTTGTCTCTCCCTAAAACATAGAAAACCAAGCTGTAGCCCAATTACCTTGAGCACATGTTCTCCGGACTTTCTGAGGCTGTGAGGCTGTGTCACAGGTCAAGATCCAAAAGTTTGGCAAAAAAAAAAAAAAAAAAAAAAAATCTAAATTGATTAAAAATTTTAGAAAAATTAGAAACAGGAAGTATTTGTCTCAGATACTTTTTGGCTTACAGGGGACAATAACAAAATGACTATCCTAGTGTTGTTAGGAGGATTAAATTAGATAAAAGGGAGTAATATTGCAGTGCTTGCTAAGTCAGTGCCCAATAAATGTTTGCTATTAATCATATAACATTTTTCTCTTGTTAAGATGTTTTCAGAATCAAAAGCATCATTTCCATCCTCCTCCATAGAAGATGACATCATCAGGATTAAAAAAGAATTTTAAGTTAACATATGCTAAAATGGACTTTTTTGATACACAGTTCTATGAATTTTAACACATGTATAAATTTGTATAACTAACACTATCATCAGTATACAGAATAATTCCATCACTTGCCCAAAATTCTCTCATGCTACCCATTTGCAGTCACAACCCACCCTCTCTCTACCTCTAACTCCTGGCAGCCACAGAAGTGTTCTCATCCCCATAGCTTTGTAGTTTAGAGAATGTCATATAAATGGAATCATAGAGTATGTATTAATAACGTTCTGAAACTGGCTTATTGCATGTACTGGTGGTTTGCTTCTTTTCACTGCTAAGTAGTATCCCAGTGTGTGGATGTACCACACATTTTATCTAATCTCTCATTGAAGGACATTTGTGGTAGTTCAGCTTTTAGAGATTATTAAACTACTATGAATGTGCATGTGTAGGTTTTCATGTGAGCATAAGTTTTCATTTTCCCAGGGTAACTACCGAGGAGTGGGAACGCTCGGTTATGTACTAAGGGTATGTTTAATTCATTAAAAACTGCCAAATTGTTTTCCAGAATGGCTGTATCATTCCCATTTGCAGTAGCAAAGTATAACAGTTCTAATTAGTCTGTCTGCATCCTTTACTTAGGTATTGGCAGTATTTTCTACTTTAGCCATCTGAATAGATGTATAGCAGTACCTCATCATGGTTTTAAGTTGAATTTCCCTAATGGCTGATGGCATTAAACATCTTTTAATGTGCTTATTTGCCTTCCATCTACCCTCCGTGGCAAAGTGTCTATTGAAGTTTGTTTGTTTGTTTGTTTTTGGCCCATTTTGTAACTTGTCTTCTGACAGCTGAGTTTGAGAGTTCTCTATATGTATTCTGGATACAAGTCCTTGGTTGGATGTGTGATATGCAAACATTTTCACCCAGTCTACTGTTTGTCTTTTCACTTTTTTTAACAGCATCTTTCATAGAAAAAAAGTTCTATGTTTTGGTAAAGTTCAATTTATCCTTTTGTTTCTTGTAGGGTATGCTTTTAGTGTCACTCTTCATAACTCTTTGCCTTACCCAAGTCGCAGATATCTTCTCTTCTATTTTCCTCTAAAAGTTTTGTAGTTTTTCCTTTTACGTCTAGATCTATAGTCTATGTTGAGTTCATTTTTGCATTAAGTGTGAGGTGTTGATCAAAGTTCTATTTTTTTTTGCATGTGGATGTCCAATTCAACATCATTTGTTGAAAAGAATATCTTTTTCCTATGAATTGCCTTTGCACCTTTCCAAAAATCAATTGAACACATTTATCTGGGTCTATGTCTGGACTCTCTGTTCTGCTTCATTTATCTACTTATGTTGATTCGTTTGGCAATCCCATACTGTACTGATTATTGTGATTTTTATAGTTAAATTTTAAAACTGATTGGTATGACTTGTCTAATTTGATTGTTTGTTTTTAAATTATTTTGGCCATTCTAGGTCCCTTGACTTTCCACAAAAAGTTTAGAATTTGGTTGAGAGGTTATTTTTGGGTGGCTTTAAAGTATTAATTCAATGTATTTAATAGATCTAAGTCTACTGGGGCTATCTATTTCATCTTGATGAATTTGGTAGTTTCAATGAATTGGTTTGTTTGATCTAAGTACTCAAATATATGTTTATAGAATTGTTTGTAGGGTTTCTTTATTAGTCCATTAATATCTGCAGGGTCTGTAGTATTCTCTTTTATTCATTCCTAACATTGGTAATTTATTTCCTCTCAGTTTTCTTTACCAGTTTTGCCAGAGGCTGATCAAATGCACTGATCTTTTCAAAGAACCAGTGTATTTTGGTTTCATTGATTTTTTCATATTGCTTTTCTGATCTCAAGTCAGTTTACTAGTACTCTTCTCTTAATCATTTCCTTGTTGAAAACAAATACAATAACATTGTTCTATTTTGGGGAGATTTTTGCTCATTATTTTTAGATTTCTTAAAGCAAAAGCTTAAAGTGTTGACTTGACCTTTATTCTTTCCGAATAAAAGTAATTAATTCTAACGTAAGTAAATTAATTATAAATTTACCACTAAGTACTACTTTATTTCTATTTCACTAATTTTGATATGTTGTGTTTTATTTTCATTCAGTTTCAGATATTTTCTAATATTCTTCAAAATTTCCTTTTTGATTAGTGGATTATTAAAGAATGTGTTGTTTAATTGCCAATTTGTAAAAGATTTTTCTGTTGTCTTTCTGTTATTCATTTACAGTCAAATTATATCGTGATTAGATGCAACTTTGTCTAGGTTCGACTTTTTAAAATTGGTGAAGGTTTGTTTTATAACTCAAGATATAGTTTATCTTGGTAAATATTTCGTGTGCACTTGAGAAGTATGCTGTTCTTGGGTGGACTAGTCTATAAAGGTCCATTTGATTTAGGTTTTTTAGATGATATTGCTCATTTCTTCCAAATCCTTGTTGATCTATCAGCAAGTTCTATCTACTGTTGAGAGAAGTGTTGAAATATTTAACTATAATTGTGGATTTGTCTATTTTCCCTTTCAGTTCTGTCAGCATGTGCTTTGTATATTTTGAAGCTCTGTGAGATGCATATGCATTTAGTATTGTTATATCACCTTGGTGAATTTACCTTATATCATTAAATAATATTTGTCTTTATTAGTGATAATTTTCTTTGCTCTGGAGTCTACTTTGCTTGATATTAATATACCCAGCTTTTCTTTTTTCTTTTTTTGTGTACAAGTTATAACTTTTTTGTTCCTTATGATCTTTTATGCTTCTTTTAAGCTACCTATATCATTATACTTGAAGTTAGTTTCTTAGAGACAGCATGTAAGATCGTGATATTTAATTCATTTTTACAATCACTGCTTTTAATTGGCATGTTAGAGCATTTACACTAGTTGCAATTATTGACATATTTGGAAACAGATGATGTTCCACTTTATTATTTGATTCCTGTTTGTTCCTGCTGGTTTTTGACCCTTTGTTTCCTTTTGTCTGCCGCCTTTTGTGTTATGTGAACCTTTTTCTAGTATCCCATTTTAACTCATATGTATGGTTTTCACTATATCTCTTTGTGTAGTTATTTTGTAGTGGTCGCTCTAAAAATACTTAATTTTTCAGTCTATTTTAAGTCCATAATATACCACTTCAAGTAGAATATAAAACTATTGCCACCATATAGGTCTTTTTTCACTCCCTCTTTGTGTTAGTGTTGTCTTACAAATTCTATATAAATATATTTAAAATTTCATTGGACAATATTTGACAAATATTTCAAAAAAATATTTGCTATCAACTGTTGAAGCTATTGTAAAATCTCAAGAGGAGAAGAATAGTCTATGATGTTTACCCAGATATTTATAATTTCTGTTGCTGTTCCTTCTTCATCAATGTTCCAGATTTCTTTCTGGCACTGTTTTGCTTTTGTCTAAAGAATTTCATTTAGCAATTTTTTTTTTTTTTTTTTTTTTTGAGACAGAGTTTCACTCCTGTTGCCCAGGCTGGAGTGCAACAGTGCAATCTTGGCTCACCGCAACCTCCGCCTTCCAGGTTCAAGCAATTCTCCTGCCTTAGCCTCCCGAGTAGCTGGGATTACAGGCATGCGCCACCATACCCAGCTAATTTTTTGTAGTTTTAGTACAGACGGGGCTTCTCCATGTTGGCCAGGCTGGTCTCAAACTCCCGACCTCAGGTGATCCACGTGCCTCGGCCTCCCAAAGTGCTGGGATTACAGGCATGAGCCACCGCATCCGGCTTAGCAATTGTTTTAGAGCACATGCTAGCAACAAATTCTCTTGCGTTTTCTTCATGTGAGAATGTTTATACCTTACCTTAACTCTTGAAGGATATTTTGTCTGTGTATCAAATTGTGAGCTGACAGTTATTTTTTTCACATTAAAAATATTGTTCTACTTCATTTTGGCTTCCAGAGTTTCTGCTGAGAAATGCAGAGTCAATACAATTGTTGTTCCCTTATAAATAACACACTTTCCTCCTCTGCCCCTTTGGGTGCATTCCATATCTTCCTTTGTCTTTAATCTTCTGGAGTTTGATATGATATATCTTGGCATGAAGTTTTGAGGTTTATCCCGTTTGGGGTTCACTAAGCTTCCAGGTTTATGAATTTTTTGGCCAAACTTGGGAAGTTAGCAGTGATTAATAAAAACACTTTTTCTGCCTCACATTCTTCTGTTTTTCATAACATAAACAGGTCTTATAGTGTTATCTCTGAGACTGTGTTCAGTTTTTGGAATTTTTTTCTCTCTCTGTTGTTCAAGTTGGATACTTTCTACTGATCTAAAAGTTTACTGTTTTCCTCCATTATTTCATTATGTTATTTCATCATTCTAGTCAGTTTTTATTTTGTTGCATTTTTCTGTTCTAAATTTTATATTTGGTTCTTTGTTATATTTTCTATTTCTTTGCAAAACGTTTAATATCTTTATCATCCCAAAAATATTTGTCTCTTGGAACATTTTTGTCATCAGTGTTTTAATCTTTTTTTCATACAATTTCCACATCTGTGTCATCTTGGTGTTGACATTTGTTGGAATGCCTTTTTCTGTGCAAGTTGAATTTTTCTGATTCTTCATATGCTGCATAATATTGGATTTTATCCTAATATTATGAGACTTTGGATGCTGTTTAAATCCTGTTGAAAATAGGTATTCTTGTTTTAGTGGGGAACTGATCTAGTGAGTTTGGATCACAGTTTCTGCCATCTTTTTCTAGGTCGTAGTTTCAGTGTTACTTCTACTCTCAAAGGCTGTTCAGTACTATTTGGATTTGACTCTTTCATGAGCCACTCATTAGTCAGCTGGGAGCTCGCTGGTGTCTATTTCTTAGTTCAGTTCTGAAAGTCTTTGGTACTGTATTAGTCCATTTTCACACTGCTGTAAAGAATTACCTGAGAGTGGTTAATTTATGAAGAAAAAATGTTTAATTGACTCTCAGTTCTGCATGGCTGTGGAGACCTCAGGAAACTTACAATCATGGCAGAAAGTGAAGGGGAAGCAAGCGTCTACTTCACAAGGCAGCAGGAAAGAGAGAGAGAGTGCAGAGGGGAAGCGTCACACTTTTAAACCATCAGATCTCATGAGAACTCACCACTCTCACAAGAACAGCATGGGGGAAACCCCCATAATCCATTCACCTCCCAATTCGAGATGATATTTGGGTGGGGACACAGAGCCAAACCACATCAGATACTTTGAAAAGAACCATAGCCACACAAGTTCAGCTCAGGGGTGAGCGCCGTAGATTATGAACAACATTATGGAGGCATTTTCTGGAGCTCCTACCTGTCCATGATCTTCCTTATAGTTTCTTAAATTTCCTGGTTCACCTCTTTTTAGTCCTCTAGCTGGAGAGCTGGGCTTATTTCCCTCACTTGGCTGTGCACTGCCATGAATGTGCTCATGTATGGGGCCAAGTCCTATGAGGACAGAGGAAATAAGAGCAAATTTTTGCCCTATCCTCTTGGAAACGCAGCTTCTTCAGTTAGAAAGTTTCCTTCCCTTAGATCTTTAGGCCCCTTGTGGCTGCTGCTGTCACTACCAGAATATTCCTTTCCTGCTCCTTGAGCCTGAACTAAAAGGACTTCTGGATGTCTGACTCCATCGATGCCCGCTTCTTGGGTTTGCTGCTACGTTGAGTCCAGGCTGTGGATACCAGAGGGAAAAATGCTAAACTTACTGATGAGTCTGTGGCACTTTAATATCTTTCCCCCAATCTGCCTCTTACTTTTTACTTTCCAGAGTTTTCTAATAGCTGATTCATACATTGTGCTTAGGTTTTACATCTCTATTCAGTGGGAGAGGAAAGATGTTGTGAACTCATTTCATACCACCCAGAATTGAAATAATCTGGCTAGTTTTAAGGCATGGCATTATCCTTATAATGAATACAATGGATTCTAGAGTAGGAATAGTTAAAAATTTATTTATTAAAGACAGAGTAGCTTAAGGGTCTTACCTTATAGATTTCCCCCCAACTTGCAAAATAAGTATTATCCCCTTTCATGAGGGCTTATGTACTAAATTCCTCCAACAGCACACAGCTGGTAGCATAAGCAGGATTTGAACTCAGTTTTGCTAGCTCTAAGGCCCATTATTCTTCCAGTAGCACGTGCTGATTTCAGATAATAATCTTATTATCTGCAAGCATAAAGCTTATGATTTCCTTTCTTGGATAATGGTGATTGATGGCAGCCCTTAAATGGTGGAATTGGATCATCAAGTCCCAATACAATTTTGTTTAATAAAACAATAACAACCTAAGACAATTCATTGCTTTCTAAGCCTTTGTTCTTTCCCAGTGATTTGTGAAGGGGATGGCCACCTTCTATGGCTTGCAGCCCTGTCCTTTGGCAACACATCTGCCTTAGAAGCCTGACCCCTCACTCCAATTTTGCAGGTGACTATGTTGGAAAAGAGACAGAGTTGAGGCTACTCATGTTAAATGCAGTAACATAGTTAAGGAAAAGCAATCCATTCTGTACTCATGAGAATGAAGGACACACAGCTAGCAGCTGAGATCCACAGAGGAATCCAGTGATGACTGTCACACCACTCTTGAAAAAAATGTGCCCAATAGCTGGTTGGAGCCAAAGGGTCTGATATATATTGGTCATTTTTAGAATAAAAAATGTTAACTCACCCGAGCATCTTTGTGTCCCATTTGGTGATGCCTTTGCATCTGTTTGTTTGTTTGTTTGTTGAGATGGAGTCTCACTCACTCTGTCGCCTTGGCTGGAGTGCAGTGGTGCGATCTCAGCTCACTACAACCTCCGCCTCCTAGGTTCAAGAGAGTCTCCCACCTCAGTTTCCCAAGTAGCTGGGATTACAGGTGTGCGCCATCACCCCCAACTAATTTTTGTATTTTTACTAGAGACAGGGTTTCACCATGTTGGCCAGACTGGTCTCAAACTCCTGACCTCAAGTGATCCACCTGCCTTGGCCTCCCAAAGTGCTGGGATTATAGCCGTGAGCCACTGCACCCAGCCTCCTTTGCATCTGATGTCAAGAAAGTCCTAATGTATTCAGACTATAGAGAAAGGGGTGAATAAGACGATTAAGAGTACAAGATGGAAAGTGTTAACATTCTTGCACAAGATACTAGGGCTCTGAAATCTCTGTCAATAATTTAAAAAATCAAAGTGCAAGGTATGGAGCACTAAAACAGAAGTTAGGAGACCATATCAATTAGAATTCTTTCAGTGAGTAGTGTGAGAAACCATCTCAAATTGAGTTAAAGAGAAGAACAAAAATGTACTGACCTAACAAAATATATTGGCTATGTTTCCTCAGATTCTAGGAAGTAACTAGCTTCAGGTGTGTCTTGATCAAGCACACAGTAACATTAGGAATCTCGTCCTCTTTGTATTTCCTCTGTGTTGGCTTTTTCCTCAACATGGCTCCCTATGCATGATGGCAATGATGGTTACCAGTCGCTCCTGGTTTTCATCCTAGTTAAGTAGTGATCCTACCAAAAAGATGACACCTCTTTCTCAATAATCCCAGAATAAGCTTTAAGTCTGATTCTCATTGCCTATTATTGACCCTACTTTAATGATATGCCTATTTGAACCATCTCTGTGGTCGTGAAGATTCATTTCTGTACCTGGACATGCCTGGATCATTTGGCTATTTCTGTACCTCCCTGGGAGAGACCAGCTTAACCTAAATTACAAGGGTTGAGAGGAAAGAGGAGGTGTCATCCAAAGGAAAATTAAGGTCTTATTGCCAACTAAATGCAGAGGGGAAGGGATTCTAGTTAGTAACTAGTTAGGAAAAGAAAACAATGAAAAAAAAAAGAAAGAAAAAATAAAAATGTCTGCTGCATCTGCTGTCCAATACCAGCTCTGCTACTTACTAGTTCTGTGACCTTAAATAAATCCTTTCTTTCTCTGATCTTTTGTTTCTTCATATACCAAAGAGAAGGACGTGAACAGTAGGTTTAAGATCCTTTCCAGCTCTAAATATTCTTGGATTATGGATCATGTACACACAAATGCTCCTCAAATCCCATATCACAAGCACCATCTTTACACCTAGAGCTTAAAGGAGGTAGTTTTAGAAAAAATGTGAGGAAAGGCTTCTTCCTAGAATTTATTGTTTGAAGAACATGGACTCTGAAGCTGACAGCTCAGGCTTTAGTGCCAGATTTCCAACAGGTCCTGCACTGTCTCATACAAATTGTGGTGCTCGGTATGAACAACAGGTTTCATAACAATACCTCCCTTCGAGAGTTGTGATGGAGAGTATGGCAGACAGAATTCCAAGACGGTCCCATGATTCCGACTGCCAGGCATCCTTGCCCTGTACGAGCCTTCCACATTTCTTTTGGTTACTTGGTGGAATTCCTTGAGTGAGGAGAAACCTGTGATTTGCTTCTAGCCAATGGAAAATGGCAAAGATGATGGGATAGTCACTCCTGTGTTTGTATTACATTATATAATGCCTCATCTTAGCCTGTGACTTGCTTCTAGCCAATAGAAAATGGAAAAGATGATGGGATAATCACTCCTGTGTTTGTATTACATTATCTAAGGCTCCATCTTAGCCCACTGGAGCAAAAGATCCTCCCTGTCATCTTGAAGAATTAAGCTGTCATGTTATGAGAGGCAGGGACCAATCACAGGGACTTGAGCCTGCAAATAAAGTCCTGGTTCTTCAACTATAAGGAAATAAATTTTACCAAGTCACTGAAAGGAATTTGAAGGTGGATGTTTCCCCATTGTCTTAGCCTGTTTTCTATTGCTTATAACAGAATACCTGACACTGGGAAATTTATGAGAAATAAACTTTATTTCTTACGGTTCTGGAGGCTGAGAAGTCCAAGGTCAAAGGGGGGCATCTGATGAGAGCCTTCTTGCTGATGGGGACTCTGAGCAGAGTCGTGGTGGCACAGGCCATCACAAGGTGTCACAGGGCATCACGAAGTGGCACAGGGCATCGCAAGGTAGCACAGGGTGTCCCATGGTGAGTAGCTGAGCATGCTAGCTCAGGTCTGTCTTCCCCTTCTTATAAAGCCACCAGTCTCACTCCCATGATAACCCATCAATCCATCAACCCACTAATCCATTAATTCATGAATGGGTCAATTAATTCTTTGAGGCAGAGGCTCTCATGACCCAATCACCTCTTAAGGGCACCACCTTTCAATCCTGCCACATTGGGGATCAAGTTTCAACACGAGCTTTGGAGGGGACACACATTTAAACCATAGCACCCTGTCAGTCCTCCAAATCGGAATGCAGCCTGGCTAATACCTTGAGTGTGGCCTTATGAAACCTTGAAGAGGAAAACCAGCTAAGCTCTGCCTGGGACTCTAACCCATGGAAAATGAGAGGTAGTACATGTTTGCTATTTTAAGATGCTAAGTTTGCGGTGATTTGTTATGCAGTAGTAGAAAGTTAATACAACGTGTTAATTAGATAATGCATGCAAAATGAATAACTTAGCAAGATGCCTGGCTAAGTATTCAATATTAGCTATTCTTCTTCTTATAATGACAGAGTTTGGCATTGCAGATATAAGACAACACAATACTATAAATCTCTCTGTGGCCTTCAGGGATGGCTTTCTGGGCTGGACAGACCATCTTTGCAGACATCTATACAGCCAAATGATGACCAAGCTGATGAGCCATTTACTTGAAATACAATTTATCATCATCTAGTTTCAGTGGAAACTAGTTTATAGTATAATGGAAACTGATCCAGAGTATTAGTATTGGAAAGGCACTAAGCTTATACAATAAGAAAGGAGATTGGGTGAGGAAGAACAGGTGTTTCTAACAACTTGTTTTTAAAAAATCTAAAATTGGGTTCATCTAGGCTCTGAAAGCTAAGAGAAAAGAAAATAACATTTATTGAGCACCTGCCAGATGGTGTCGAGTGCATTATTGTCTTTAATGTGAATAGTTTACAGGGAAGAAATTATCCTCTTTATTTCGCAAGTGAAGAGGATGAGCTCAAAGGTAGGTGACACACTCAGGGTCACCCAGGTGTAATCCACAGCTCTTGCTGACTTTGATAACTGGGAGACTCCTAGGAATCTACTATAATGGGACTGTAATATTTGTATTGAAAGGAATCTAGCTTATGAAAGAGGAAAATGAGAATGAATGAATAGGAATAAGAGCTAAAAAACCTTGATGTGGAAACTTTGACATTTGTCTCAACTCAGACCGATAATAGGTTTTCAAGAAAACAAACTTTAAAGGAGACAACGCGAGATATATCCACTTCTGAAGCCCCTAGTGGAAGCACATACCTTTCATTTTTAAAGAGTGAACATTCATCATTTTCCTGGGAGCCTCTATATTGATTTTTTTCTTCCAAATTTTTTGAATTGACCACTGAAAATTGAAATGCCGGAGGGTGTCTTTCTTTCTTTCTCTAATCTTGTATTAGAATGTTTTTACTCTAGCTTGTTCCAAACAGGACTTGAAGCAGTTATCAAAGATATATGCAATAGTTCAGAAATTATAACTAATTAATTAAGAAGATGCAAATAAAAAATCCAAACTACAAACAATAGAGTGAGGGAAGCAAGATTTGTTATACAAAATCTATGCCACGGGGTCCTGGACACTTGCTGTTGGTCAGCTGCAGATTTTCCTCTGTACTTCCTGATGTCCAACGGGAAAAGACAAAGACAGTAAATTGCAGGGAAAGAAATATATTTTTTTCAATCTTTATAAATTCCTAGGTGGAATGCATTTCTATAACAAAAGACAAATTAACAAGAGAAAAACAGAAGTGTATTAACATGTGTATTTCACATAGACAGGGGAGATACCCAAGGAAGGAGGATTCTTTAGAGAGATGTCTTTGAATTCTAGCTTAAATAGCATCTTCAACAAAGAACAGTAAGTTTTTTTTCCACCTGAAAAAAAAAACTCATGTATTAAAATATTAAACTTGCTCAGAATATTGGAAAAAGTTGCCTATTTCATAAGTTCTCTTTTGTTTGTGTCCAAAGTGTCTTGTCATTCCAGGCCACTCTAATTCTTGGGTATTAATAAACAGTTTGAGGTATAATAAGTCCTCTAGATCAGATAAATAAAACTGAAGATAGTCAGAGTTCCCAAAAGGCAGGCACAGCATAGTTAGGCAGGGCCACAGGGGAAGCAGCAGGGTTGGTCAGGATGCAGAGGGAGGGGTACTCCGAGCAAGCACCTTTCCTGTGCTGCCTGACATGTGTTTGTGCCCTCCATTATCTACTCGTTCAGCGCACATTCACTGCCCGCTGGGCCTGTTCCAGCAACCAAAGCACGCCAAGGGGAGAAGCAGGCAGAGATCTCCATTTCAATGGGCTGACAGTCCACCAAGATGCCCGTGGTCCCACCCTTCAGAGAACCATAAGTTTTTAGAGAAGCGGCAAGACAAAGAAAAAGAACATTGAGTCTCTACAGGAAGGTAAGTAGATGAGACACAGAGGCTAGTTCGCAAAGCTTGTTAATGTTGTTTCCTCTGGTACCATCTCCAGGCCAATAAGGGTCATTGGTATCTTCAGTGATTTACCTTTGTTCTCCCTGATTGAGAGGGGGAGTGGGACAATTTGTCTTCGTAAGTCTATGCCATGCTTTTGGTCAAATGGAAGAGCAGAGAGCTTTTCTGCGTTTGCCTTTTCTTAGTTTCTTTCACCTCAACAATCCTTCCTGTTTGGAGATGGTGTATGTTGATCTCCAACATACCCATTAGTTACGTAGCCATTAACAAAAACAAACAACACTGACAACTACCATTTATTGAGCACAAACTAAATACCAGTCCTCTACGTATATTATCTCATCTCATCTTCACAACAGCCCTGGAAGCTAGACAATATCTTACAAGTTTGCAGATGAAACAGAGGCCCACGTTTGCAGAGCTATCACGTGGTAAGGATGGAATTCATTCCCAGGTCCGATTCTTCCAAGACCTGCCCCCTTTCCCGTTGCACTTTGTGGCAGGCATCTTCTGTCAGCTGCTCTGGAGAAGCACTGCTTTTTCTCATACTAAAATCCAAAAATTTCTCCAAGGGCTCCTCAGAAGGAGGGCCCTGTGTAAGATAATGAGCTTTGCAAGAGCCTTAGAGCAAACACAAAAGCAAATTAAAGGGTGATTTCTCACCCACCCTTACGGTTCTCTACGGGGTGGGACCACGGGCATCTTGGTGGGCTGTCAGCCCATTGAAATGGAGATATCTGCCTGCTTCTCCCTTTGGCGTGCTTTGGTTGCTGGAACAGGCCCAGAGGGCAGTGAATGTGTGCTGAACGAGTAGATAATGGCGGGCACAAACGTGTCAGGCAGCACAGGCACGGTGGCTCACGCCTGTAATCCCAGCACTTTGGGAGGCCGAGGCGGGTGGATCACAAGGTCAGGAGTTCAAGACCAGCCTAGCCAAGATGGTGAAAGCCCGTCTCTACTAAAAATACAAAAAAAAAAAAAAAAAATTAGCCAGGTGTGGTGGTGGGTGCCTGGAATCCCAGCTACTTGGGAGGCTGAGGCAGAGAATTGCTTGAACCTGGGAGGCAGAGATTACAGTGACCCGAGATCGCACCACTGCACTCCAGCCTGGGTGACAGAGTGAGATTCCATCTCAAAGGAAAAAAAAAATTGAAAGGATGATTTTTCACTTGGCTCCTACATATAGGTGGGTAGCATCATGCCAAGGTGAAGTTTGGCAAGAAAGCATCCTACAGGGGGATAACCATGACCTGATGGGACGTTCCTATTTTTCTTTTAAACATGCCAGTGTAAAACCATTCAAATAGAGACTTCTAGTCTATAGCGCTCGGAGGCCTTAGCAATTGGAGTCCACCTTCTACCGCTGGTATCTGACTAGTGAACTCCTAAGAGGTCAGCCCTGCTTTGGTTAACACCTGCAGGGAGGTAATGAGCTGCAGCTTGGACTGAAGTAATTACCCATGTTAGAGACAGAGGGAGGCTGAGTGGGACCCATGTCAGCCAGACAATGAGCTGTTGAGAAAAAGGACTAACAAAGCGGGTGGTGGCAGGGAGGTGGTAGTGAGATGTGTTTGGGAGGCTGAATTTCTATCAAGCACATTTTTAATTAGGACTGAAACAGCTAAAAAAATTAACCAACACAAAACTCAAAACTTCATGTACAGTACTCCCGTAAGTACCAGACACATACAGTGATGTATAGTCACAATCTTGCCTTGATCCTACATCCTGGTACTTTTTAATGATGTATTTATGAAGTGCCTGCTATGCATACAGAACTAGGTTCTGGGATATAGTGTGAGTCCTGCCATCATGGACTCTTCCCTTTCTGGGGCGTCTGGGCTCTGCCTCTCACTTGAGCTGTGGAAAGCGAATCTCAGGAAGGGAGAGGGAAATTCACTTTGCCCCAGTGGATGAAGATTATGATGCCGAGCTTTCTTGTGTGCTGTGTAATTGACATCCATGAGCCTATTCCCTCGAAATTCTGAGGATGACAGATTACCCTGCTGGTGGGTAACTGAGGCCAGAACTAAAATTCAGTTCTCTCTGACTGTAAACCAAATTTATTCCACAGTAGTTCTCTGCTTCTTGACTTTTTGAAAGTCAAGAGGCTCAAGTCATTGGTTCATTAAGTGCATTAAAATGTTTCTCTTGAGTTATTTGTAACCTTCTCCCTTTTTTGGGCAAATCTCAAACGAAAATTGTAAACTAAAAATAAAATCCTAAACCCCCCAACCAACTGAACAGACCCCGCTTTTGGTCAGGGGGCCCCCAGAAAAACCTTAAAAACTGAATTCCCAGTCATGACCAGAAGGTTGGTTGGATCTGCCTCACTATACCCTCTTTTTTTGGAGTTTAAGCACAACTGACCAGCATTAATGTTGAAATAGAGATTATAAGACTGACAGAATAGACTCTTCGTGGTAATAAGATACCAGATTATAAACAAGACCTAAGACCATGAGAAGCAAGGGTTAAGTCATGCCCTACAAACCATAAAATCTTGTTAAATGTTTTGTTTTTTTCTTAAATCTAGTATAATGTGGCTTACTTTTTAACCTGACTCTGTTTTACCATCACATGATAGACAGCAGGCCTCCTTATCTTAATTTAAGCATTCTTTTGCACTGACTTTCAGTCTTTAGACAAAGCTGAACTCTTTCAACCAATTGCAAATTAAAGAATCTCTGAATCCACCTATAACCTGTAAGCCTCTGCTTCAAAATATCCTGCCTTTCAGTCCAAACCAACTTATACTTTCTCTATATTGATTTATGTCTTTGCCTGCAACTCCTGCCTCCTTAAAAATGTATAAAACTAAACCGTAACCTCACCATCCTGGGCACAGTTTTTCAAGGCTTCCTAGGTTTGTGTTTTCTCTGGGTTACAGTCACTCATATTGACTCAAAATAAACCTCTTTAAAATATTTTAGAGTTTGGCTTTTCTGTTAACAAAATGAAGCACCTGACCTTTGTTATACATATGCAATGTATCACTGGTATACCAGTGGTTACTTTTGCAGCTACCTTGCCTCTTTGAATCCCCAGTGAGAAGTGGAGATTGAGACAGCAACCTTGATGTCAAGATACAACAGAAGCTCCAGAAGCAATGTTGCCACATTGCTCAAAGCAAATGCAAGCCTCTGAAGTCTGTATTGGAGGCAAATTTTCTCGTGTTGTTTGCACAACTAAAAGAAGACATCGAGGAGAAGCACAAGGCAACAGATGGGTGAAGGGGCAGCCTACAGCCCCACTGTGGAGAGGTCAGAAAACAAAACAGCAGACAGAGCTCAAAAAGATCCTTATCCCTGAAAGACAGCCCCACTCAGCCCTAGCCATTTCAAAGCCTCCTAGTGCCATTGAACTTGGTGAGGTTCCCAGAGGTACCATGTTCTGAGGAATATTAATAAGTCAGGATTACCTGGGTATAACGTTAATCATATCAAGGTTCAATATTAGTAAAACAGGATTCATATAGGGAAAAATTTTATTTTTCCTGCAATGTTTCCCCCTACTCACCAACATTCTGTTAGATATTTGATATTATCTCAAGGAAAACGGCAGAGAATGGGCATGCATTGACATACCTTTATTTTACTTTCATTCCTTTGGGCATTTCTATTACTCCAACTAATTGCTTAAAAATACTGTGCTAATTCCATTCATTCTTCAGATGAGCATGTAGCCCACTGATACAAAACAATAGAGGTTAACAAGACGTCTTCAAAGCTGAGTGCTGAAGATAGCAGTGGTGCTTTAAACTTTTGGAGCATCAAAGGAGAGCTTACCTGTGATCTCTTTTTTACATGGGTTACCATAGTGATGACAGGGCTTGGCTTGAGAGGAAACTGGATAATAATAAGGCTACCATTTTCAAAGAATTTACTGTATGCTAGACACTGTGCTTTTGCCCTGAATCCTCAGAGAGATTTCACCGTCCGCCTTTTACAGATGAGGAAGCTGAGGCACAAGGGGTTAAGTATCTTGCACAAAGTCTTCCATCTAGAGAATGGCACAAACCAGGATTCAAATCCAGGCATTCTGACTCCAGAGCTGTCTCTAAAGCATCAATATTAGCTGCCTGGAAAAAGTGGTGAAATATGGAGATGCTTATAATATATATATTTTTTGAGATGGAGTCTCCCTCTGTTGCCCATGCTGGAGTGCAGTGGCGTGATCTTGGCTCACTGCAACCTCCACCTACTGAGTTCAAGCAATTCTCTTGCCTCAGCCTCCCCAGTGGCTGGGGCTACAGGCATGCACCACCAAGCCCAGCTGATTTTTTATTTTTAGTAGAGACAGGGTTTCACTATGTTGATCAGGCTGGTCTCGAACTCCTGACCTTGTAATCTGCCCACCTTGGCCACCCAAAGTGCTGGGATTATAGGCGTGAGCCACTGAGCCTGGCTGACGGTTATGATATTAGTGCATATTTGTCTTTCTGAGTTCCAAGGCAGGATAAATATTCAATGAGCCTGTGCCTACCTTTGGAGGCAAAGGCAGTCTCTTACAAAGTTACCTTGGAACCATGAAGGGGCAGCTGGGACTGAGGATGGCTCCACATACATACAACATCCTGCATCATGAAGAAAAGCTGGATTCTTATCTGTTTCTGAAGGCAGAAATTCAGCAGGGCAGAAACTGGTTGGTCACAGACGACAGTTGATGGAAGGATGAAGAAAAAGAGAATAAATGTTTTCGTTTCGTGATAAACACATGTAAACCTCCAACAACTATGTGTAGAGATTCACATGCATCACCTTTTTCTACAGCTCAATGTCTGATTATTCAGGATCTACTCAAAGGTAATACTGTACTATATGACACAGCCATTCTACTCCTAGGTATTTACCTAAGAAAAATAAAGGTTGAGGAACAAAAGTAAAATTCTAAGCTCCCCAACCACCTGAATGGACCCCATCTTGGCCAAGGGGACTCCAGAGAAACCTTAAAAACTGAGTACCTGGTTGTGATAGGATAGGAGGTTGAACATGCATTGTTACACTTTCTCCCTTTCTAACCACCATTAGGCTTTCTTTCCTAAGGGCTAAGGAGACACCAGCTCTTTTAAAAGACTTGCTGGACTCTACTCACTTTTTGTGGTTTTGACACAACAACCGATCGGCATTCCTTCCTGATAAGAGACCACAGACCATGGACTCGTTCTGGCTGGTTTACAGAGGCTGCACATAGGATGAGTCTGTGTCCTCCGTTTTACCTTTTGATGTTTAAAGCCTAATTTTAATGCATTTAAATGTTAAGTCTCCACCCCAGTGTGAAAATGGGACATACGTAGCATGCATATTTGATTACTACTCATGTGCACCCACAGTTTGTAAATATTCATAGCTCCTCCTATAACCTGTTGAATATGTGTGGCTAGCCAACTTGTTCAGCATAAATTCCTGTCCCATCTTTCCTTCCTCAACATACCTGCTTTTGGTTTCTATCCAAGGCTACATTTCCCAGCTTATGAAATAGCCACGAGGTCAGGAGATCGAGATCATCCTGGCCAACATGGTGAAATCCCATCTCTACTAAAAATACAAAAATTAGCTGGGCGTGGTGGCACATGCCTGCAGTTCCAGCTACTCGGGAGGCTGAAGCAGGAGAATTGCTTGAACCCAGGAGGTGGAGCTCACAGTGAGCCGAGATCGTGCCGCTGCACTCCAGCATGGTGACAGAGCAAGACTCCGTATCAAAAAAACAAACAAAAGAAATAAAGTTCTCCTCTCCAATAAAGCTTATGATTCTTCAGTTGACAAAATCTATATCTATATAAAGACTTTTACATACATTTCTATAGCAGCTTTATTTGTAATAAACTCAGACTGAAAATAACCCAAATGTCCATTAACAAGTGACTGGATTAACACATTGTGTATCTATTATCCATCCAATGAAATGCTGTACAGCAATAAAAGGAATGAACTGTTGATACCCATAACAACATGGATAAATCTCAAAAGAATCATGCAAAGTGAAAGAAGCCAGAAAGAAAAGAGCACATGTTTTAGGAATCTATTGATATAAAATTCTACAAAATGTAAACTAACCTATAATGATGGAAAGCCAACCCACAATTTGCTCAGGGATGGGAGACAGGGAAGGTGGGGAGAATTATAAAGGGGCAAGAGGAAACTTTTTGAACTGATGCATATGTTCATTACCTGGATTATGGTGATGGCTTCACAAGTATATTTGCACGTCAAAACTTTTTATATTGTGTACTTTAAACGATGTA
The DNA here is from genome assembly GCF_028858775.2 of Pan troglodytes. Taxonomy (NCBI): domain Eukaryota; kingdom Metazoa; phylum Chordata; class Mammalia; order Primates; family Hominidae; genus Pan; species Pan troglodytes. The sequence goes on from NC_072416.2 coordinate 12,334,459, forward strand.
GTTTATTGTGTGTCCATTATACCTCAATAAGCTGTCTAAAAAAGAGCAAATGAACATTTTGTTAGAGGAAACCTGCTTGTCAAGGCAAGGAGTTATGAAACCCCACATTACGATGGCGGAGTGAACCCAGGAGGTGGAGGTTGCAGTGAGCAACCTGGGTTCATTAATTCAGAATGATTAGGTGAGAGGAAATAGTCCCACCATGACAGGTGCATGAACATCACATCACAAAGGGTCTTGCAAACTCACCTACAGTATTCTGATTTTATCCCACAGCTTTGAGGAGCTACTAAAGAGAGTGATGTTTTCAAATTTGTCATTATTGTGGGATGAACTGTGCCTCCCTGGAATTCATATGTTGAAGTCCTGACCTTTAACCTATCTTAGAATGTCAGTGTATTTGAAGATAGGGTCACTAAAGAGGCAAGTATGGTGAAGTAGTTATACAGGTGGACCTAAATACAATATGACTGGTGTTCTTAGAAGAAGAAGAGATGAGGACATAGACATGCAGAGAGAAATGACCACGTGGAGATACAGGGAGAAGACAGCCATCAACAAACTAAGGAGAGGGGCCTCAGAAAAAAACAACTCTGGTCGACATTTTATCTTGGGCTTCCAGAACTGTGAGGAAATGCATTTCTGTTGTTTAACCCACCGAGTCTGTGGTACTTTGTTATGGCAGCCCCAGGAAACTAATGCAGTCATCCAGGGAGGTCATGATGGCTGTGATGGGTAAAATGATGGGTCCTGATGGCTGTCTCAGTAATCCAGCTGAGCTAGGGAGACCCAACCTGAACTGATGGGTTTGAGAGTTTTTCCTTTTTAGGACTTAATCTAGGAGATGATGCCAAGGGATATACTGAGAATGACTCCCAAGTTTCTGGCTTGATTGACTAAGAACTCCCTGCCAGAATCACGGCTGCATGAGGAAGAGTAGGTTTTGAAGGAAATAGACAACTATCGATTTTTGCCACATTGAGTTTGAGGCAATCATGGAATTTTCCCACTGGAGAGGTACAGTCAGTACTTGGAGACATGAACCTGGAGCCTGGCAGTCTAATCCAGCCTTGAGAGATAGACATGGAATCTTCCAGCTAAGAGCTTAGGACTGCAATCTACAAGCAGCAGGGAGCACTCCAGGGAGGTGCTGAGATTTGTGCTTTGGGGAGTTCATTTTTAATGGTGTAGAGAAAAAATTAGAACAAAGGGAAAAGATCAGACAGAGGGCCATAGCAGTAATCTAGTTGAAAGATGTGGAATACTGAGCTAAGGCAATGGCCATGGGGAAGCAGAAGGAGATAAAAGTCAAGAGGCAGAGTTCAGAAGTGAGCAGTAAGGAGAAGTCAGATGAGAGGCAAAGAGTACGCTGCCATGGGGTGGGGGGCAGTGGGAAAATGCCGTCATGATTCAAAAGTTTCCATTGAAAACTCTTCACAGCTGATGAGACCTAGGTCAGGAGGCCAGAAGGTCTGGCTGCTGGGACAAAAGGCATGCTGGAAGTTTTGCAGCAAAACTCAAGAGTTGTTTTTCTTCCTTTCTCATAGTGGAATTTCTGTGTCCTTTAGCTGGGTAGTGTAGACTGCCAAGGGTCACCTGAGCAGGGAGAATACACATGCACTCACCAATAATTCAGTCAGCATGCTGCTCTTCCGATGATGTAATTGCACAGTCTCTTTAAGATCCTGCATTTACAACTCAGAGATCATTTGAAAGTCTCTTGCCACCCTCCTGCCTTCTGGGTTCTCAGTTTAATAAATGCTGCTTTCTTCCTTTGGAAAGTCTCCTTCATAAAGCAATTGGGAAACTGTCAGTTACTCACCAGACATGAAGGAGACCAAGAGAGCAGGCTAAGAATGTTCGGTACCCCTGGGTAAATGCCTTCCTTCCCCTTCTCCTGGAAGGAAACAGAAGCTCAGTATATCTGCTAGACACATTGCCACACAAAATAAACTCTCCGGGCATCTTTCCTTCCCAAGCCACCATTTTAAGGATGTGTCTTCCTAAATAGAGGCAAATGGATCTAATGAATGTGAAATGGACATAGAGCTCACATAGGGCTCTGCATTGAGCAATGGCCAAACAGGATTACAGAACTCTGGTTTGCTCAAAAGGGAGGTGCTGGAGAAAAATGTAATCCTGTCTTGCCTGTTACCGAAACAGAGAGTTTGCATTTCTTTCTTGGGTTTTTAGAGCAAGGAAGGATTTTTAAATTTTATATTCAAAGGCTTTGCATTTTGTTTCTTTATTTTTTATTTATGCAAGTGTATGGGGTACATGAGAAAATTCATTACGTGTATATAATGTGCAGTGATTGAGTCAGGGTGTTCATGACCTTAGTACGATACTCTTCGGCTAAGCATAGTCATCCTATTCGGCTACCAAACCTTGAATTTATTCCTTTTACCTCACTGTACGCTTGTGCCCTTTTTTAAACATTTAAGTTCAAGGGTACAGGGGCTGGTTTGTTACATAGGTAAATGTGTGTCATGGGGTTCGTTGTACAGATTATTTCATTACCCAGGTATTAAGCCTTATACCCATTAGTTATTTTTCCTGATCCTCTCCCTCCTCCCATCTTCCGCCTTCCACACAGGCCCCAGTGTGTGCTGTTCCACTCTATGTGTCCATGCGTTCTCATCATTTAGCTCTCACTTATAAGCGAGAACATGCAGTATTTTGTTTTCTGTGCCTGCATTAGTTTGCTAAGGATAATGGCCTCCAGCCCCATCCATGTCCCTGCAGAGGACATGATCTTGTACTTTTTTACAGCTGTGTAGTATTCCATGGTGTTAAAAACTCTCTCAATAAACTAGGTATTGAAGGAACACACCTCAAAATAATAAGAGCCATATATGACAAACCCACAGCCAACATTGTATTGAATGGGCAAAAGCTGGAAGCAGTCCCCTTGAAAACTGGCACAAGACAAGGATGCCCTCTCTTACCACTCCTATTATAGTGTTGGAAATTCTGGCCAGGGCAATCAGGCAAAAGAAAGAAAGAAAGGGTATCCGAATAAGAAGAGAGGAAGTCAAACTATCCCTGTTTGCAGACAACGTGATTATATATCTAGAAAATGCGCCTATAGTCTCAGCCCAAAAGCTTCTTAAGCTGAGGAAGGATTTTTGATGTAATCTGTCAAGTCATCAACCAGTACAAGGCAAGGGGTTACAGAATTTCATGGTAGCACTTCAATTCTGTGGGATGGAGAAGATGGAGAGAGTCAGAGAGGTGGGCAGATCCCAAACCACAGAAAGGGTGATGTGCTCACCTAAAGACATCTTAATTTTATCCTGAAAGCTTTAAAGAGAAGGTCATGGTAGCTGACATGGGTCAGATGAAGTCAGCCAAAAGACAGGGAGACTTTAAAGTCCCAGGGGCTGAATCAAGGTGACAGGGAGGATTAGGGGTGAAGAAAGGACTAGTATGGGTATGGGAGGGTGCTGGCTGTCTATCTGAGGTCAGTCACTCCAACCCACTCACCTTCATGGCTTGGTTCTGAGCCTGCAGCTCATATTTCTTGCTAGTGCTCCCTGGCTGAACCCCAAGAAATTCACCTTGCTAATGTTTTTTGGTTCTTGTTTTTTTTGTTGTTTGTTTGTTTGTTTGAGACGAGGTCTTGCTCTGTCACCCAGCTGAGGTGCAGTGGCATGATCATGGCTCACTGAAACCTCTTGGGCTCAAGCAATCTTCCCACCTCAGCCGCCCCAGTAGCTGGGACTATAGGCACACATCACCATGGCCAGCTAATTTGTATATTTTTTGTAAAGAAAGGATCTCACTATGTTGTCCAGGCTGGTATCAAACTCTTGGGCTCAAGTAATGCACCCGGTTCAGCCTCTCAAAGTGCTGGGATTATAGCATGAGCCACCTTGCCGTGCCAACACCTCTCTAATATTATCCTGTGACCTAGGCCCTATCAGTGCTAATACAGCTCTGCTAACTGTTCCGTTCCTCAAAGCACCAAGTTTGTTTCTGCCTCAGGGCCTTTGCACATTCTGCTACCTCTGCCTAGAATGCACTTCTGGTTCACTCTTTCTCTGCAAATGCTGCCTCATCCTTCAAGGTTCAGCATATATCGTATGTTTAAAGCAGGTATTCCTGCCCCTACTCCCCCAGCCAAATTACAGCCTCCCTCTTGTTTTTCTTAATAGCACATTTGGCAGTTTGAATTGGTCCACACTGAATTGCTCGCATTTATCCCAGTGCTTGGCATGGAGTCCATGCCCGATAAATATTTGTATGAACACTTGAGACCACGTATAAGAAATGTCATCAGAGGAGCTCTGGAGTATCAGAACAACTCTATTAGAAAGAAGCCCCATTTAGTGAACTTTTGGGCTCCCCAAGGTCTTTGTTCAAATTCTAGCTCTACTCCTGAATGGCTATGTGGCCCCAGTAATGTTATCTAAGCTATGAACCTCGGGTTTCTCATGAGTTGATTGCAAATATTTACTTTATTTGTACAGCTTTTCTGAGATTCAAATAAAAATACAGTATATATCCATTTCTAGTATAGTGCCTGATAACTGTTAAGCGCTTGTAAAGATGAGTCCTCTTCCCAGCAACAAAGCAAAAGCTGTAATTGCATGGGAGATGGCTTCAACATGTGTAACTGTATTAGTCTGTTCTTGCATTGCTATAAGGAACTATCTGAAACTGGGTAATTTATGAAGATGAGAGGTTTAATTAACTTACAGTTCTGCAGGCTGTACGGGAAACATGGCTGGGGAGGCCTCAGGAAACTTACAATCATGGTGAAAGGTGGAGGGGAAGCAGGTACATCTTCGCATGGTGGAGCAGGAGAGAGAGAGCAAAGGGGAAAGTGCTGCACACTTTTAGACAACTAGATCTCGTGAGAACTCACTGTCACAAGAACAGCAAGGGGGAAGTCCGCCCCCATGATTCAATCACCTCCCACCCTTCTCCAACATTGAGGATTACAATTTGACATGAGATTTGTGTGGGGACACAGAGCCAAACCATATGAGCAATATTGACCTCGAAGCTTGGTGCCTGACTGTCTTGGTTTGAAACCCAAATCTGCCACTCACTATCTGAAGGTTGTCAAGAAATGTACTCAGCTTCTCTGAGCCTCAGTTTCCTCAAATGCAAAATGTAGATGTTCATGGACCTCATAAGGCTGCTATAGAATGCAATACATGTATTTACATACCAAGCACTTGAAGCAGCATCTGACACTTGACAAATGCTATGAAAGTTTCAGTGATGATTATTAATATGCTTAGAACAATGCCTGGTATATTGTAAGTATGTACTCATGTTATCTATGATTGATCAAATTTGCTTGAGTCTATTCAATGGGATTCATAAGCAATGAGAACTGACAGGATGGGGGGGGCGGTCTCTGGCAGCTGGTGTTTGGAACTCTGACAATTCAGCACCCCAGCAGGTGGTGGCAGGGTGCTGTTGCTTTAAGAAGATATCAAAGATGTTTTTCCTTTAAAACGTAAAAACTAGTGAGAATATCAATGCTTAGAACTGGGGCTTGGGATTCAGATTTATACCTTTCACTTCATGTGAAATGTTCTAATCTTGCAAATTGTAAGCACGTCTCCTCTTTGGAACATAATTTCACAGATATATATTAAGAGTGCCTATCTGGGAGGGTTTTTGTTTGTGAGTCTGTTTTAAGCATTTGAAAAATATTTCAGAGTTCAAGGCATCAGGGTAGCAAAGAACCCTTATTTTGCTTCTGGTATCTTACAGCACAGCTTCCCTCTGAGAAATAAAATGTGAACAATTTGGTGGCTGGTAACAGGGGCAGGGCAGCTCCATCTGGCTGGAATTGTTTTCCGGCTTCTAACTAGTAAATTAGCACATGCTCAGACTGCCTGGGACATAATTCTCTTTAATGACTGGTTTCCTTTTGCACCTCAGAGCAGCTCGAAGAGAAAAATCGAAGGTGCCAAAGACCACTGACTGCAGTTTGCTGGGTTCTGACTTCTCGGGCATGAGAGATTGTACAGGGATAAAGAGAACTAAGGTCAGGAAAGCCCCTTATCCATGTTAAAGAGTGGAAGCTGCAGCCTGGGGTTGCCACCAGGCCACATAGTGGGTAAAGCAGCCCGGGCTGAGATTTGCTCCCAGGAAACTGTGGCCTGTGGGTCCAGGGATCTTTTCTCAGGGTCTGGGAGTCTTTGTTTATTGAAGAACCATTGTCCAACAGCTCAGGCTTACCTTGGCACACATAGGTCAACTGCATGTTCCTTCTTAGACACATTTTTCCTACCCAGAAATAATAAAGAAGCAGGGAAGACTTAAGATGAGAAAGCCAAGGTTCTTCCCCAATCACTGAAGGATGTAGAAACTACAGATAGAGGGTTAGGTCATTGACATGAAACCAGATAATTAATGACTGAGTAACGCAAGAAGTCATACACATAAACGTAGTTATTCCCAATAGCCAGGGCCTTACATGGCCCACACCCCCGACCATCTTCTCTCTAACCTCATTCCCTTGCCTCCACCCCCTTGCTCAGTCTGGCCTTCTCACGGTTCCTCAGTCACCCCAGCGTGCTTCAGTCTCTGGGTCTTTGCCCTGCCTGTTCCCTCTACCCAGAGTGCTCTCCCTGCAAATATTCCATGGTTCACTCCGTCACGTCCTTCCTGTCTTTGTTCTGTTGTCTTCTTGGCAAGGTCTTCCATGACTACGCAACTTAAAACTGACACCCACTGTCAGTCCCAAACACACCCACCCCAGACCTTCCAATCTCCCTCTCCCCACTCTGCTTTTTCTTCTTCATTTCACTTACTGCCTTTCATGTAAATAAACTTACTTATGCTTATTATATATTATCTGCCTCCTCCCACTAGAATGTAAACTGCACCAGGGCAGGAGTCTTTTTGTTCATTGATGTACACTGAGAACCCAGGCCATATCCAGTACAAGTAGGATTTCAATAAATATAGGAATGAATGAATACGGTGGTTTGCTTTACTTCCCCTTTGCCAGGCAATGGGACATCTATCTTTACTTATGCCAGTGATGATGGGAGCCCTGTTTGTGTTCACCATGGTACCTCCAGTGCCCTGGAGCATTGTGTAACAAATGATTGTTAACTGACCTAGTTGGTTGAGAACCACTGGCCTAAGCCAGTCATGGAAATTCCATTTCTTTATTTAAAGTGATTGATGTAATAACTTAAGCATGTGACATAAATCTGGCCAATGGGCCCTGGAGCTAAGTCAGCTGGGAGTGGACTCTGAGAAAGCTTTTCTTCCACTGAGAAAAAGAACATAAGACATTTGTAATCTCTTCTATTCTCTGACCCTGAGTGTCATTGCCTCTGTGTGATGCCTGGAACTTTAGCAGCCATCTTGAGGCCATGAGGTAAGAAGGAACCCTGTCTGAGGATGGCAGATCAGAAATAGAGAAAGATAACACCCTTATCATTGTGCTTTTTAAGTTTTCAATCCTGACCTGGAACCATCCTATCTGTCAACATCATATTATGTGAGATAACAAATGCTTTTGCTTTTTAAAAATTCACTTTTTTCTATTACCTACACAGAAATACAAGTAACATAGCAATCGTATATATGGCAAGTAATAACATGACAAATAACTAATTACAGCAAATTTTAAAAATTGTATTGTCCAGATGATGCCATATCCTTGGATGATAAAATACTGGCCAGACTTCTTCTGTAGGACTTCCAGTAGGACATGGATAGAAAGTTGCTGAAGAAGTGATATATGCAGTGTAGTCTCTCTGCAGTCACACAAGGTAGGTCTGGTCCATAATCTACAAGGACAGTGCCATCCAGGAGTGGCAACAGCGTCTCTGTCGGTGTCCCTTTTCTAACTGGAAGAAAAACTTTACAAGACTATTTCCAGCTTACTTAGCCTCCTGGCTTATTAGTCAGGTTTATGTCACATGCCCAAATCATGGCATCAATCATTTGACCAAAAAAATGGAGTTTTCATGACTGGCTTAGATCAGTGGTTCTCAATCCTGGCAGCCCAATAGAATTACAAAGTGATGCTTATAAACCATGGTAGTGCCTGGTCCCCTGCATCACAAACCAGTTGAATCCAAACATTTGGAGGTGGGGCCTGGCCATTGGTGTGTTTTCCAAAGTTCTGTTGGAGCTCCACAAATGGATAAGTTAGTCAAGATTCATATGCCTTCATAACCAGAACTGAGGATCTTAAATTACATGGGCTCTCAGAAGAGGTTGATCAAAATTGGGATTCCTCTAGAAAGCAGGAAGACGTGGTTAGTTGCTAGGTAGGCAACTGATAACAGCCGATTTTATAGATAAGGAAATTAAGGTTCAAGTATTCAAAGGAACTTGCAGAAGGTCACATTGATTATTTCTGAGCAGGAATGGATGCTAGCCTGGACTGCTTGACTCTGGAGACTATGGTCTTTATACCTCTTCTCTATCAGGTTTTCCATGTTGTCAGGAGAACTTTGCTTGTCCCATACCTTGTGGCCTTGATTCTGAAAACTTCTCATTTTGGAAGGTCAAGCAATTTCTCAAGTAATGAACCTGACTTTGTGATGCCCTAGATGGCACTTTATAGTCAATCACTCATTTAATAACTCTTTATTGAACATTGAACATCTACAATGGGGAAGAAATTGCTTAGGTCATTGGGGATCTTATTATTTTGGTCATTAAGACAGGGAGAGCCTTGGGCTCATGGAGCTTTATATTTTATCAAAAAGACACCAAAAAATGAACAGATATCTGAAATAATTTCAGAGAGTGATAAATGCCATGGATAAAATACAACAGAATAATGTGATGGAGATAAACTGAAGCTGAGATGCCAATATATAGAGAGTAGTCTAGGAAGTTCGCTTTGGGGAAGGGACACTGCACCTGAGACTTGAATGGCTACATGGCAGCAAAACTTTCCAGGACATGGGAGCAGCCTTCCTGATTCAAGATGAACTTGGTGTGTTTGAGGAACAGGCAGGAGGCCTGGTGCCTGGAGTTAAAAAGTGATGGGTAACATGGTAAGAAATGGCATCAGAGGTGGGAACTTTGTCTCAGAAGTTGTAGTGAGCTGAGTGATGTTCCCCCCATAATATATGTTCACTCAGAACCTGTGAATGTGACCTTATTTGGAAAACGGTCTTTGCAGAGGATCTCAAGATGAGCTCATTCTGGATTAGACCCCAAATCCAATCACACGCGTCTTTATAGGAGAAGAAAAACAGACAAGACACACAGAGGAGAAGATGATATGAAGACGGAGGTGGAGATTGAAATGATGCATCTACAAGACAAGGAATGCCCAGAATTGACAGTAGGCAGCAGAAGCCAGGAGAGATGCATGAAACAGATTCTTCTTTGAATCCTCCAGAAGGAATCAACCTTGGTGACAGCTTGATTTTGGATTTCTGGTTTCCAGGACTATTAGAAAATAAATTTCCATTGTTTTAGGTCATTATATTTGCTGTAATTTATTACAGCAGCCTCAGGAAACTAACACAGATGTCATGACTCAAAGAGTCCTCCATGGTTCTGCTCCAAACTGGTGTTACATGTCAGCACCCCATCCCACACCTGAGGAACCAGGGCAGGCTCTTACAAACTTGTTTCCTCCGAGAACATCTGCTTCTCCATTCTGAATGTTCTAGGAAATGTACAAGGGACCATCATTTTGTTGTAAGTCAATTCATTTGAATTTGTACCACTTGAAAAAATTACATCTGTATGTTTGAAAATTCAGATCAATTGTTGAGCAAGCCTTGGCAGCCATCATTGCACCAAGTATAATTATCTCTCTGGTATTATCAAGACTCAACATTAGCACTAATTGTGCTGGGTCCAACTCTAATGTCTTCAAATAATTATTAGCAATTGCTTATTATCTCTTTTGAAAACCCTAAATACATACCTATTTTTTAAGACGTTGGCTCATTGAGACTGGAAAGAACGCAGACTTCCATTCTTGGGGCTGATGTGAGTCAGAACATTGTTCAGGAAAATAAAAGTGTGTGGGTTTTTGGGTGCCAGTTTGAAATATTGACTGTGTTTCTTGATTGATTGGCTAAGCCTAGTTGGAATATCAAGCTTCAGTTTTCAGATGTGAGGCCCAAAATAAAATGTTTCACTTCGTTCTCTAAGCCACTTACTTGTCCCTCAGGGTTGCTTTTCCCTCATTTCTCAGACTCCTATTCTCCATACCTTAAAACGTTTCTCCTCTGTTGCATTCAGAAGAAACAGAAGCCTCTCCTGTTGCAGACAGCCCTTCCCTCTACAGAGTAAGTTTCTCCTTTCCTCCCTAAATAGCTAGGCTATACTAGAAGTCATCATTCATATTTTGCATAATTTCCACCCATTATTCATCAATGCATCTGTTCATGCTTCCATGAATCCATGCATTCATCCATATATGCATCCATGCATGTAGGCATTCTTCCAAGAATCCATGCATCCATCTACACATCCATGCATGTAGCCATGCATCTATCTGTTCATCCATGCATGTGGCAATGCATCACTGAATCCATGAATCCATGTATGTAGCCATATAGCCATGCATCCATAAGTCCATGAATCCATCTATACACACATGCATGTATCCGTCAATTCTTTCTTCTGTTATTCCTTTTTCAAATAATCCTCCTTTACATTTCTATTTTATTTCCTTCCAAGACTTCTGCTACATCTAGCTTCCAAAGCTCTTAACTTAGTGACTATCATTCTATTTCTTTATCATCCCCTGATGATGTCAGAGAAACTCTTTGAGCCAATATTCTAGGTATCTATACTTTTATTTTTAAATCAAAAAGATCAACCCATCCACTGAGTTTTTATTTTGGAGTTTGACTAGAAGTTATGATTATAGTTTCCTTGTAACCTTTACTTGTTTCTCAGGATCCACACCATAGGAACTGTTTTTGGATGAGGTGAAGGTAGCTGCTCTCTGTACATTACCAGTCCAGATGACTAGCTCACAGGGGTGAACCTGTGTTGGGTGATGCTAACATGCTCAGGTGCTAGCCAGTCCGCTCACACTCATTACAACTGGCCACGTCCCCTCATAGATAGTTCTACCCTGAAGATACACTACAGCTTCCAGAAGGTATTCCTGCTTCTTTGCCCCGCAATAGCACCCAGGATGGGTAATTGCCTTTATAGCTTGTCAGGAGGAGGAAAGAGCTTAATTAGGACTCTCTCCACCAGCACAATCCATGTCCACGAGCACTAGCACACTTATCTTCCAGGCCACCTTTTACCCTACACCAAGACTTAACTACATTTTGTTTTTCTATATGTCTTTCACATATTTGAGTTTGGGATCCAGAGGTGCTCTGACATCTTTTGTCTTCCTCATGTCTCCCCTGGCACCTGCAATAGTGGAAGACAGCCATCAGCTGTTGTGAGTTCACCACTTATCCATCTGCTCACCATTTACCCGCGGAAGACCATTCATTTAGGCAGTGGTCGGAAACTCACAACCTAAGGGCCTCACCCACTCACTCATCCTCTTTAATAATAAGCTAGTTGCCGGGTGCGGTGGCTCACGCCTGTAATCCCAGCACTTTGGGAGGCCATAGGTGGGGGGATAACGAGGTCAGGTGATCGAGATCATCCTGGCTAACACGGTGAAATCCCATCTCTACTAAAAATAGAAAAAATTAGCTGGCCCTGGTGGCGGGCGCCTGTAGTCCCAGCTACTCGGGAGGCTGAGGCAGGAGAATGGAGTGAACCTGGGAGGGGGAGCTGGCAGTGAGCCGAGATCGCGCCACTGCACTCCAGCCTGGGTGACAGAGTGAGACGCCATCTCAAAAAATATATATATAATAATAAGCTAGTTCACCATTTCCTCATCTTCTTTAATCTTTGAGTTTTTCTGAAACATAAAAACAACACACCTCAAATTTATAGCCTTTCAGCAGGTAACATTTCTTAGCTAAATTTTTAAGGGCATTGCCTTATTTTTATTGTATTTTGATGGGGAATATCTTCTACCTATGACATCTGCGACTATAAAAAGTGGTAACAATTTTCCTTTATAGCAGTATATGAAGTTTAATTTTGAAATGAAAAAAAAGAAAGACAGTAAGTAAGAATGACAAAGGAAACACATGCAAAAATCACGAGCTGTTATGTGAATGACTGAATTTGAGAAACATGACTTTAGCTTTTTAAATCCTCATAACACTCCTTTCAGGTGGAGACTAATGTTCTTGTTTATAAGATGAACCAGTTGTAGTGAGGCTAAGAAACTGGCCCAAGCTACACACCTGCTTTTCAGTGTCAGGCCTTAAAGCAAAGTCAGAATGACTCCAGATTATGAACTCAACTTTCCCTCCAAGTGTTCTGCCTCTTAAGCTTCCATATGCATAAATGTGTAGATGGATGGATGCATGGATGCATGGCTACATGCATGGATGGACAGATGGAAGAATTTGGGAGTTAGCCAATTCTTGTCCTAAGTGATCAATCATAAATCTAAACTCTTAAATATAAGCAGGGAGAGAATTAGTGTTTAGGGCATTTTTGTGTGTCGTGTGCTATTATTATCTCTGCCATGGTCACATTTGTAGCCCCATTTAATCCTCCCAATAATCTTAGGGAGGCACTGACCCGTGTGTTCCATTTCACAGATAAGGAAACTAAAGTCACAGAAGATAAGTAACTTTCCCAAGGCCACACAGGAAATGACTGACCAGAATTTAACCCTGTTCTGTCCCCAAAGCTTAAGGTCGTTCAGTCTCATCATACTGCTCTCCAATAAAAGATAACTGATCATCCAACAAGTTTTAACATATCTGGCTTTATCCCATCTTTGTAAGACAGGGTAGTGTCAAAAATGTTTTATAAAAACTTTCCTTCAAAACATACTTAAAAATTTACAAGGAGCTTAAAGGCTTCAGCTACAGTTTCCAGAAAAGTGAGCTTCCAGCTGCAGTGACTAGAGATAAGTGATGAACTGTCAGTCTCCTCACGTGTCAATGGGGTGGGACTATGGACAGAATTGTGTTTCTCCAAAATGGGTAGGTTGAGGCCCTAGCCCCCAATGTGACTATACTTGGACACAGGACGGTAGGAAGTAATTAAGGTTAAATGAGGCCATATGAGTGGGACCCTGATCTGATAGGGTTAGTGTCTTTATAAGAAGAGACAACACAGAGCTTTCTCTCCCTCTCTCTCTCTCCTCTCCCTCCCCGAAGGAAAGGCCCTGTGAGGACAAAGCAGCTGTGTGCAAACCAGGAACAGAGCTTCCCAGAAGCCAAATCCTGCTGGACCTTGATCTTGGACTTGCCAGCTCTCAGAACAGTGACAAAATAAATTTCCATTGTTTATAAGCTATTCAGTTGATGACATTTTGTTATGGCAGCCCAAGCAGACTAATACAGATGGCAGTTAACATTGAAGGTCCTATGTGATCAGATTAAAGCTCTATGTAAATGGGCAATAGCATAAGGAGTATTATTTCTCTGAAGGGCCCACTTTGGGCCCGGGTCAAGCTGGGGATGCAAAATATGTGACTCTATAGGCAGTAAAAAATGAAAACCCAGAAAAATCCCAGCAGGACACCCGTGGGTGTAAAGTGGGCTCCTTAGCATTGGAGATCATTTCTAGACAAGGCTCATGGTTGCCTCCTGCTTTGCTTTTTCTCTTCCCAAAGTGGAAATCGCCTTATTTGCTTTTTTTTCTGATTATAAAAATAACACATACTCTATATAAAAATAAGCCAGCAATTTTAAAAGGTAGAAAAAAGGACGTAAAAGCTGACATAGCCCCTCTGCTCGGCATGACTATCTGTACTGTGAAAATGTCACAGCCCACCCTTCCAGACCTAAATTTTTTGTTCATTTCCGTACATACTTATATACATAGAGATTGCATATGTGCTTTAAAATAAAAATCGGATTATATTATATCTGCAATTTCAAAACTTGCAATTTACAGTTGGGAAAAACCACCAGTATAACAAAAATTATCTCTGAAGCCAGCCTGCCTGGTTTAAATCCTAGTTCTGCCACTTATTAACCAGATAGCCTTGAGTTCTCTAGACTCAAATTCCTTTTCCAAAAGAATTGATAATAGTAGCTCTTATTTCCCATGGTTGTTTTAAAAATTAAATAACCTGATAGGTGAAAAATGTTTAGGACTATGCCTAGCATATAGTATATGCCATTGTAAGAATCTACAGCCAGGCGCGTTGGCTCACACCTGTAATCCCAGCACTTTGGGAAGCTGAGGCGGGTGAATCATAAGATCAGGAATTCGAGACCAGCCTGGTCAATAGGGTGAAACCCCGTCTCTACTAAAGATACAAAATTAGCCCGGTGTGGTGGCGGACACCTGTAGTCTCAGCTACTTGGGAGGCTGAGGCAGGAGAATTGCTTGAACCAAGGAGGCAGAGATTGCAGTGAGCCAAAATCATGCCACTGCACTCTAGCCTGGAGGACAGAGTGATACTCCATCTCAAAAAAAAAAAAAAAAAAAAAAAAAGAATCTACACACACACACACACACACACACACACACACACACCACACCACATAGTCAATCCATTGCTTCCCATTATAAGTGTTCATTTGGTTCTCACATCTGCAGCTTGACTAGGCAATTTTGCTCATGTGGGACAGACTCGATTGATCCCTACTGGACATGGACATGAATCTATGGTCAACTGGCTGGTTGGCTGAGGCGGGCTGACATAGGATGCCTCACTCACATGCCTAGTGGTGGCTGGTTGTTGGCTGGATGGTGGGTGGTGGTGATGATGAGTCCCAAGTCACTCATGATTCAGCAAGCTATCCTGGATTTGTCCAAGAACAACAGTAGAAGCACACAAGACTTCTTGAGACCTTAGCTCAGAACAAGCACATGCCGTTAACCCTACTCCATGTTATTGACTACATAAAGCAAATCACAAGGCCAGCCCACATTCAAGGGGTGAGACCCAGAATCCACCCTTGATTAGAGAAGCTTTACAGTCACATTGCAAAGTTGTGGATATAGGAAGTGATAAATACTTGGGGACATTTAAAAAAATCAGTGTAGCGTACACATGTTACAGATAAGGAAACTGAGGCTCAAAGAGGCCCAAGGCTCTGGAATTCTAGCCCAGGAGGGCTGAGCCCAGAGTTCAAGCTCTGGAATGCCACATCCCACAAACAAGGGTAACAACTTCCCCTTTACCAGACCCCTGGGGATAGGATCACCTTTGCCTCACTGGTAGAGAGCACATAGAGAAAGCTACTAACTTTTTCTGCCTCTGAATCACTCAGAGTCTGCAAAATATCCTAGGATCTTCTCTCTTTCTCCTTCTCCTTTTCTTCCTCCCTGGGTTCAATTACCCACAGCCAGAGCTTCCAGAGTAGAGATAGCAGCAGCCTCCAAGCAAACAGCAAAGCATCCGTTTATCATTCCTTCCTTTCCAGGTATTTTCTTGTGACTAAGGAGAGGGGTACTTTCCTATGCAATGTGAACCTCATATCCCCTCCCATCCTCTTTCTCCAGTTCTAAGAGGTTGAAGTCCCATTCTTGTGAGAGATGTACTTCCTGGTCACACTCAGAGTCAGTCCACAGGGAGGAGAGGGTGATGGCTGATGGGGTGTGGAGCTGAACATACACTCCTTGTTGGTGCTGATTGAGAGTTCTTTCTCTTTACATCTGTGTAAAAGGGAATCAGGAAAGAGGCTTAGGTTTGTAGGAGGAGGAAAAGGAGGAGGAGACAGGGAAGAGAAGAAGGAGGAGGAAGAAGAGGAGGAAGAGGAGGAGGAGAAGGAGGAAAAGATGGAGAAATAGGAAGAGAAGGAGGAGGAAAAGGAGAAGGAGGAAGAGGAGGAGGAGAAGGAGGAAAAGATGGAGAAACAGGAAGAGAAGGAGGAGGAAAAGGAGAAGGAGGAAGAGGAGGAGGAGAAAGAGGAAGAGGAGAAGAAGGGAGAACAGGAGGAGAAGGAAGAGGAGGAGGAGATGGAGGAAGAGGGGGAGGAGAAAGAGGAAGAGGAGAAGAAGGGAGAACAGGAGGAGAAGGAAGAGGAGGAGGAGAAAGCGGAGGAGGAGGAAGAAAAGGAAGAGGAGGAGGAGAAAGAGAAGGAGCAGAGGAGGAGGAGGAAAATGAATAGGAAGGAGAAGAGGAGGAGGAAGAGAAAGAGAAGGAGGAGGGTGACTGCTTAACAAAAGAACCTAACTTGATCTTAAGATCTAGGGCATAAAGAGATACTGTGGCTTCTGCTTACCTAGATGGAAGTCTTTTATTGAATTCCAGGACCCCAACTTTCCTTTGGGAATCACTCCTACCACATATTCTATCTTTTGTCCATACTGACTGAGTACTTGAATCTATCTGTCTATGTCTGAAGCCAAATATTACTGGATAACTTAGGTAAATGAGCCAATACAGTGCCTCTGTCTCTCTCTCTCTCTCTCTCTCTCTCTCTCTGTCCCTCTGTCTCCTCGTGCAAGTTTAAGTTGGATTTCCATCAGTTGAATCCAGCAGTCCTACCTTGTACAAAAATTCATTCATAGCTCTATCATTCTTTCCTGATCATCCACAGTCAGAACTCCTTCTTTCTTTTATTATTATTATTATACTTTAGGTACTAGGGTACATGTGCACAATGTGCAGGTTTGTTACATATGTATACATGTACCATGTTGGTGTGCTGCACCTGTTAACTCATCATTTACATTAGGTATATCTCCTAATGCTATCCCTCCCCACTCCCCCTACCCCACGACAGGCCCTGGTGTGTGATGTTCCCCACCCTGTGTCCAAGTGTTCTCATTGTTCAATTCCCACCTATGAGTGAGAACACGCGGTGTTTGGTTTTCTGTCCTTGAAATAGTTTGCTCAGAATGATGGTTTCCAGCTTCATCCATGTCCCTACAAAGGACATTAACTCATCCTTTTTATGGCTGCATAGTATTCCATGGTGTGTATGTGCCACATTTTCTTAATCCAGTCTATCATTGTTGGACATTTGGGTTGGTTCCAAGTTTTTGCTATTGTGAATAGTGCTACAATAAACATACGTATGCATGTGTCTTTATAGCAGCATGATTTATAATCCTTTGGGTATATACCCAGTAATGGTATGGCTGAGTCAAATGGTATTTCTAGTTCGAGATCATTGAGGAATCGCCACACTGTCTTCACACAATGGTTGAACTAGTTTACAGTCCCACCAACAGTGTAAAAGTGTTCCTGTATCTCCACATCCTCTCCAGCACCTGTTGTTTCCTGACTTTTTAATAACCAGCATTCTAACTGGTGTGAGATGGTATCTCATTGTGGTTTTGACTTTTTAAAACCATAAAAACCCTGGAAGAAAACCTAGGTAATGCCATTCAGGACATAGACATGGGCAAGGACTTCATGATTAAACACCAAAAGCAATGGCAACAAAAGACAAAATTGACAAATGGGATCTAATTAAACTAAAGAGCTTCTGCACAGCAAAAGAAACTACCATCAGAGTTAACAGGCAACCTACAGAATGGGAGAAAATTTTTACAATCTAGCCATCTGACTAAGGGCTAATATCCAGACTCTACAAAGAACTGAAACAAATTTACAAGAAAAAATCAAACAACCCCATCAAAAAGTGGGCAAAGTATATGAACAGACACTTCTCAAAAGAAGACATTTATGCAGCCAACAGACACATGAAAAAATGCTCATCATCACTGGCCATCAGAGAAATGCAAATCAGAACTCCTTCTTTCTTCCCCAACTACCAAATAAAATTTCCATGCATATCGGTGAATGCAGAATCTAGTGGTGAGAATGGGGGCATGGCATAAGGAAATTGCTACCTGCTCTCACTGTAAGTCTGAGCAGCCGACAGCATTCTACTTCACACACACACATACACACACACACACACACCCCACACATGCACGTACACATCCTTGAAGTCAAGGTAAGATGAGTTTGGGTGAGCAGTTTCATGTTCCATGGAAGTCTAGATCCCTTCCCAAGTTTTCAGGTTATTAGCTGGGGGACAGGGGAAAGGAAGTGGCTATGATTTCAAAGTCACGACTGACTTCAGGATCATGATTTTCTCAGGCTGCACCTGTTTCAGCCTACACTGCAGCAGTGTTAAATTCAGGCCCTTCTCACATACAAAGTCACACACACACACACACACACACACAGAGACACACAGAGAGAGAGAGAGAGAGATACAAAGCACTTATGAATGTAGTAAAACTGAATGAATACAAAGACAACTTAAAATGACTTAAAAACGACTTTAAGTAACATGCATCCTTTTTTTTCCCCAATGTATTAATAAACTCCCAAGAAAATTTCCACTGGCCATAGCCTCACATGAACTTGGCAACTCCTCACTTCCCTCCTTTTCATCTCTTCATCCCTCCCTCCCAGGAGCTCTGTACTCATTTCTCTCATTGTTCTACCCAAGGAGTGACTTTCCTCATCTCTCCCGCCACCTCCATCTCTCTCTGAACCACACCAATTTCCCCAGCCTCACCTTCTACAACAAATGCCTCTCCAATGTATTATTTAAGATGCTAAAAGAAAATCAACTCCAGATTTTAAAATAATATTTTTACCTTAGTATGTCTGTGTAGAAAAACATCAGGTAGGAAATGCCCCCAACATAGCAGTGGCTGGTGGGATTACAGGTAATTTTTCTTTTTTCTTCAAATAAAGATATTTCTAACTAACCTCCAGTAGAAGATATCTTTGTATAAGAACCCCAGAAAAGGAAATGAAGGAGAGTAACACTTTTATTAGTAAACTCACACAATGGGACTCACTGGTTATTCTTACATTTGCAGAATCTGAGCTTTTTCTGATAACATATGGAACCTGGAAGTGACATCTAAGCCATCTGATTCTAGCCTCCCCTTCTGGAAGGACTTAAAGGACACTTTTTTTCTACTAAACTAATACTCAGTGATCAGAGAGGCTTAGCAGCTTCTCCAAGGTCACCCAACTGGAAAGAGGTAAAGCCAAGATTCAGAGTCAGCAATGTCTGACTCTAAAGACGATAGTCTTTTTTTGTCATTGCTGGAGATTCAGGGATCCCAGGTTGTGGAGAGGAAACCTATGGAGGCTGAAAAACTCTTAGCCGGGTATCACTTGTGGTTTTTCACAATGCTCCCTAACCTCAGTGGTAACCTTTCAGGCATTGATATATGTTGCTTCACAATTCACAAGCTAGGCATCAACGTGCCTGAGAAAATATGCCTGGAATTCCCGACCACCTCCAGGAATATTTCACCTGTGTGAAATGATGCTGTGAGTGTCCTCAGAGCAATTATTTCTATAAAATGATGTAACTGAAACGTGGCCTTTTAAAAAGGAATGTGATCAGGCTCAATTTGGATACAGTTATTTGAGACACTGAATCATCCAACTTTTATTAGACCTAGGAGATGGTCGCCATGGTTTTCTGCCTGGGAGTTTATGATCAAGTTTGGGTTTTTTTTCCCTCATTCTGAAGTAAAAAAAAAGGGAGGTAATCTATAAACAATGTGTCTCCATCCATGTGAATTACCTGTTAGATCTAGAAGAGGGAAATCAGTCATGTGCACAGCAGACCCCACACTGGGGAAGGCAGATTCCCCCTCCTCAACTTTCCCTGCAGGTTTTTGGATCCATTTTATCTTGGAAGGCAATTAACTAAGCATCAAAGCCCAAAGTGACAAGACCCTAATAATAACCATGGGGAAAACATGGTATTGTGCAGTCACTAAGAACTTGAATCAGAATGTCTGAATTTATATTTATGCTCATTTTATCATTCATTTAGCAGACACTTCGTATATACCTACTATGTACCAGGCACTGTTTTGGATGATGCTGGGAGCATAGCCGTCACTAAGGTGGGGTCCTTGCTTTTATAATGTTTCTGGTTGAGTTGACAAATAAATACAAAAAGAAGCAAGGACCTAATAGATGGCAGTGAGTGCTGTGGGGGTGACAGAGGGGCTGGGGGCTGCTTTTGTTGGGGTGGGGGATGGGGTCAGGGAAGTCCCCTCTTTGAAGGTGACTGTG
The DNA here is from genome assembly GCF_028858775.2 of Pan troglodytes. Classification (NCBI taxonomy): domain Eukaryota; kingdom Metazoa; phylum Chordata; class Mammalia; order Primates; family Hominidae; genus Pan; species Pan troglodytes. Next base: position 12,354,443 of record NC_072416.2, read on the forward strand.
AAGCTAAAACCTGAATGTAGAGAATGAACCAGTCATGGAAATTCCTAGGATGTGAATTCCCGGCAGACACTACCGTTTACGAGTTGTGGCCTTGGGAAATGTCTGAACCTCTCTAGGACTCAGTGTTCTCATCTATTAAGCGGGGATAATAAAACGCCGGTGCTAGGGTTGAATGTCATAGTCCATAGGAAGCCTTAGCACACTGGGCTAGGCTGAACCATGAGAAATTGCTGATATAATTTTTGACCTACAAAATGGCCATGTTATGTAGTTCAACTACATCTCTGTTTAAGCAATGCCAACTGTTACTATTTATAACTACTGTTTATTGAGCACCTGCTAGTTTTCTTTCTCTTAATATTTTTTCTAATCCCTATAATTTGGCAAAGTACTCATTATGAGCTTCATTTTCTAGAAGAGGCTCAGAGAGGTAAATGATTTTCCCAGGGCCACAGGGTCAGTAACTGGGACTGTCTGACCTTAAATAGTGAGTGCTGTTCTACCTTGCTCCCCTGGCCTTGGGGATCCCAGTGCAGCCCCTATGTCCAGAAAAGGCTTGCTGAAAATTTGTTGAGCAAACGGAAACTGATGCTTCCCTCCTATCCATGGGATGAGCAACGATGTTTTCAATAACCCCAAAGACTTCCTCAGCCATCTCATGCACTCATTTCTAATTTGGCTTTTTTTTTTTTTAAAGGCTAAGGAACTTTCTGCAGGTGGTGCTGTCACACATGAGCTGGGATTTGTCAGAAGGTCAAGGTAGAAAACTCTAAACCAGTGTTAATCCTGAATGCACATTGAAATCACCCAGGCAGTCTTAAAAAACTGTGATGTCTGGGTCCTGCTTCCAAGGATTCAGATGTGATTGGACGAAGCATAGGTATTCTTTTAAGTTCCTCAGAAGATTCTATTGTGCAGCAAGATTGGAGAACCAGTGTCCTAAACAATTTATACCCAGGAAGCATTCAGCTAGGGCCACAGGGATCAAGGCACAGACAATAACTTGGGAGATAAGGAGTTACTCTCTTTGGTAAACAGGTCATATATTTCAAAGCTGAACCAGGTCAGGACCAACACCCCAGAGCATTAGTTATCATTTTCTTCTCTGAACTCTACCCCAAGAGGTAGCAAAGGACAAAACAGTATATGCCTTGGTCAGAATGCAGACAGAAAACCTGTAACCCTGCTCTGTTTTTCGCTTGCCTTGTGGCCTTGGGCATATTGCAGAACCTCTCAGGGCCTCAGTATATGCAAAATACAGATAGTAAAACCTGCTGCACGAAGGTATTAGTCTCTCTCTTGCTCTCTCTGTCTCTCTCTCTCATATATATATATATATATATATATATATATATGTACACACACGTATATATACACATATATGATTGTTATATAAAATATATTTATATTTATTATATATTTGTTTTTTTAAAGTCCTTTTGTTATTATTATACTTTAAGTTTTAGGGTACATGTGCACAATGTGCAGGTTAGTTACATACGTATACATGTGCCATGCTGGTGTGCTGCACCCATTAACTCGTCATTTAGCATTAGGTATATCTCCTAAAGCTATCCCTCCCCCCTCCCCCCACCCCACAACAGTCCCCAGAGTGTGATGTTCCCCTTCCTGTGTCCATGTGTTCTCATTGTTCAATTCCCATCTATGAGTGAGAACATGCGGCGTTTGGTTTTTTGTCCTTGCGATAGTTTACTGAGAATGATGATTTCCAATTTCATCCATGTCCCTACAAAGGACATGAACTCATCATTTTTTATGGCTGCATAGTATTCCATGGTGTATATGTGCCACATTTTCTTAATCCAGTGTATCATTGTTGTACGTTTGGGTTGGTTCCAAGTCTTTGCTATTGTGAATAGTGCCGCAATAAACATACGTGCGCATGTGTCTTTATAGCAGCATGATTTATAGTCCTTTGGGTATATACCCAGTAATGGGCTGGCTGGGTCAAATGGTATTTCTAGTTCTAGATCCCTAAGGAATCGCCACACTGACTTCCACAATGGTTGAACTAGTTTACAGTCCCACCAACAGTATAAAAGTGTTCCTATTTCTCCACATCCTCTCCAGCACCTGTTGCTTCCTGACTTTTTAATGATTGCCATTCTAACTGGTGTGAGATGGTATCTCATTGTGGTTTTGATTTACATTTCTCTGATGGCCAGTGATGATGAGCATTTTTTCATGTGTGTTTTGGCTGCATAAATGTCTTCTTTTGAGAAGTGTCTGTTCATATCCTTTGCCCACTTGTTGATGGGGTTGTTTGTTTGTTTCTTGTAAATTTGTTTGAGTTCATTGTAGATTCTGGATATTAGCCCTTTGTCAGAAGAGTAGGTTGCAAAAATTTTCTCCCATTTTGTAGGTTGCCTGTTTACTCTGATGGTGGTTTCTTTTGCTGTGCAGAAGCTCTTTAGTTTAATTAGATCCCATTTGTCAATTTTGTCTTTTGTTGCCATTGCTTTTGGTGTTTAGTCATGAAGTCCTTGCCCATGCCTATGTCCTGAATGGCAATGCCTAGGTTTTCTTCTAGGGTTTTTATGGTTTTAGGTCTAACGTTTAAGTCTTTAATCCATCTTGAATTGATTTTTGTATAAGGTGTAAGGAAGGGATCCAGTTTCAGCTTTCTACATATGGCTAGCCAGTTTTCCCAGCACCATTTATTGAATAGGGAATCATTTCCCCATTGCTTGTTTTTCTCAGGTTTTTCAAAGATCAGATACTTGTAGATATCCAGCGTTATTTCTGAGGGCTCTGTTCTGTTCCGTTGATCTATATCTCTGTTTTGGTACCAGTACCATGCTCTTTTGGTTAGTGTAGCCTTGTAGTATAGTTTGAAGTCAGGTAGTGTGATGCCTCCAGCTTTGTTCTTTTGGCTTAGGATTGACTTGGCGATGAGGGCTCTTTTTTGGTTCCATATGAACTTTAAAGTAGTTTTTTCCAATTCTGTGAAGAAAGTCATTGGTAGCTTGATGGTGATGGCATTGAATCTATAAATTACCTTGGGCAGTATGGCCATTTTCACGTTATTGATTCTTCCTACCCATGAGCATGGAATGTTCTTCCATTTGTTTGTATCCTCTTTTATTTCATTGAGCAGTGGTTTGTAGTTCTCCTTGAAGAGGTCCTTCACGTCCCTTGTAAGTTGGATTCCTAAGTATTTTATTCTCTTTGAAGCAATTGTGAATGGGAGTTCACTCATGATTTGGCTCTCTGTTTGTCTGCTATTGGTGTATAAGAATGCTTGTGATTTTTGTACATTGATTTTGTATCCTGAGACTTTGCTGAAGTTGCTTATCAGCTTAAGGAGATTTTGGGCTGAGACAATGGGGTTTTCTAGATATACAATCATGTCGTCTGCAAACAGGGACAATTTGACTTCCTCTTTTCCTAATTGAATACCCTTTATTTCCTTCTCCTGCCTCATTGCCCTGGCCAGAACGTCCAACACTATGTTGAATAGGAGTGGTGAGAGAGGGCATCCCTGTCTTGTGCCAGTTTTCAAAGGGAATGCTTCCAGTTTTTGCCCATTCAGTATGATATTGGCTGTGGGTTTGTCATAGATAGCTCTTATTATTTTGAGATACGTCCCATCAGTACCTAATTTATTGAGAGTTTTTAGCATGAAGGGTTGTTGATTTGTCAAAGGCCTTTTCTGCATCTATTGAGATAATCATGTGGTTTTTGTCTTTGGTTCTGTTTATATGCTGGATTACATTTATTGATTTGCGTATAGTGAACCAGCCTTGCATCCCAGGGATGAAGCCCACTTGATCATGGTTGATAAGCTTTTTGATGTGCTGCTGGATTCGGTTTGCCAGTATTTTATTGAGGATTTTTGCACCAATGTTCATCAAGGATATTGGTCTAAAATTCTCTTTTTTGGTTGTGTCTCTGCCCGGCTTTGGTATCAGGATGATGCTGGCCTCATAAAATGAGTTAGGGAGGATTCCCTCTTTTTCTATTGATTGGAATAGTTTCAGAAGGAATGGTACCAGTTCCTCCTTGTACCTCTGGTAGAATTCGGCTGTGAATCCATCTGGTCCTGGACTCTTTTTGGTTGGTAATATTTGTATTAATATGGTTTATAATATGATATTTATTATATTTATTATACATGCTATATCATATTTAGTATCTATTGCATCTATGTATTACCTACCTTTAGTAAAGTGCCTGTCTTACACATGGTAAGTACTCAAATAATGATTGTTATTTTTTAAAAGATACAGCTCTAATTATGAAGCACCTGCCTGTCCAATCGCTATTGTGGGTGCTCTTGGATATCACTTCACTTCATGCTCCCCATTGTCCTGGAGCTGGGTGTGATCTCTATCTTACAGATGAAGAAACTGAGGCTTTGGGAGGTTAACTGACTGCCAGGACCACATAGCTGGTAAACGATAAAGGTGGAAATTGGACTCGGGCATGACTTTCTACTCCACCATGGAGCCTCTCAAAGATTCAACTTGAAATATGAAAATGGAAATGTCTTCCAGAGACTGACCAGGGCTCTTTGGATGGGGCAGCACCTACAGATAAAGGCATTTTTGTTGCCTTACTGGTCACAATTTCTTGTGCTTTTTAAGGTTTCCAGTGAAAAAGGACAAAGGCAGAGGATGTTCCTTGTTAAACCCCACCCCTATCCGCACCAGTGCAGCCCATCTGCTGTAAATTGGTTTAAATACAGAACCCAGTCCAGGCTAGTGAAAGAGGAAAAGCACCGGATTAGGGAAAATGTCTGAATATAGTTCGTTCTCACACTGCTATAAAGAACTACCTGAGACTATGTCATTCACGAAGAGAAGAGATTTAACTGACTCACAGTTCCACAAGCTTAACAGGAATTATGACTTGGAGGCCTCAGGAAACTTACAATCATGGCAGAAGGCGAAGGAGAAGCAAGTACGTCTTATCATGGTGGAGCAGGAGAGAGATAGCGAAGGAGAAAGTGCTACACACTTTCAAACAACCAGATCTTGTGAGAACTCATTCACTATCACAAGAACAGTCAGGGGAAAGTCCGCTCCCGTGATCCAATCACCTCCTACCGGGCCCTCCCCTGACACATGGGGATGACCATCCCAGATGAGATTTGGGTAGGGACAAAAGCCAAACTATATCAATGTCTATATTTCATGTTCCTCAGAATCATCTGTGAGAGGCTTCAATAAGCGTTTTTACTCTTCCTTCAATAAGTTCTTAATAGGAGACTCCATTCAGTATATACAGAAGGGGCCCAGAAATCTTCATTTTAACAGGAACCCCAGATGGTTTCATGCCCATGTTGACGAATGCTGCCCTAAGGGAAATGCCAAGCCCCACTGTAAAATGTATGCATCTTTCACTGCTTGTATAAACATTTACTGGGCACCTATTCTATGCCAGGAGCTATAGCAAGTGAGGAGATTAAGAGTGATAAAATGCACCCCATACCCCTGCCATGCCAGGATTCTGTTTAGTTTGTTTTCCTTAGTGCATGGGTATGAGGCCACAGTGGACTAATTTACCTTGGGTAAGTTACTTAATTTGTTGAGAAATCCTATTGCTTGTCCTCTATTTGCTTGGCACTGCACTGCACAGCACACTGGTTATGCAGGGGTGGATGTGAGAGACATGGCTTTGCTCTTGAGCAGCATGCATTGAAGTGGAAGAGAGACAGAGCAAGTGCACACAGAATCCACGTGATAACTTAAGAAAGAAAATTGTGGTCATGAAGCGGTGAGTGAATGGGAGTGGGGGTGGCTGGCCAGGCTTCATTGGCTTGTCTGCATGGTGAGCCATAACAAACAGTACCTTCATCATCGCTTACAGTGAGAATTACACTAAGCAATGGACCAAGGGCTGACTTCTGTGCTTGGCCCCTAATAGATGCTCAATGACAGTTAGTGCCCCAGGCTCTGTCTGGTGAGAGCTTATTTTGACAGCACTTAGTAAGTTTGGGGCCAAATGAAATTTTGCCCTGGCTGTGTAGCACATCTTGTTTGCATTGCCATATCTCACTTGAAAGTGGACACAGTTCAAAAAACCCGAATTCAGCTGACTTCTTCCAATATATTAATTTTCCTTTCCCCATAGGATGTCCTAGTTGTGTTCGAAGGTCAGGGATAGAAATTCCATATTATTTTCAGGTGATAGAAGTTGACAGGGCTATTTATTCACCATTTTGCATTCAAAGAGGCAATCATTGCCATTGTTATATAATCACCATCACCCTCAGTGTTTTCCAGCATGTTCACCAGAGCAGACATCTTTGCACAGCTGGTTACCTGCACTATGAACCAGCGTATAGCTTGAACACAGTTGTATTTTCTCATTACACAGTCTTCTTTTCCTTCCTTGAGCTTGTCATGTTCCATCTGCCCCAGGGCCTTTGCAGAGGCTTTTTGCTCCATCCAACATGATCTGCCCCAACCCTCTTCACCTGGTTAACTCCTGCTCAGCCTTTGTTTCATCACAGATGACTCTCTCAATCTCCTAGTCTGGATCAGACTATTACTGTTCTGTCCCATACCCATGTTCTTTCCTTCAGAAGTCTTACCATCCTTTGCAATCATATGCTGATTAGTGTGATTGTGTGGCTCTTCTCTGTTAGACTGGGAGCTCCATGAGGGCAGGGACAGTGGCTGCTGTCACTCACTATAAACTTCCCAAACTTTGGGTGGTGTTTGACTCATAGAAGATGCTTAATAAATATCAGTGAGGAGAAGGAAGGAAGGGAAAGAAAGAGGAAGGGAGGAAGGAAGGAGGGATAAACAAAAGGAAGGAAGAACGAAGAAAGGGAGCAGACTCATGATTAACTAAAATGAAAGCCCCGGGCATTTAAAAATAAGATTCCTCCGTCTTGCTGTTTCGCCAGGAATTGTCCTTCAGGTCTTTGTGTCCTGAGATCATTAAACCAAGGATGACTCAAAATGACACAATTCATCTTTAACTGGCTCAACTGGCATCTGGGAGTTGAGCACCAGATGAACAGAGAACAGTTTTGTTGCTGTTAGTCAAAGATTTTTGGTTGACTGTGCCTCAGGGTCAAGCAGTTTGCCCATGGGATGCTCTGACCCTCTGTCTCTAGGCAGTTAGCTTATTAGAGCACTTACCGTATCGTGTAGTAATTGTCTATTTGCTTGTAAGCCTCCCCAACTAGATTTTAGGCATTCTGAGCACAAAGACTTTCATTCCGGGGGAATTCTGCTCCATATTCATCATTTCTATGCAATAAAGGAATGGGAACTAGATGGCTCATTCTAAGGCTTGTAAGGGAGCACATTTGTAAAAATAGCAACAATCTCAGAGAAAGAGCTCCAGACAAAGAGGTCAGAATTGTTTAGTAAATAGAGGAATGGCGCTCCCTGGAAGCTCCCATTATCAAAAAGCTGAGAGATTACTTGAAACATTCCGTTTGTTTTCACTAGCACAGGAGAGATGAACAGAGCAGAGAACACTGATAATGTGCACATTCACTTAAGCTGCAACTTACTCAATGAAGGGTAGGAGGAAAAGAGTGAGAACTATGTCAAACTGAGCATCTATTGCGCACCCAACATCATGCAGGCAGCATGGTGGGAATGTGACATGGTGCCATGAATAGGGGTGTTGGTTCTGGAGTTAGGATGACTTGGGTTCAAGTTCTGGTCTTGTAACTTCTTAGCCCTGTGACCCTAGAAAAGTTACTCAACTGGTCTATTTTTAGTTTTCTTACAAACAGAGGAAAATATGCTTACTTCACTAAGTCATAAGAAAGAGTAATTAATGACTTCTCAATGAGCAAAAAGGAGCCAATGATTATAACAGATAACATACAGAAAATTCTTTCCATACTATATAGCTCGGTTGGCTTGGGAGAGTCTCTTTGAGAAGGTGACATTTACTTTGAGATCTAGAGAATGAATAGGAGTCAGTGGAGAAAGCAGAAGAGGAATCTTAGAAGATTAAATGCAGGTTGTATGACTATCGTGACATAGAGAAGACTGATATATTCAGAGAACTGAAGAATGGCCAGAGTGCCTGGCGTACGGTGAAGAAGAGGGGTACCTAACTCAAGAAGAGCTTAAATCACATTGTACCTTAAAGGTCATTTGAGGAAGATGGATTTTATTCTAGGGGCTGAGTAGGAAATAGGAAAACGAAATAGGAAACAGGAAAGAGGAAGGCAATCGTTACACTGGTGATGGTAGAAATCGAATGCAGTGGGTTGAGATAGGCAGGATGGAGCCATGGGATGGGAATGTGTGAGGCCAAGGGAGGAGAAGGGGATCAGAATGACTCCCTGCTCTCCTAGCTCTGGGCTAGGAAAATGGTGGCACCAACCTCTGCAATGGGGAAGGCTGCAAGATGAATAAATGGATATTGGGACGAGATCAGGATTTTAGTTTTAGAAGTGTTAAGTCTAAGATTGCTGTTAGATATCCAAGTGGAAATGTCAAGTAGGCAAATGAAAATTACAAGTCTGAATCTCACAAGGGAGGTCTAGATCAGAGATATATATTTTCGAGTTGTCAGCCTACAGATTGTATTGAATGCCATGAGACTGAGTGGGGATCTAGATAGAATAAAGGGAGAAAGAATACATTAAGAAAAAGAGATTGAATCTTACGTGCTCTGTAATTCAACACCTCTCCCCCAACACACATACACACACAGATACACAATATGGACAATGAGCTGGAGAATACAGCTATTTGAATTCTGCCTCAGCCCTTGACAACCTTTGTAACTTTGACAAGTTACCCCACCTCTCCAAGCCCTGCTTCTATTATCATAAAATAAGAGAATGTTATAGCCCAAGGTTTTATGAGGATTAAAAATGATATGTGTTAATGCCCCAATCACATCATAAGATCACTGCAAATGAGAGCAGGCTTCAGGGCTATTTTCCCTCCTAGGCCCCTCCCTGGTTCCTCAGCCTGTGTCCTGACTCTACAATTCCTTGATTCTTACCACATTCTTTCCTAATCTCATTCCAAACTCCCAGCAGCAAAAGGCAGATCATTGATAACTCTCTGTGGAGTTTCTTTGATTTCAGATATTCTTCCCCTTTCCTGCCTTCAAGTAATATCTGGCTCATCTAAGCAATCTCCAAACTTCTCATGTGGAAAGAAAAAATAGACTATTTGGGATGAGCCACTTTCTAAGCTGCATGCTAATAAGTGGTGCTCTTATTGTTATTATATTTGCTTTCAAGTCAGCAAGAATTCTGATTAGATCGTGTAGATGGGGACAATATTAGCCAGTGGCGTGGAGAATATAAAAGCTATTCTTAGAAAATCTCTCTCTTGATTAGTCCCTGGTGCCTATTGAATAGTTGTTGATGTCAGTAGATAATCTTGAGATGATGTCAGTGGATGTTTTGGGGAAGCTGTAGGAGAGAGAATGAGAACAAATGTGTTTCTGAAGAGTAGAGTATTATGCAAGCCTCTCTCATGTGGGCCATTCTCAACATCAGCATCTTTCAACCAGTACTTCCAACGTGTGACCTGCAGCAGGCACATCTTAAATACCGTGTGTGAGGCAGAGTGGAAGATGAGCTGAGAGCTCAGGTTCTAGGTCTGAGGTAGGTTGGACAGGACAGTCACAGCCTCCCTTAAAGGAGAATGCACTTGCTAAATAAAGGGAGAGAACAAACCACCCCACAGTGTACAAACCACATCCCAGGCTCATGGTTAGGACACCGTGCAGCAAGGAGGTAGAGGAGCAGAAGAGAGAATCTCCAAGTTTGTACAAGTGCAGAAACCCATCATTAGTGTCCTTGGGCTGATTTATGGACATGATAATATTTAAAAACACACCCCTGGGTAGGGATCTAAGATGCTAATGAGACATGTGGTGTATATACTAGCATGTACAACCACAGAGCATGCACCAACAGAAAACCGCCCATAACATGCTACCTGACAACAACCTTTCCCATCCCTTTAGGAGTAATCATGAAAGCCTCCCATAAAGACAGTTACCTTAGCACGAGTCAGTGCTGTCTTGCCTTTGAGCAGCCCGCTCTGATCAGCTGTCAGAGTGTACTTTCACTTCGCAGTTAACTTTCTTGCATACTTTTACTTTGGACTCACTCTCAAATTATTTTGTGCAGCAAAGTCAAGAGCCTGGTCTGGTCCAGGAGCAACAGGTCTACACATCTTGGGTTCAAACATGGTCTCTCCCTTTCCTGCGTGGAGACACTTAATCACTCTAGGCTTACATGTCTTTTTCTATCGCATGGAGGAAATAATACCACCTGCCTCAGAGCTTCGTTGCAAGGATTAAATGGGATGGCCCATGTAAAAGGTTAAGGAGTTCAGTTGAGACCTGGTGACTGTCTCATAAATGTCAGTAATCTTTATCTCATTTAATTCACATGACAGCCCTCTAATGCAGGTGCTAATATCACCTCTTCCTCTCTCTCCTCTTTGCCAGCACACTCACACTGAGGTTCAAAGAGGTTAAAGGACTAACCTGAAGACCCAAGCATAGCAAGTGGCTGACCTGGGATTTGAGGCTAAGCCTTCCCTACTTGAAGCCAGTGTTTTATCTGCTATATCCATAACCTTGAACAAGTGCCAGAAAATTAATGACTGAGCCATCATGAAGACCTGGAACTGACTGAATGATAGTATTCTAGATGTGGGCGTATGGATGAATGGATAGGTCAAAGAACACGATTAACCCGAAGTTGTGCCTGCTGCGTTCAACAGCTTGCATTTGCACCTTCAGTGAATACTCCTAGAAGTGCCACGACATGGCCCAGACACTGAAGTGAGCAAAAGTAGTAAGACGCAACACAGGTCTTTGCCCTTGTGAAGCTTACAATTTAGTGGAAGGGACTGAGACAATTCAAATAACGAACAAATAAATGTACAATGAAAAAAATAAAAGGTCCTTGTTATAAATACATATGAATTTCATTTTTAATTAAATAATTAATTAATTTTTAGAGACAAGGTGTCACTCTGTCACCCAGGCTGGAGTGCAGTGGTGTGATCACAGCTCACTGCAGCCTCAACCTCCCCGGCTCAAGCAGTCCTCTCGCCTCAGTCTCCTGAGAAGCTGGGACTACAGAGATATGTTACCACGCCCGGCTAATTTTTTATTTTTAGAGATGGGGTTGTGCTGTGTTTCCCAGGCTGGTCTCAACCTCCTGGCCTCAAATAATCCTGCCTCAGCCTCCCCAAATGCTGGGATTACAGGGGTGAGCCACCATGCCAGCCTAAATTTTATCATATATACACACACATCTATATAATAGGGACACACACACACCACCCGTGAGTCCAAAATCTAGTATGAGGGTTCAGGGAAGGCTCTCCTAAGTAATTATACTTATTATTATGTAATAATAATTGTTAATACTTTTACAGCACTTACTATATGTCAGACGCTTAGGGTTTTTTTATGCTTTACATGTTATTCTCACAGTAGGTCTATTATTGCTGCTGTTATGGCCATTTTAGAGACAAAGAAACTGAGACGCACAAAGGTTAAGTGTTTTATTTGCCCACGGCACACAGTTAGCAAATGGCAGAGCTGGACCAGGCAGTTGGCTGCTGAGCCGACACTCCTAATCAAGCTGAGGTCTGAAGGATGTACAGGTGTTAATGAGGCAAAGGACAGGGGTAGCATTGCTGCAGGCAGAACGGCAGACACGTATTCCTTCTTGCAGCAGGAAGCGCAGAGAGCACTTGGGACCCAATACTGCTGCATGGAGCTGGAGCTCAGGGAGATAGGAAAAGCGAGGTTAGAGGAGGTGCTGAAAGAAAGGCAGAGGTGGACCATGAAGAGCCCATGGGCCCTTCATTGGATTAATGATCCAGTGAGCTGTTCACCAAAACTAAGATTGGTTCGAAGAGAAGGAAATAGGGAGACATTTGACAACAGTTTGTGATCTAAAATGCCTTAATAGATGGTAGTTTAACTGGGTTAAGTATAAATTCCTGCAATTGGGTCCCAAATGTCCACTGTCCAAAAACATGATAGGGGTGTTACTTCCAATTAGAGCCTATAGGGGAGAAAGGCTTTGGGGTCTGAGTCAGCTGGAAATGCAGTGTGTGTTATCTGCATGGCATGGCCGCCAAAAGATGCTTATCTCAGACTGTCTCCCCAGGAGGAGGGGACACATATCGTTGTCTCTTCTGAGATTATCAGAAGATGCCTAGAGTGTGACATATGCAATCCTGCGTGTCATACATTCAAAACTTTTACAGACCGCACTCAGTCTTAGTGGCGTTCGGGATGCTGACAAGGAAACATTTAGCATCAAGAACTTATTTTGTACTAGGCTTTGGCTAGGCTCTTCACACTCACAGCTTTTCTGTTTTTCTCCTGGGTTTATAACATGTCAACTCTGATGAGGGGACAGCAGCTGAAATGGTTAAGTGACTTATTGAAGGTGGTGCAGGAAACAAAAGGGGAATTTCAACTTTGGTTGGCCTGACTCAAAGGTTATACTTTTTCCACTCTACTACATTGTCTCTCTCAAGACGAAAGAGAAAGAGCTGATAAAATGGAAGGATAGTTAGCCTTAAAAGAGAAGACTTGGTGAAACTTGATATTTATCTTCTGGTTCTTGCCTCAGTTTCCTCATCTGTAAAATGGGGGTAATAATAGTACCTACCTCATAGGATTACTTTAGGGTTGAACAATGTAATTTAGGTAAAGGATTCAGTACTTTGTCTGCAAATAGCCCTTCAGAAAGTTAGCTTTTATTACCGTTTTTATTATTTCACTTGATGATGCTTTTGTTGTTAAAAGGGAAGTGAAGTTATTCTAGGTGAGTCCAGAAGTTACCATAAAGGCAAATGGCCAATTTTAGAGAAGTTGGTTTCATCCTAATGGAGTTAGGAGGGTCTTTCAAACAGGTAGAAATGGCCCGGGTTTGAAAGGAACAAACCCTGTAGAAGGAAGAGCCTCAGGAAGTGGTGAGCTCCCAGTCGCAGGAGTTTCCCAAATCCAGGCTAGACAACCACTTGTAGAAATATAATAGGAAGGAGACCGGTGGCTCACGCCTGTAATCCCAGCACTTTGGGAGGCTGAGGCAGGCGGTCAGGAGTTCAAGACCAACCTGACCAACATGGTGAAACCCCGTCTCTACTAAAAATACAAAAAGTAGCTGGGCATGGTGGTTTGTGCCTATAATCCCAGCTACTCAGGAGGCTGAGGCAGGAGAATCGCTTGAACCCAGAAGGCAGAGGTTGCAGTGAGCCGAGATCACACCACTGCACTCCAGCCTGGGTAACAAAGTGAGAAGCCGTCTCAAAAAAAAAAAAAAAAAAAAAAAAAAAAAAGAAGGAGATGTCATAGGAAGGATCTGCTCATCAAATTGAGTTATGCAACCTCTGGGTGCCCTTCAAAGTGAAAATCTAATTCTGTCCTCCCTAATTCTGCTCTGAAGTGACAACTTTTGTTGTGATGTAGAGTAGATCTAGGGCACCTGTTCCAAAAATAGCCAGAGAGTAAAGCAGGAGGCGGAGCTGGGGTTTTGTACATATCACCTTCCCCTTGGCACACTCCTCATGTATGTTACTAGGCCAGATGGGAGCAGAGACTTGGGGAGCTATTCTGATCCACCTATGGACTTTCTGCAGCATCTCACCTTGAGCACACCCCACCCACTCAAGCTGACCCTGGGAGACCCAACTTCGTGGCTGTCCCAAAAGAAGGGCACCTCAACTCTGGCCAGGGCATCCACCCCAGGAACACTTGGCCTACCCTCTTCAAGATTCTGGTTTAGAATTTCAAGAAGTTATCACTATGAGAAGAAGGCTGGGCTTCTGCTCTTAAGAGCTTAAGGCAAATTCACCCTTGAGTCCTCATGTGGGAGATGAATTGACATTTAGGCACAATGAGAGCTCCTTAAATATAGGAATGAGATGTTATTCCTCTTTGTATTTCTCACAGCCTAGTACAGGGCCTAACACATAATACCTGCTCAATGAGTATGTAGTGAATGAAAATGTGAGTTAATCAGCAAATATTTAAATGACAGAATCAATTTATTCATTCAACAAATACACATTTACTGGGGTTCAGATCAGCTTGATAGTTACATTAGAGGGTGCAACTTAATACAATTTTTAGCATGTGACTACAGGAACAGAAAATGTTTCCAAACTAGAAAGACTTTGAAATTTTTTGGTGGGGGGAATAAAATTGATATTTACAGTTTTATGGCCAGGGCTTGGATGGAGGCAAGACATGCTCACACACAGCAAAAGATGAGAAAAAAAGAAATAGTTGAGCCACCTTGGATAAGTGAGGTTGGGCATATTTGGCCCTTTTCTCTACTCAGCTCTTGCTATATATATGGTGGTTTTAAAATAGAGGCACACATTCTTTGAGATGCCTCCCATTAATAGGTGAAGCTTAATTCCTTCTCCTTGAGTGTGGGCTGGACTTAGTAACTCACTTGACTAGAATATAATGAAAGAGCAAGTAGTTCACTTCTGAGACTGTTATAAAAGGTATTGTAGTTTTCTCTCTCTCTCTCTCTCATCACTTGCTTTTCCTAGACAAGCTAGATGTCATGTGCTTAGCACTCACAAGCAGCCCTATAGAGATGCCCATATGGTGAAGAACTGAGCCCTCTGGCCAACAGCCAGAAAGGAACTGGGGCCTCCTTCCAACAGCTTTGAGAGTGAGCTTGGAGGCAGATCTTCCAGCCCCAATTAAACCTTCAGATGACTGCAGCTCTAGTCAACATCTTGAATATAACCTAATGAGAGACCCTTAGCCAGACCACCCAAAGAAGCTGCTTTAAAATTCCTGACCCACTTTAAGATAATAAGCGTTTTTTGTTTGAAGCTAAATTTTGGGAAAATTCATTTTGTAATGGTGCATAACTAATACAGAGCATCACCTCATTTTTGGTACCAAATTCTGTATTAGTCAGGATTCCATCAGAGAAGAATCACTGGAAAATATATTGATAGTCAGATAGAAGACAGATAGATCAGATAGATAGACACATAGAAAGCTCAATAGATAGTTTAGTTAGCTAGATAGTTTAGTTAGCTAGATAGTAGTAGATACAGAGCTATAGATAGATGATAGAGATAGAGATAGATAGATAGATAGATAGATAGATAGATAGATAGATAGATGGTAGAGAGCTGATAGATTTGTTACAGGGATTTGACCTCATGCAATGGTGGGAGCTGATTAATCAATGTCTGTAGGGCTATTGTCTTCGGGTCCAATGCTGATGTTTGAAGACTGAAGTTATCGGGAAGAGCTGATTGATGTAAGGGGAAGGGAGAGAGCAAGGGCACCCGGATCCCATGAGAATGAGCTGCAATTCATGACAAGGGACTGGAACCCATGTCAGTTCTCACTGCTTCAAGTCTTGCTGATGTGGGTGCCCTGCTGCAGAGGTTGGTACCCTTTGTCACGGAGTTAAACACACACCTGGCCCAGGAGTTGGAGAAACTGAAGGAGGACCCAGTGGATGGCAGAACCGGTGCGGGTTGGCTTGCCACCTCACCAATGAGATGAGCCAGCACATACACAATGAGTGTGAGCTACAGAAGGGCCTGCCCCGACTGTCCAAGCATAAAAACAAATGGTTGCTTTTTCATTCCAAATCTCCAGTGAAAATGTCTCTTGTGGCCTACTCTAATCAGAAGATTGACATGGCATGAATCCAACATACTATCTGTCATGGTCTTATCCACATCCACGATTTTAATTATAATCTGTGTCTTGATGACTTCTAAATTATCTTTAGCTCTATCCTTTGCCTGTAACTCAAAGAGACCATTATCTTTAAGGGGAACTTCACAGGAGCGGCAAGTAGACATATAAAGGGGCACATAACTTGCTGCACTGGAGAGCTTTTCCAAAACATTATGGGAGATTAGAGGAGGGTGCCACTGGCTCTCTTTGGGGGAACCAATAAAGGATTCACAGAGGTGATGCATGAGCCAGGCCTTAAGAGATAATTATGTATTTGCCAAATGGCTAAACAGTATTCATAAAGAAAACATTTTTAAGGACTTACTCAGGGGATGACAAAAGGTTTGTTGTGGCTGCATCAGCACCTGTGTGTGAGGAAGTGATGGGAGATGAGGTTAGAAAATTCGTATCAGCAAGAACAGACCAGGAAAGTCCTTGTCAGACATACCCAAGATTTGGGTCTTTAGGCAATGGGGAGCTGTCAAATAGCTTTCAGTTGCAGATGACATGGTCATAATTTTATTTTAGAACAATCACTCCATCAAGCATATGAAGAGAGAATTAAAGGTGGGTCAATACTGAAGGCAGGGAGACCTGTTATTAGATTGTCACAATCATTCATGTAGAAGAAGATGAGAGATGGAAATCAGGTAGTGGAAATGAAGAGCAGCAGGCACACGGGAGGATACAAGCAGATAAATTAGCCAGACTCGGGGAAGAAAGGAGAGAGAAGAGTCAAAGTGACTGCCAGGATTTTGTCCTGGAGACTAGGGGATGATGATGCTCTAATCTGAGAAAGAAAACTCTAGAAGAGAAAACAAGTAAGTGCGGGTGGAAGGGGGTGGGGGAGGATGCATTTGGTGTTGCATATGTTGGGTTTAGGGGTGCCTTCAAGATATCCAGGAGGCAGCTGAAACTACATATCTGTGTGTTCTTATTGCTTACCTTATCTTTGACAAATAAATGTGAGTTTCATGACTCTGAGCTTGATTCCTTATAGCCAAACATCAAAAATACCCTAAATTAGGTGAGTGCTTTCTGGTGCTAATGGCAATATCAACACTCACACGTCTTCCTCTAAATGACTCTTTCCTGCAGCTTATGATGGAATGTGGGTTGTTAAGATGATGGGAGAGAATTGGGAAAGATGTAGAATTTGCTTTGCAGTTTTACCCACAATAGTGGATTTGGACTACCCAAGATTATAAAGTCTCCTGTGCATGCAGATTGCACTGAAATAGGCTCATGCCACCACATTACCTATCCCGATGATGTTTCTGCGCCTCAAAGTCAGTAAAGTGTGCTATGGTTCTGTGAGCCAGATTGGACCCTGATTTCTTTCTATTGTTCTGAGCATGCCGGGGGGGCCATGGATAGTCACTTTCTTGAGCCACAGCATTATAATTTTCCAAGTGAGAAGTCTGTGTGCTTGTTTTTCATTGTGCTTGGTGATAGGAAAGACAGAGTGGGACCTGGGTGCTGTCTAATGAGGGATGACTGTCTCTTCATTTTTTTTTTTTTTTTTTTTTTTTGAGACAGAGTCTTGTTCTGTTCCTGAGGCTGGAGTGCACTGGCGCAATCTCAGCTCACTGCAACCTCCGCCTCCCAGGTTCAAGCAATTATCTGCCTCAGCTTCCCCAGTAGCTGGGATTACAGGCACCCCCTGCCATCATGCCTGGCTAATTTTTGTATTTTTAGTAGAGACAGGGTTTCACCATCTTGGCCAGGCTGGTCTTGAACTCCTGACCACGTGATCCACCTGCCTCAGCCTCCCAAAGTGCTGGGATTACAGGTGTGAGCCACCGCGCCCAGCCGACTGTCTCTTCATTCTATCTCTTGTTGCGCCTTCCTCTTCCTTGGCTCTTGTTTGCATTAGAGGCTCCAAGCAATCATAAGTAACGGGAGCCCTGAGTACACACAATGTCACCAGCTCCTGGGATCCCAGCCTTTAAAGTAGTGGCTGGGACTTCTTGTTGACTTTGGAAGAAATGGAAGAGGAGGAGGCTACTCTTTAGAAGGCAGGCCTGCCTGCAATACTGCTGAGTTAAGAAGAGCAAGGCTGCTGTTTTCTCCTCAGGCAAGAAGAGAGACAGTGAGAGAAAGGCAAGAGAAAGAAAGAAAAGCTCTGAGACACTGTAGTGTGTCAGTGGGAGGTGGAGAATGGAAGAGAGTTGGACACTTCTTCAAGGGAAAGTAAAGAATTTCAAATGGAAAGTCACAGCACGGTCTGTTCTTGGCTTCTGCCAGCCTGTACACTGTATAGAAGTTTTTACCAAGCCAGAGTGCAGAAGGCTTTGCACATATGTCCTCAGAACTTTCAGCACCTTGGAGATTCCAGGAGTAAAACATATGTGCCTCTTTTCTAACTGCTATGTAAGAGATTGGTAAAGAAGGTTTTGCACATACCTGTCTGGAACCTTCAGAACCAACGGAAGCACAGAATTAGAGCCTGTGGCCACTTTTCCATCTACTTGAGAGAAAGGCCTGACCTATGGCCTCTAATTCATGGAAAATTCTCACCTTTGTGAAAAGACATGTTCCCAGGATTTCCAGGCACTGGAAGTTGCCTGGAAGTTGTTGTTTCTGTGGACATAACCTGAACACAACTGCTACGTTTTGGAACTAAAAAAAATTACAAAAGGAATTATCCTTTGTACTATATAGTTAATAATACCTCTGTACAACCTCATGAAGCAGTCAGAAGTGGGGTAAATATCCTCATTTTACAGATATGTGTGAGAAGAATCAGAGAAGTAGAGTGACTGGACAAAAGTCACACAGCTTAGGATGTGGAGAACCCCCCAGGATTCCTGACTCTTCTTTCTGCTGCTTGTTTATTTTAAAATATTTATTGAGTCCTTACAGTGTACAAGGGATTAGGGACCCGGGGCAGTTTCTGCCTGCACTCTCTTGCAATCTAGGTAACAGTGAACATGACAGGAAAGGTACAAGATGATGGGATGTAGAGTCCAACTGACATGTGCTCACCTCCCAATCCCAGCTTCACAACGACCACCTGATTCTATTGCCTTACAGATGTCATTGCAACTCTCCAAGCCTTGGTTTTCTCATATGTAAAATGGCCAGGCATGGTGGCTTATGCCTGTAATCCCAGCACTTTGGGAGGCTGAAGCAGGAGGATCACTTGAGCCCAGGAGTTCAAGATCAGCCTGGCAACACAGCGAGACCCCATCTCTACAAAAAATAAGAAATTAGTCGAGTGTGGTGGCACATGCCTGTGGTCTCAGCTGATCAGGAGGCTGAGGCAGGAGTAGTGCTTAAGCCCAGGGGTTCGAGGCTGCAGTGAGCTATATGATTGTGCCACTGCACTCTAGCCTGGACAACAGAAAGACCTGGTTTTATTTTTACTCAAAAAATAAAATAAATATTTTATTTACTCAAAAAATAAAATAAATATTTTAGTTACTCAAAAAATAAAATAAATATTTTTGTTACTCAAAAAATAAAATAGTTACTCAAAAAATAAAATAAATATTTTAGTTACTCAAAAAATAAAATAAATATTTTAGTCACTCAAAAAATAAAATAAATATTTTACTCAAAAAATAAAATAAATATTTTACTCAAAAAATAAAATAAATATTTTTATTTGAGTAAAAATAAAATAAAATAAAATGGGGGTTATAATCCTTGCTGCAAAGGAGAGCTCCAAGGATATTTTTAAGGGTTCTTTTTAAAGGTGGGTTAGTTTAATGAACTTTGACAAATTTTGTCAGAACTCTAAGAAAAAAAGATAAATGACCCCAAAAACTCTATTACCAGCAGAAGACTACAGGATCTTGCAAGATAAAACTTTTTTTGGCTTTATCCTTGGAATTACTGCAAATTTGATGGGAAGTGAAAGCTTTTCCATCTCACAGGACCAGAACTGTCTGTTAATTAAATTTGCTCAACTGTATGGCCATTTGGCTTTAGACAGCAGAAACTTGGGGGACAAAAAAAGAATCAAGCCATCCTACATAGCCACATCACTGACAGAAGCACGTGTCCCAAGTCCCAAGTATAAATCACCTCCCCATTAGGAAATAATTATGGCCCCAAGTGGGGCTACATGGGTGTTAAGGCGTCCCACAAATTGCTGATTAGTTTCATAGTAGCGGTAGTATTTAGTGCCACTTCAGTTAATAGAAAAACGTGTTGAAAATGGCCCATCTTCAGCTGCTCCAAAGAAAAAGCTGAGGTTAAGGAGAAACTCAGAAGACAGGGAATGACACAAGAAAAAAGAAAAGCCTTTGTCCATGTCCTTGAAGGAGGTACTGTGCTGTGAAGAGTTCAAGGGCCGGGCACGGTGGCTCGTGCCTGTAATCCCAGCACTTTGGGAGGCTGAGGCAGGTGGATCACCTGAGGTCAGGAGTTTGAGACCAGCCTGGCTAACATGGAGAAACCCCCGTCTCTACTAAAAATGCAAAAATTAGCTGGGTGTGGTGGTGCATGCCTATAGTCCCAACTACTCGGGAGGCTGAGGTACGAGAATCGCTTGAACCCAGGAGGCAGAGGTAGCAGTGAGCCAGATCGTGCCACTGCACTGCAGTCTGGGTGACAGAGCTAGACTCCATCTCAAAGAAAAAAAAAAAAGGGTTAGGGGGTGTTTCGGGGCATGGAGTCAGACCATCTGGGTTTGAGGCCTCCTTTCTCTGCCGCATATCAATTCAGTGATCTGGGCTGGGTCACTTTTATCTCTGAGTCTCAATTTCCTTATCCGTTACATGGAAGTAAATAAAAATTGCAATATAACCTGCCTCACAGGGCTCTTTTCTATAGCAACATAGAACAGAACACAAATGTTAGTTGCCATTGTGTTCTTCTGATCCTCATACCTTATAGATTACTTATTTTGGGATCAAAGAAATGTTTTCTTGTGCATGATGACATTTGCTTCATGATATAATTGATCTGCTGGCCCTGTGGTAGACACATAGGTTGTAGTTTGAAGTGCGTTGAATCAGGAAAGACTCTTGAATCTGAGCTTTTGTTTGGTTGGAAGGATTTAATATTATGATGTTTGTGAACCTGGCTCAGACTGGTACATAGTAAGTATTCAAGAAATGTTGATTTTCTTTACCCATCTCAGCACCTGGTGCCAGATTCAATCCTGAAGGCTTGATTGCTAAGATCTGAGCGAGCTTGAATGACATATACCCTTTCTCCCAGCTTCAGTTTCCCCATCTATAACGGGAGGGGATGAGAGGGAGCAGAATTCATTACAGTCTGGGCCAGGCAGAAAAACAAGAAAGGGGGCTCCTGGATACCATGTGTCTTCTCATTATTTCATAACCCTTATAAAACCATCCATTTCTGTGAGAGACTGAGGCTCCTAAACCTAGAAAGATTTTGAGACCTATGCTTGAGGCACCATCTACCTTACTGTCTTTAAGGACCACAAACCCTGATTCTTAGGGACTCCCACTTGATTATTACTCACCGAGCTCTATCTTCATGATCTTCCAACAAATCAGCATTTCTGGAAGTTACAACTCTGCCCCAGACAAACTTCCCTAGATCAAATCTTTCCATGGGTGAAAGCTATTTGCCACACAGTGCGACTGACAATCTATCCCATTCCTGCCCTTACCATGAACACAGGGGCAGTGCCCCACTAGAAACTCTCTCAAGGGTTTTCTCCACTCCATCAGGTTAGCTCAGACTTAGAGAAGGGTCTACTGCAAGGGCGTGGGTCTTCCACAGCCTCGGGGAAGAGGGTCTGCCTTGTTGAGGCAGAAGGAAGGCAGTGACTTCTTCAAACTAGAGCAGCCGCCATTTCTTCCCAGAAGGCTGTGGGACTTGGCAGCCACTTGGGGGCTCCTGAAGAGGAACATCCCCAGCCTTACCTAACTGTAAGGAGGCTGCAATCCAGCCCAGGCCCCAAGAAGAAGAGTCTCTATGCGAAGCCACCATCGTCTTAAACGTTCAGAAGTGACCCCTAGACTGTAATCTCCCAAAGAATGGGGCTTTGTACAGAGTAAGTACACAGTGCGTGTGTGGATTTTGAGAGAATGAGAGACTTGGTTTTCCCCCTAGTTCCACTGCCTCTCAGAAAACAGAGAGAGTTTTGGCTGCCAGAGCCAGCTATTGCGGTCTCATATGTGACTTTCTGGACTCTGTTACTATTTCAGCGGGGTCCCCATGAACCCTTTTGTATGTGTCCTGGGTTCACAGGGGTTGGTATACAAGGCATCCTTCCTAAACTGCCCTTTGGATATCCTTGGGAAGATTAAAGAGATTAGGGGAAAAACTGAGGAGATGTGAAGGATATTTTTAACCCATGATTGAGAATATACTTTTAGTTACCGTGATGCGGGGCCCTAATTCTGAAGGAAAAAGTGTAACTTGCCACATGGGAAGTGCCCAGGAGCAAGGTGGGATGAGCTTGGAGGCTAGGAGCTACTTATCCTAATCGACGGCATTCTATTCACCCAACCTTCATGCATTCATACTTTCATGTATTTAGCCACATATCCAGTCATGTACTTATCCTTTCCCTCTGTCTGTCCACTCATTCATCCAATCAATTTTTCATCCATCAACTATTACGTATTGATCCATTCATCCATTTGTTCATGCAGCATTTACTGGATACCCACCATGTATCAGACACTGCTGGTGTTTGAACAGTGAATGAGATACATCAAGTCACTATTCTTATTCAGTGAAGAAGATGAACAATGAACAAATACACATAAATATATGATAAAATTACAGATAGTGTGAAGTGCTATAAGGACAAAGTATGGTATGGGAATAGAGAGTGATGGGGGAGATTCTATTTAAGATAGTGTGGCCAGATTGGGCACAATGACTCATACCTGTAATCTCAGCACTTTGGGAGACAGGGGGATCACTTAAGCTCAGGAGTTTGAGACCAGCCTGGGCAACATAACGAGGCCTCATCTCTAGTAAAACTTAACAGAAAAAAAAAAAAATAGGTGTGGTGATGCATGCCTGTAGTCCCAGCTACTCAGGAGGCTGAGGTGGGAGGATTGCTTGAGCCTGGGAGTTCGAGGCTGCAGTGAGCTCTGATCGTGCCACCGCACTCCAGCCTGGGTGATAGAGTGAGACCCAGTATGAAACAAAAAAAAAGGTGTGGTCAGACAGTGCCTTCCTGAGATGACATTTAAACAGATCTTTAGGTATAATAAAGGAGGAAAGCACAGAAATACCTAGGGGTAGAGTTACAGGGAGAGGCAGTTGCAAGTACCAAGACCCCAAATTGCCTCTGTTTGAAATGAGAGAAGTTCGGTGTGGCTGGATCTTAACGAGTGTGGTGCAGAATGATAGTAGACGACCTGGAAGATGAGGCAGACCAATTGGCACCCTGAGGTCATAGGGAAGAATTTGGATTTTATTCTGATTGTGATGGAAAGATACTAAAGGCCTGAGAGTAGATGAATAATATCATCTAATTGATGTTTTTAAAAGACTGCCCTGTCTTCTGTGTGGAGAATGGATAAGAAGGAAGCCAGGGGAGAGGCAGGCAGATGGGTTAGAAAGCTGTTGCAGTAGTATAAATCAGAGATGATGGATTGGAGTGATGGGGAAGGAGTAATGAGAAATAGATGGATCTTGAATGTATTTTAAAGGTCATGAAGGCCAGACGCGATGCCTCATGCCTGTAATCCCAGCACTTTGGGAGGCCAAGGTGGGTGGACCACTTGGGATCAGGAGTTTGAGACCAGCCTGAACATGGTGAAACCCCGTCTCTACTAAAAATACAAAAAATTAGCCAGGCGTGGTGGTGCATGCCTGTAATCCCGGCTACTCGGGAGACTGAGACAGGCGAATTGCTTGAACCTGGGATGTGGAGGTTGCAGTGAGCCAAGATTGTGCCATTGCACTCCAGCCTGGGTGACAGAGTGAGATTTCATCTCAATAAATAAATAAATAAATAAATAAATAAATGTCATGAAGACGTGTGATTGGATGTGAAGGGGAATAGAGGAGGGAAGAATCACTAGCAGCCGTTTGGCCTGAGATATCAGGTCAATAGCCATGCAGTTTCCCGAGATGAGGAACAATGGCAGAGGACCAGATTTGTGTTGGGAGGATGGGATGTCCACAGTACTTTTCAAGATATCTTAGGTCTTGGGTGTCTTTAAGATCTCTCAGTGGAAATATGGATGGGAGTATAGAGCTTATGGAGAAAGTTGAATCCGAATATAAAAATGTGGGGGTAATCAGTGGCATTTAAAGTCACAGGACTGAGTAAAATAAGCTAGGTAGAAGAGTACCATAAGCTAAGAACTGATTCCAAAGCACTCCATCTATCCACCACCCACCAGCCATCCACTCTCTCATCTAGCTATCCTTCTACTTATCCAAAAAATGCTTAGTATCACATGATGTGCTGGGTGCTAGGATTTAAAGGTGAACAATTTTATGGCCCCTGTTTTGGAAAAGCTCGCATTCTAAGGAAAAGTAGCACACCTAAAAATGCAGTAAAGCTTGATGCATTATATAACAGAGGTATGTACATGGGGCTATGGATCGTGGAGAAATCAACTGTCAATCATGCTTCTGGAGGAAGCCTGGAAAGACTAAGAAGAGGTTTATCTTTAAAATAGACCATAAAAAAGAATTAAGCATTGATAAGGACACCAGCATTCCAGGAAGAAAGAACAGCATCAGCAAAAGCATGGAGTATGAGAGCTCATGGTGTCCTTGGTGAAGGGCAAAAATATCTTTGATTCAGATACAGCATAAGATACGTGGTAGAAAGGGTATGGCAGGGGTTGGAATGGCTTCGTGCACTATGGCAAGGAATTGGGCTTTGCCTGTGGGTCATGGGGGACCAAGCTGAAGGTTTTAAGTCAAGGAGAGGTGGAACTAACATGGTCAGATTTGGGTTGTAGAAATGTCACTTGATCTGAAGACAGGGGTTGTCAAACCAAACTCAAATCTGGGTTTAGTAAAGAGAGACTTTATTCAAAAGGATTATTGCAGAGGGAGGGAGAAAGGGATTCTTCCAATAGAGGGAGAGGGCCTATTGCAATCGGGAGAATGCTCTGACAATAGATTTGCAAGCATCTCAGGGTTAGACAAAAGGGTTTTTCTTCTACAGGGAGGAGTAAACAAAGCTAGAAAGAACAGGTTATAGGAAAGTGAGATGAACAGGAGAGGCACAATTGGTCAGAAGGTGGATAGATGGGGAATTTAAGACTCGCTATTCCCAGAAGGAGCTGTTAGGGAGAGGTTTTAGGCTGGCTCGGGCTGAGGTTTGGCTAGAGTTCAAGGACCTGGAGAAGGAGGGAACCTTACTCAACGTTTGGTTAACAAGCATTTTCTTCCAACTGATCAGTGGGGTTCAAAATTTCAGTTAATCACTTATGAGGCAAAGAATAGGCATTTGGAGGGCCTGTGTGTGGCCTTGGTATGGGTAAAGAAGGGGGGAGCATCTGTGAATCTTACCTAAGTCATATAGGTAAGATTCCTGTTCTTGCCACTCCTGTACATCTTGCTTTCCTATACCTTGTTCTTTCTAGCTTTATTTACTTCTCCCTGTAAAAGAAAAACCTTTTGCCTAACCCTGAGATGCTTGCAGACCTATTGTCAGAGATTTCTCCCTATTGCAATGGTTCCCCTCCCCCTATTGCAAGAATCCCCTTTTCCCTCTTGCCATAAGGGTGCTTCTTGGTAAAGGTCAACATTATCAGGGTCAAGGCTACAAGTACAGGAACTGCACGGGAAGACGAGATCTAGGTATGGGACAGTGGCTAAGCTTTTGGCTGAAATCCTGAAGCCAAGCCAAGAATTGTCCTGAATTCTGTGCCTCCCTCTACCCTCTCCCCTTGCACAAGGGGAACTCAAGTTATTTCCCCTTTGTACAAACATTAAGTCTGCCTGAAACATTAGCAATTGATATGGTTGGGGTATTTGTCCCCTTCAAATCTCATGCTGAAATGTGATCACCAGAAGTTGGAGGTGGGGCCTAGTGGGATATGTTTGGGTCATGGAGGCGGATCCCTCATGAATGGCTTGGTGTCCACCCTATGGTAATGAGTGAGTTGTCTATTAGTTCAGGAGAGAGCTGGTTGTTTAAAGGAGCCTCGCATTTCTTTCTTGCTCTCTCCTGTCATGTGACACACCGGCTCCTCTTCCCTTCCGTCATGACTAAAAGCTTCCTGAGGCTTCACCAGGAGCCAAGC
Source organism: Pan troglodytes (assembly GCF_028858775.2). Lineage (NCBI taxonomy): Eukaryota > Metazoa > Chordata > Mammalia > Primates > Hominidae > Pan > Pan troglodytes. The sequence goes on from NC_072416.2 coordinate 12,380,275, forward strand.
AGATGCGGGTACCATGCTTGTACAGCCTGCAGAACAATGAGATAAATGAACCTCTTTTCTTTATAAATTATCCAGCCTCAGGTGTTCCTTTATAGCAATGCAAAACAGACTAACACAGTGATGCTTACAACAGCAGCAACAATGACAACAACAAAGACCACAACTCAATTTCTCATTTTCATATCAATTGGCAGAAATTATCTTTATTAGAAAAATGAAATTTTCCTGTATTTACATTTTTACACCATATGACCGGGCACTTCTGTTGCCTCAGGAGTTATGTACATATCAGTTTGCACACGAATTTCAATCCCCATTCCTTAAAACAGTTGATAACACATTGAACAAAATTAAAAGACATACTACAAGAAGACAACCATAGTATATACTTCCTCTATCATAGAAAGGTGTTAAGCAAACATGTAATTTTGTAGCTATGCTTGGAAATATTTAATACACTTATTAGCACTTCCTCATGCAGTGGATTAAAACATGACAGATATAAACTGCTGCAGTTGATCAGTGAACATTAATTCCCAAATGAAGACCATTGCTTAGAGCACACAGCTTGCTTTCAGCTCCACCATACAAGACATCAAGTCAGTTCTGATGTGGGTTTTGGATTCTGTTTGAATGTAGCTGTGAATAGAAACCCTCTGCATATGGAGTTCAATCCTAGCCTTGTTGGGTTAAAAATGGACTCAGACATAAACCTGGATAGCTGCTTAATTCAATAACTTTCTTGCAGGCAATGACCAGCTTGTGTATTATGCAACAAGTCATATTATTAATACGTGAGTGAAAAATGAATCATTTATCCTCTTTGAGAAGGCCATTATTTATAATTTTTATGATCTAATTCTTATTCAAGCTACCAAGAAACTCACCTTATTCTTTCTGAACATTCAGCTTGAAATATATATAGTATACATAAACATATACACATAAACATTCTGGGGTGATATAAACTATGGTGAATTCTGCCAATTAATTCAGCAGGTTTATGCTTTTAAATTTGTTTTGGCAGGGGAATGAACAAGATTAAGATTCATAGTTAAAAACAACTGGTAAAGAAATCTTTGGGGACCCTCAGGTTTGGAAGGCATCTGAGCCACATCTAACTATGTCACTGCTGTGTCAAGCAGTTTTCTGAATTTTCTATGAAAATGTTATTCTTGAACTTATATCTTAAGTAGGCAATTAGCATCCCTTCCCAGTGAAAAATTTGGGGAACATGAATGTTAAAAGTTCCACTTTCATCTTTTCAAATTCATCAAAAATTTCAAAGAAGATCACCTGGATTTGGCTCAAATTAGAGGCCTGAATCTTTTGTTTTTAAACTGAAACATTTATGTAAGTGGTCATGGCCCCAGAGCTGTGTCTACAAACTTAATAAACTAAAGATTTAAAAAAATTTAAAAAAGATTTTAAAAGTCAATACTGTTCATTCACTTGAATTAGCTTGACTGAGAACAGAAATAATTAAATAAGTCTTAGATGGCTAATGTAGAAACTTCGATTGAATTCAAAAGGCTATGATTGTTTTTCATGGAAAAAAAAAGACAATGTTTTCGTATTTCTGGATCTTCGCTCTTTGCTCAGTTATCAATAGTCTTTGATTTGAGCCCTTTAAAACTTGAAACAGCAAAATGTCAGATCAATGGGAAGCATTTAAAATGCCAAAGACAAACTCATGTTTGCTGGAGAACAATTAACCTCATTAATTTGAAAGGCAGCTGTGGTATTGGCTACGAGTTATGTTAATATCCTTTTGAAGGTTCATCTTAAATCTTTCCTAAAGGTGTGAAAGAGAATTAACTGGAAGAGGTCATGACCCAGGGCTAATGAAGAATGTTCTAGGATTGCAAAAATGCAAACTCATTGTTTCACTGACATAGTAAGTAAGAGAATTATGAGTGATAAACTCAGTTTTGTCTTCTTCGTTTCTGCAGACCGCTGACACTTTATCTGAGGAAGTTAATCTGAGGAATGACTTCATTTTAAGCAATTTAGTTCTGGTTCCCTGGAGAGTTGCATGCTTTGAAATGCAACCCCCAGAGAAGAAATGCTATTGTTCAAATCGTTCTTTGGAGTGCTCCATTTCTGCATAGCTCAACATTCCAAGGAGAACATGGTCACGCACTTGTAGACCCAACAACGGGATCTCCAAATAACAAATAATAATCTTTCTGTCTTAAAAGGCTTTTTACTGCCAGCTTGAAAGATGAAAACAGCTGAGAAATTTTTCTCATAGACTAGCACTTAACTTGCATTAAGTTAGCTAACTCTCCAGAGAATTCATGGAGACTCCCAGAAAGACATTCCTTCAAATCCCCGCTAGTGTCCTCATCCATCAAATGGGCCTAATGCACCCCTCGCCTCTCAGTAAACATAAATGCCAGGAAAGAAATGTGGCTTAGACCATGGAGAGGGGGGAATGCAGGAAAGGCAGTGTGTGCTCAGCGGCATGCCTGCAGGATATGTTAAACATTAGGCCATTCTGGGTACCTATAAAGCCCGGTGGAAGCGTTCCAATTCAACACTCTTCAGTGGGACAGAATAACCGTCATTATCCTAATGCTAAGTGAGCAGGGAATTATCTCTAAGACAATTTGGAAAAGAAAAAAAAAAAAAAGGAACAGACCAAGAAGGAAAACAACAACAACATTTTAATAGCTGGTCCTCAATCATTCTGACTACCAAAGCTCTCCATCATTCATGCAGAAACTCTATTTCCTATTCCCAGTCCCACCTCTGAAACTCATTCCATCTGCCTGGCAAAGATAACCAAACATAGACATGAAATAGGAGGAATAGTCAACTTGCAAATAATATCACCTCTTTGAACATGGGTCACAATATTTAGGAGGACTTTAATGGAGGGTCACATGGCTGTGTGTGTGTGTGTGCATACCCACACACATGAGAGCATGTACTATGTACATATGTTTAATGGAATTAGCCCTGATGTTGACTGATAAAAAGATGAGACATTAGGAAAGAGATATTTAAGATTAGGCACATGCTAAGTAGAGAAAATAACTCCCCAGGAATTTTTTTAAATGCTAAGTGCAAGCATATGAAAGGGAGACACAAACAGTGTTCAAGTCTCAGAAGGAACTATGAACAGAGGTGAGATCCCCAGAAGTTCTCCAAACACACAGATCAGGCAATGAGGGGTAAGACCCTAACAAACTTCCCTGTCACAGAGGCTGATACTCAAGGGTATATGCCCAGGAACCTCAAAAGAGCACACCTCTCTTTCTGACTTCTATTCTGACCTCCCTGGAGGAGACCAGGCACTTTGAGAATATGTCTAACGTTAGGGATTTACTAGCTAATTCTAGTTGCTGACGAGGCTGAGAAAAACCTGAGCCTCAGTTTCCTTATCTGTAAAATGGGAGCAATCATATTTATATCTTAAGGTTGTTTTGAGGATCACATTCTAGGATATGCCTAGAATATCGCCTACACTCAATTTAGATATATTTTGATATTTTCAGATTCAGGTGCAGATCCATGGCAAGTACTTGCGATAAGCAGAAAATGTAACATTCCAAGAATGCACAGAATGGGATAGACAGAGGGACAAAAGCTCCCTATCCATCTCGCCATCCTTCCTGAAATACACCTCTATTCGTTTTGCCGTCTCTTTGCCCCGTTTTCTCTCTAGGGAACCTGATGCTTTCTGTCAGCCACAACAGTAGGCACTTGGAACTTGATAAAGAATTCTCCCTCTATGCTTCCCTGATACATTCATACCCTGGTCTATCAAAAGGGTTCTTCAAACGTCAAAAACAAAACCAAACAAAAAAGCTTTAGGGAAATGCTTCGTCTTTTTACATCATGGTCTATTTTCTAATCCTTTGGGGAATTTTTTCAACCTTTTCTTGAGGCACATGTCATAACGCAAGGCTGGGAGGAGGCATGATTTGGCAAGGACTGGAGAACTGGTTGGAACCAGACAAAAGCCTTCCTGTGCAAAAATGTAGGAGTGTGAGTGTGTTCACCTGGTTAGCAGCTCCTGGGTCTCCTAAGCACGTTATTTGAAGACTAAAATAAATCAAGTGCATTTCCGGGACCACTAACTCTATTCTCCAGAGTTACTTAAAGGTTTAGGGAAGGACTTTTTTTTTTTTTTTTTTTTAAAAAGGTATGCTCATAGAATCAGATTATTTTTTTTTTCCTGGCTACAACTTTAGTTGTCATTTCTAATTTTTGCTGTTTAGTCTCTGTTTGCATTGCATGGGTCCTTGGTTATCCTTTGTATTAGAGAACTGAACCTCTAAACCATAAGCTACTTATGGGAAGAGACTATATTTTCTATTTATTTTGCATCCCCTCCCCCACAATCCCAAACTGGCTTTCAAAATAAAGTGGACATTCAGTGAAGTCCTCCTATTAGCTGGTCAATGTGCTTGGTTCTTCCTCAATGCATGATACATAGACCTCAATTATTTAAATGGTCACTGCCAGCCTTTTATCTTCAGTTTGGGGTTTTAAACAATATCCCTGTTGATTTTTCCTAAGGAGACGGTCTCTGAGAAAAGTTTTCTCTTCTAGGAACTTTAAGACAGGGATTGTGAGGGAGTTTAAAGGAAAACCAAATTCAAAGAAGCATGGGTAGGTCTTTCTAGGGCAAGTGGCAAAAACAAAAAACAAAACAAAACAAAAAAACCAGGGCAGCCTTATGGGGATCTCTGGCTCTTATTCCAGAGCTACTCAGGAGTGTCCCCTTGAAAGAAACCTAGAAATAAGTCAGCCCGGTCAGAGAATCGAGCCAGAAATTGAACCATGTCTTGGATCTAATCCTCGCTCTGATACTCTCTAACTTGATGATCTTAAACAGGCAAGTGCCCATTTGTAAACTTCATTTTTCTCATCTCTCCTCCCCTTCTCCTAACTTTTGGTGTGGTTCTACGAACTCTATTTTTCTAAGACCCTTCTGGGCAGGCACTTCTAGCTAATACTATACTGAAAGTACTGCTGGGCACAGAAGGAGTGCAGGTGAGGAAAGAGGATAAGGAATTTAAATAGGAAATCTGTGCCCTTTGATGTGTTTAAGGAAATCACACACAAGTCCATATTGGCATTGTCTTCAGAAGCAAATGCGAGCAGAATATATTCTATACCCCTCATCCCAGAGTTCTGTTTTTTAAAGAAGGGGCCAAGAACGCCAACACCCATATTCTACTTAGGCTCTGTCATCCTCCCTGCAACTGAGATTAAAAAAATATAGTGCCCTCTCTACAGAAATATCCTCCCATAAAAATAACCAGAATGGGTTTTCCATGTGTTAATACCATCATCACCATTTAATTTTTAACATAAACTTTACAATATGTACAATTTTATTTGGATAATACACTTACGTGTGAATTGTAGAAATCAAGCATGTATATTATATACATGTGTACACAAGCAGTTGTATTCACAGGATAAGTGCATTTGATCATCTCTGATCTATATCAAGTGGCAAGCTGACCTCATCTGATACAATTAGATATGAACACAGTACAATGTATAGGGATTGAATGGGAAACAGTAACTGCATATTGGGAGAACTTTTCAAGTATAGACCCCACAGCACTTTCAACCCTGTTCACCAAAAAGAGATGGGGTATCTGGAAAGGTCTAATTTTGTCTCCAGTGAAAATAAACAGTACTTTTGGAAGGAAAATTGCCTTTACATAGAACCCTTCACTCATTAAATATCAACCAACACATTTAGCTTCCACCTACTCAAACTTCTTTTTCTTTGAGTCCAATCATGTCTACTATAGCCATGGTTAATACAAACAGGCTCCATTTCAGAAACAACGCATGTCCCCTTTTCAAGGATTCATGCACAACAGCTATGCACAAAGAAACAGTACAGGAATGTGCATAATGTTAACGAATATATCCAGCTCCTCTGTAAGGTATTTAGAGTTCTCAAATTAGTGTTTATTTAGGTCTTAAACCGCAAGGGATTTCAGTACAAGGTACTTATTTATATGACAACTGATTATTAAAGCTGCACTTTTTAGATTTAAAGGAGATAAATTTTTAATCACCATTTAATTAACATCAACATTTTTTTTCTTTTTCATTAGCAATTCTATTTGCAAATAATTCAGGGCATTTGTCATTTCCTGAGAAGGATGCAGAATATTAAATACACATCAGTGGTCGACATATCAAATAGAATAAACAATGTGTGACTATATGACAGCTGTGGATCTTTTGACTAATTAACTGCCTTGGCTAGAGTCCCATTTAAGTGAAACTATTTCATTTGTAAACAAGGTGTAATTTTCTATTTTTCTCCCCAGAAAATAAGCGTGAAATGATTTGACAGATTTTGCTGCAATGTGTGAATTTTAATGCTTTCACCAGAAAAACTAAATACTAAGACTCTCTGGCATCCTGTGAATCAGGGAAGAGAAAATCAAGAGTAATCCGTGGATGCCCAGTCATGGTGCTGGCTAAAATAACGCAGAGAGATTTGCAGAGGACATAACAGTAATGAGTGGTGAGATTATGAGATTATAATCCTGCAAGTCTCTCTGGCAGAAAGATAGACCTATAGGGACTTGCCAGCTCAGAGCATTGAAACCATAAGTGGCCTAAGAACCTGCAGATGTAAGGATGATGAAACCCATTTTCCAGAAGCACAAAGGTTTCTCAAGTACAGTTTACGCTCTAGAAGACTCTCTTACCCAGAGTATTTTAAATTGGTTGCATGTGCGTGCTATTACCCATGGACAGAGACCCAACCGTTTGCATTCAAGTGTACCTATCTGAGGACTAGTTGGGTCCTTCTCAAGTGGGGAAAACCAATTAGAATTAACAAAATATCATTATGGATGCCAGCTCTGACTTAAGCCAGCTGAAACTCAGGCATTTGTGTTCAGAAATTTGGGCTCCTTGCCATCAACAAATCTAAGATCTCAGAGCTGGGATATGTTACGGGAATCTTCTGTGATGGATCTATAGTCTCAGGCTTCCTATTTAATTCTTGTTACTTCTCATACTGTGGGTTCCATTTACCACTGGACGTTACATTCCTGATATTCTTTTTGCAAAAACTGAACCGACTTAGATGACCTTTGAATAACTCTACATCTTTTCCGTAGAAATTGACCATCTGATCAGTAGTTGATTCTTTTTTTTTTTTTTTTTTTTTTTTTTTTTTTTGCTTGGGATCATCACATTGAAGAGTCAGTGAATTAGTAGAGAAGGGATACCATAAACTTTGTGTAGCATAACATTTCTGATTATTTATTTGAAAAAACACTTCGGTCAGTGAAAAGAATATATATTTTTTTCACAACATTACTGTTGATTCTTCCAAAGGCCACGTTTTCAGTTTCTTTATCCAGAGATGTATGGGGTTATTAGCAGAAATAATGCTGCTGTTAGGGGAAGGCTTTCTGACCGATGAAGTCAGTCCAAGTATAACTCTCACTCTCCCTGGAGGTCTCTGTGGCATTTGGCAGCCCCCTGGGTTTAGAGGACACCAGAGGAAGACAGAAAGCCTCTTTGGCTTGACGACAAATCACTGTTCTGTATTCTGGAAAGACTTTTTAATTCATTCATGTCAAAACATCCCAGACTCATGAGGAAATGGAGGCGATCCTTGCTGGGGTGGATTAAGGTCTGGAATGCACTGGAAGGGCAGAAGGTAGAAAGGGCTAAAAGGCTACACAGTCATGGAAATTCAGATTTAGGATCAGAAGTTGGGGTGACTATTCCGGGCCCTTCGATCCAGGCTTCTCCATGGCTGGGTCTTGGGGCAGCAGAGGTACAACATCCGGGAAATAAAATGTCATTTTCAAGCACATGCATCCCCAGCACCTAGTCAGCCCCTTCTGCCTTTCAAAAATGAAAGGAAGCTCCTCTCACCCACTGCCTCCCTCTGTCTCCCTATCATTGACCCTGAAATTTATTGCAACCACTTTTCATTATAGGAACACTGTAGGTCAGGTGTACTTTCCCAAAGATGGAGCTATTCCATGCATCCTTGAGCTTTAAGAGAATCATCCCTGACACTTGCCCACATGCAAGAAAATAATACTTACAAAACAGAATGCACACCATGAGGAGAAGAAATGGGATAATTTTTCAACCTGCCACTTTATCCCTTTCTTCAAGAATGTAAAGCAGAATGCAGGAGGAAACCAGGAAATGGCCAGGCGAGTCTACATTAGCTTAGTGTTTCCGTAATGGCCCGAAAGAGACTGAGGTCTTCTGCAAACACTGATGGCTAGTTATCCCAAATACTTCAAAAATATTCATGTACATGAAATACACTAATTAACAGAGTAGAACTATATAAAAGGTTTAGTTAATATTATTTGCTGGTTTTATAATATTTAATTTTTAAACTAGAAAATCCTGATCTGAGAAAGTGTCATAACATAGCAACTATCTTGTCGGGGGCACTTGTTTTTGTGGCAGGCACTGTGCTAACAGGCTCCCCATGCATAAGTATTCCCCTCTCTGGCTCTAACTTTAAAAAAAAAATGGGTATCATTTCATGTCATATATGCACAGGTTTGAGTAGAATAAGAATGGGATAATGCAGGTGACTCAGAAATGACAAATACTTTGAGGAATTTTTCCTATATCTCTGTTGGTGCTGTGAAGTGGTTTGCCACCAACAGAGAGAATAACTCAGCAGGGAGAAATTGCTTGTCTCACTAAACTGTATCCACAGTTTGGAGGATACTCAGGGTAGATCCAAGAGTGCCTCGTGTTTTGAAGGCTTTTGATTTGAGGAGGTTGGGGTGGAAGTGAGTGTCCAACAGAATTTCTGGATGTGAAGGAAGATAAACCTAAAACCATGCTAGCCTTCGGCAAACAGATGGCATTGTACTTCTTACAGATCACAGTACACATACGGCTGTTGGTGCTTGTCACCACATTAACAACTCTGGGAAGAGCGATACACAGCTAATTGGACACCACCATGGCTGTTTGGAAACGAAATGAGTTATGGTTACTCTGGGAGGGAAGGGGTAACAGATACTATACAACCCTGAGTCATCACCAGAAGGGAGGAAATGCAAACTTACGTACATAGGCGTCTTCGGGATAAACTACAATGGCCACTGTGTCACAGACAGAAGATCCACACTTAGATCTCGGAGACATAAATGTGTTAGTTTATGCAGCTCTGAACAAGACCATCGAAGCCGAGGGTGAGAGAAACACACATCAACATCCAAAGAGATTCCTGTAGCTCTCTCCACCTGAGGGTCCCTCGGGCCTTTGGCTCCAGATGTGTCTTGGAAATGAACTATAATGAAGGTAGCACAGTCACCACGAACACACTGATTTGCTATTCTTTGGGGGAGCCTGGAGTTCTTGGGGTGAGCCTGGGCTGTGATGGAAGGCATAACAAGAAAGCTGAAACTGTTACGAGCCAAACTTCCTAATCTCTTGCACATGTCAATCGCACTACAGTGCAGATGCATTCTTAACTGTTTTTATTTTGTCTGCGTCAGGTTTACATGCACACCATATTGCTTATTCTGTATTAGAGAAACCATTAGGCATTTCTGATGAGAAAATTACATGGTGGACTGACCTTAATGGAATTTGGAATATAGGAAATCATAACATCACCATTGGCATCCAATGCATCATTATTGCCAACACACCCAGTAGGCATGTCCCGGAGACTTGCCCTTATGTAGTTAGTTATTTTTGGTTAAGGACTCACCTATCTGGTGTCTGCCATGCTCAGCACACACCTCACAAGATTCCTTGAGTGGAAGATTATGGCATGAAGCCATGTGCAAAAGAGCCAACAACAACAACAACAAAATACCTCCCTACATCTTCTTCCTCTTAGCAGGGCACTATTGGACATCCAACATTTACCCTCCAGAACATTGGCCATTACGTATATTTCCCTATAGATAAAACATTAATGGAAGATTTTTAAACATCAGATTCGATACTAGGCATTTTCTTGTACACGCGTCTATTGCTGCAGGAATTTAAAACCCTGGGGGTAGAGTACATATTATTCTTATTTGCAGCATAAGGCATAACATGCTCCGAAATATACACATCATTGTGGCCCCGACTGTCCCTGGAACAGTACGATGCCGTTGACCTCAAGGACGACCGAAGATAGCTGTCATTCACCGCCTGGGATGGCAACGAGTGTTTGTAAGGGTCCGAGGGGCATCTCCCAATAACCAAGCGTTGGTCATCCCTGTGGGAGTGGAGGAAAGGGTTATCGGAGGTGTGGTCTGGCAAGAGAGACTTGCTCCTCTTGCTGTCCTCCAGACCTTGGGGGAAAAGGGAGCTTTTTTTCCCCGAGAGTTTGCTTGAGGGGACACTAAACAGGCTGCCGTAAAAATTTCCCTCCAGAAGCCGTTCCCTGTCCTTGAGGCTTATGCTCCGGGAGGGCCTGCTAAGGTCTAGCTCCCTAGGTTTGTCGACAATGTTATCGTAGGAATGCTGACGGCTAATCCTTAGCTTGTTCTTTTGTAATTGAAGGGCATTGTTCTGTGCCCAGTCCTGCTGGTAGACCTGCTCCCCGGTGGCTGGGTTACCTGTCTCCTGAAGCATCTGGTCTTCATCGATGTCATAGAGGTTCCCCATCCGCAGGCAGGCATCGCACTTGAAGGGGGACCTCATGGTGAAGTGGCCTGAATAGGTGGGCAGGTTGGAAAGGCAGCTTCTGCAGTGCGTGGAGTTCTGCCGGTATCGCTCGCTGGTCTCACTGTGCGGGGAACCCTTGTCTTTCAAGGTGAAGTGCTTGGAGTAGAGTTTATACTGGTCGTTGTTGGAAAGCCCCTCTTCATTTTGCAAGGGGTTCCGGTTCATTGGCAGCGTGGAGTCCCCCTTGCGCAAGTTTTCACTGGGATCCTGGTAGGGGTCTGGGAAGTCCACGTTCTCGGGCAGGGTCACATTTTCAACAAACTGGGGTGGATCTAAGTGGAAACCAGGCTCCTTCTCACCATCAATAGTGTAGATCTTGTCTCTAGGGGAGCTTGATTTGGTTTTCAGGTAGGTGCGCTCGACCTCACTACAGTCCTTGGGGTATTTGGAGGCCACTGACCTTTTAAAGTTGTCCTTGGTTTTGGGGTTCTTACTGTTGTCAGGTTCCCTGTGGCACGTGGCCCGATTTGACGTTTCTGAAATGTCAGAGTGGGCCATCTCTTCTGGAAGATACCTAGGGCTCTTTAGGGAGTGGGTCCTATTCTCTGCTGTTGCCTCATCCCTCTGGGAGACTGGATTCTGGGATAGTGAATCCTGGCGTATGGAATCCACGGATTTCTTCCAAAGCTGCCGGGGCCTAGAGTTCACTTTGGATTCTGTGCTCACGGCCACCTCCACCGTGTTAGGGTTGGACTCATTGAGAGTAAGAGGATGTTGTCCCTGGAATACATAGTTATTGAGGTTATCCTTCTGCCGGTTGGCCACAAATGTTTGGAGTTCGTTCATGTTGTCTCCAAAAATGCTCTCTTTCCCCTGAAAGGACCTGTTGTCTGAGTACATCAAATTCCCCTTATCTGAAACCATGTCCATGATGAGGGAACCTCTTTGGATGAAGTCAGCAGCTCTTTTGGGTGAGTCCATTCTTGAGGAGTTCATGTTGGACATGTTGGAAATGTTTTTGGCTGACCGGAGGAGTTTTAACATGTTGCTCTGGGATCCCGTCAGATTGAAGTCTGGAGACTTCTTCTTTTCTTCAATGTGCACTCCATGAATGCAGCTGTAAATGCCCTGTAGGGGAGCAACATAAAGCACTGTCAGCAGCAGCAGCAGTGAACATGAAACCACTTTGCACTTGAACTTTACCTGCAAAGGTGAGATTTGTACTTCTTGCAGGAGCCTTGGAGAAACAGCAAAATTCAGTCTGAATCCTGATAATGTCTCTTAAAGGTATGAGACAAGTTGCAAAGCATAGGGTTTATCTTATTGCTCTGGCTCAAGATTAGCTGACACCTTTGCAAAGAGTCACACATGGAGTTTGAGAAAAGGTATCAACCGATGCTCACACAACTGTCAATGCCTCAGTGTCTCCAAAGTGGCATATAAGAACAGATAACTGAGCCTCCCAGCACCCGGGTCACCAATCCAAGCTTTCATTAAAGTTTCCCAGCATCATCTTTGAAAGTTTAGGCACCAGAGAGTTAACTACTGACAAACACAGTCAGCATGAAAGGATCATCCATTGTTAATTCTTTTCTGGAATTACCCCTACTCTTATGCGAAAGCTAACAATCAAAGAATGTGTCCTAAGTGGCCAATCAGAAAATCTCTTCTCCATGCACACATTGATTCATCTAAAGGAAGGCATGAAATTCATGTGAGACTCATCATACTCTTTGCTGGGGGGATAGATATGGATGCTTGGATAGAAGGAGTTGCAGACTTACCATCATGTGGGGGTGTGAGCCTATCAATCAGTGAAGCCATTGCAGTGAAAAGTAGAGCCCAAGAGATAGAGAAAGACATGGTTTAAACCCCTGGAGCCACTCCCTTGAACTTTTTTTACTTAATCCACTCAATCTATTCCTTGTGTGTTTGTTTGTGTGTGAGTCTATTCAATGTAGTTAGAACCGGGTTTTAGTTACTAGTCACAGTGAAGAGTTCTGATGACACAGTGACACCGCCTTTAAATCCATCCAGGGAACTGAATGACTTAAGGGCTCCTGGGCAGCCCAAATACAAGCACCTCCATCTATATGTCTCCTCATTTTCTACTCTTTCTTTCTTTTAGAAAACAACTGTTTACGTTCACTTAAAAGTAGCTGTTTAACTGTTATCAAGGGAAGAGCCCTTGATTCATACCACAATAACAGGCAAAAGGACGTCTGCAACATTTTGATCTGTGGCTTCCCCTGCTTCTCCCCACTCCTACCCCAGATTTCAGCAGCCGTACCTACAGGAAACAGTCAGATCAAGGCTGCAGGATTTGACCTGGTCTTCCCAAGGCTGACAGGGAGCCAAACTATGAAGGGGTTTGTAGGGCAGAATTGGCAGTGGCTGCTGACTTTGGCATAAACTACAGGAAAGTATGTGTGATTAACTGTGGACTCTGATAATGGTGGCTCCATCGGTCCCCCATGGTGGGGACAAGCTCACCCTGCAGGGATGCTCACGGAACTGTGACAGCCTCAACTCATTTTCACTGCTACATTTTTCTTGTAGTAGACAGTCTCTCCACTGCAGCCTTCAAGGAACCGTAAACACAAAAGCCTACAGTTGCAAGTTTGAGCTGCTCTTTCTCTGATCCTCTCCACCCCAGGCTTCATGGTTGGTGAAGGCCCCCTGAGGCTCAGGGCACTGGCATTACATCCTTTCCTGCCTTCCTGTAAACTTATCTGTGGTCTCCTTCTATATATAATGTGTGGTTGGCTGTTGGTCCTGCCACAAAATAACATCTGCCCCTGCCATCACTGCTTCCAGAGCTGCTGGAGCATCCAGACTATGGATGTGGAAATCTTACAAATGAGCCACTGCGCTCCAGCCTGGGCAACAGAGGGAGACTCCATCTCAAAAAATAAATAAATAAATAAATAAATAAATAAATAAAAGCACATTGCTCCCATAAAACTTGGGGTCCTTCTCCCCTAGGGATGGAGAGGCCAAAGTTCAAATTCTAGATGATCAAGGAACTCTACCAACAATGCCTGCTCTGTGCTGCCCAGTTTGCCTTCCATTCCCATCCTTTGGAAAGGAAGATATGGATTTACTTCATTTCTTAAAATGTTGATAAATCAACTTGGCTTCCTTAGCAGTGTTTTAGATAGATAGTGGAAATGCTCTTCCAAAAACAAGCAAGATTTAGAAGTAAACGCAACAGTGTGCATTTGTTTGGTGCTAATCCCAGAATCATTTGGATATGAAAAGCCTTTGGTAATTGGCTGGGAGAATTAGCTTAAAGTTGGCATAATACCTAGCTCTATGCACGTACGTTGTTATTTTTAAGCAATCTATGTGTTTAGATGCCATCAAGCTAATTAGGAAATACGTATTTGCACAGAACCCGAGTTTGGAGTGCAAGTGAATGGAGAAAATAGATCTTCCTCACAAACTAATGTGTACCTTCTGAATCTCCACAGTTCTTGAAACTAGCAAATGGTAAAAATATACAAATTTGTTTTAAAGCAATTAGTTAGCTTTCTCAGTAAACAATAGCATATAAAATTAGATTTTTATTTATTTTTATTATTATACTTTAAGTTCTAGGGTACATGTGCACAATGTGCAGGTTTGTTACATATGTATACATGTGCTGTGTTGGTTTGCTGCAATTAGATGTTTTTAACCAAAGAGTTTTCACCATTTTTCAAATCCTAATTAATGAAGTTCTTCCAAGGCAAAAAAAAAAAAAAAAAACAAAAACAAAAAACACAAACAAAACAAAACAAAAAAAAACAAACAAAAAACCAAGGTGGGCAAATAAGAGAGATGAGTGGATAAATAGATGGATGCATAGATGGCTGAAATGAATGAATGGACATATAGATAAGAAGGTAGATACATATGTATTTTGTGCTGTTGTTTATGTTGAGTTGAAGGTAAACTTTGTTTTCTGCTTGATACGTGTGCATTTTCTTCTGTTACTTTACACCTGTGTTTCCTTTCATGTGCTATTGCATTCCACATGCTCTTTGTGTTTTATTAGATGTGAATACATATTGCATAGCATTGCAAGTAGATTTTGTTTTGTTGTGCATGTTCTGTTACAATGCATACACAAATTGTAACATCTTGCATAGCAGCATTAGTAGTGTTATACAGCATACCTGGGTGCTAGTGATGGGAGCCACAGGCTGGCTCTGTCTGGCCCAGTGTTTTTAATTTATTTTTTATTTTTTATTTTTATTTTTTTGTTAGACGGAGCCTCGCTCTTTCACCCAGGCTGGAGCTGGAGTTCAGTGGCGCTATCTTGGCTCACTGCAAGCTCCGCCTCCCGGGTTCACGCCATTCTCCTGCCTCAGCCTCCGGGGTAGCTGGGACTACAGGCGCCCGGCTAATTTTTTGTGTTTTTAGTAGAGAGGGGGTCTCACCGTGTTAACCAGGATGGTCTCGATCTCCTGACCTCATGATCCGCCCGCCTGGGCCTCCCAAAGTGCTGGGATTATAGGCATGAGCCATGGTGCCCGGCCAAAAAATTTTTACATGGAATTAGTTACTAATATTTAAAAATGGAAAGGTTTCTAACAAAATCGGATGACATTTTCTCTTTTTAAAAAACTAGAAGACCTGATAATATTCACCCTACATTCCCATAAGACAATACTCAGCAGGAGTTGGGGATGGCTGCCCGCTACTGGTGAGGTAAACATTATGCAATTGGCCACAGTCCTCAGTATTCCCTATCGTTCTCTCACTTTGATACTGAGGTTTAGCTGCCGTTTCACGTCATCTGTGCTATTTTTCTCATGTCCCGCCTGCTGCACCCACTCCCATTTCCTTTCTGCCTTCCTTAGTCATCTAGGTTTGCAACACCTGGCTTATGAATGCACAAAATCTGGATGCTCTTGTGACATGCCCAAGAAGGGCTGGTAAGGGGAGGAAGTGCAGACCCCACTGAGACATCAAGAACCCAAGCGCTTTTCTAAACCTGCTTGTGGTGCAAGAAAGTAGCCACCCGGGGTACTGACCCTGCTGATGGAGAAGAGCAATCCAGGCCGGTCGGAGCACACGCCTGTGAAACAGAAGCGCAGCTTCCAGTAGAAGAGGTGCTCCCAGATGAAGGTGATGAGGCTAAGGGCCATGGCGGCAGCCAGCATGTAGAATACGCCCGCCATGTTGTCAATGTCCAGCTGGCTGCTCATCACCTCGTTCTTCTCGTTGTGGCAGATCCCAGTGAGCCACAGGGTCTCCAGCTCCTCCATCTCACCTGGACAGATCACAACATTCACAGGCAGTGAGGACCAGAACATGCACTTTGGGGCAGACGCTTCTGGGTTTGGAACAGACGATGTGCAACTCACAGCTATGTAACCTTAAGACAAGTTTCTGAGTTTGCTGGGTTTCCATTTGCTCACTTCTTGAGTGAAGATAATAATGATTACATAGCCTACCTAATATTGTTGCAGTGAGGACAAAATTTATATATAAAAATAGAGAATATAATATATATATAGAGAGAGAGCAGAGTATAGCAAACTTATTCTCTATTAATATGTATATATATTATATATTATATACATATATAATATATATAACTTAGCACAGTTCCTGGTTTTGTTTTTTGGAGTTTTGTCTTTTTTTTTTTTTTTTGGTCATTATTATGTTTTTCTGACCTTGCTTTCCCTTACCCCTGCCCCCAATACCCACCCAAGCTTGGAACAAGACATGGGAATAAAAGGGCAGAATGTGACAATAGAAAGACTTCATTGCAATTCTGACTTGATCATCTGCTAGCTGCATGGCCTCGGAGCTACAGTTATCCTGTCTGTGAAATAGGCATAATAATAGAACATACTTCCTAGAGTCGCCATGAGGATTGAATGAGATGAGAATGTATAAAATCCCTAAAGAACCCAGATCATAGTAAGTTTTCATAGGCAGTATGTTTGCTACTATTTACTGTTGTGAAGAAAATGCCTAACACAGTGCCTGGCCTATGGCAATCCTCAAATATATGTGTTTCTTTTTCTCTCTCTCTTTAGAACATTCAGGATTACTTAGAAAAGTCACACATGAGCAGCATACTTAGGGCACAAAACTTTAATTGAAAAGAGACATCCAGCTGGCTCTGAAAGGCCCCATGCAAACTAAACTATACCCACCCCCCAACTTCAGTAGGCAATTAAAGAACCAGGTGGTTTTTTCCAATGGGGGGAAGAAAAGAGTAGGCATGCTTAGAATTATTCTGTCCCTCTTTTATGTGCATTTTATCCAGTTGCCATTTAGGAGAAAATTCTCTGATCTAAACGTCTAGCAATTATACTGTCTAGCAATTCACTAAACTATGGCACTTAGACTATGATTCAGCCTTTAAAAATGATCTTTCAAGGACAGTAAAAATCAAGGAAGATGTGTATGCTAAATGAAAAGTATGACTATATTTTATATGTATATACATGATCTCTAAGATGTAATGGGGACATGCAGAGAAAAATTAACGAAATACTCCAAATGTTTATATCAATTCTCTTTGAAGAAGTCAATCAAAATGATTTAATATTGGTCTTTTTTTAAGTTATGTGAAATTAGCATGTATTGTTTTTGGTTTGTTCTCACTCTTGAATGATATGGCTGAATATAAAAATCAAAGTTGACGATTATTTTTCCTTGACCTTTTGGAGATGTTAAATTTTCCTCTGATCTGGACGGCAGTTGTTGAAAAGTTGGCTAATCATCTAATTGTCGTTATTTTCTATGCAATCTATATTTTCTCTCTAGTTGCTTTTGAGAATTTCACTTTGTCTTTGGTGTGAAGTCTAGGTGTGGGTTTGTTTTATTGGTTCGGCTCTGGACTTAGTATGATTCTTCAATCTGAATACTTACAACTTTAGTTCTGGCAAAAATTCACCTGCTATGGCTTTGAATATTACTTCTCCCTATCATATCTTTTTTAAAAAGTTAATAGATTTTATTTTTTAGAGTGGTTTTATAGTTACAGAAAAACTGAACAGAAAGTACAGAGAGTTCCCATATACTACCTCTCCCCGCTCCCTTCGGTTTTCCCTGTTAACATCTTGCATTAGTGTGGTACAGTTTTTACAATTCATTTGGGTAAATACCTAGGAGCATTATTGCTAGATTATACAGTAAGTCTGTGTTTCAGCTTTGTAGGAAACTGCCAAACTTTCTTCCAAAGTGGCTGTACTATTTTGCACTCCCATCAACAATGAATGAGAGAGCTCCTGTTGCTCCAAGTCCTCACCACCCTTTTCATTGTCAGTGTTAGTGTTAGTGTTTGGGGTTTTAGCCACTCTCATAGGGATGTAGTGCTAGCTCATTATTTCAAGTTGCAATTCCCTAATGGTATATAATAGTCCCATCTTTTTTTTTTTTTCCTGAAAACTTTAAAATACTGTGGAACTTTTCATTCTCTCCTCTAGGTTATTTACCTTGTTTTAATATTTGCATTCTTTTTTCTCTCTGTGCTGCATTTGGGTAATTTCCAATAGATACATTTTCCCGTTAATTTATTCTTTTGTTGGTAATATTTAGCTTTATGTTTTAATTTTATTTATTTTAATTGTGATATTCATTTGGTTCTTTTACAGTTCTGCCTGTTCTTTTTATCATAATATCCCATCCTTTTGTTATATAGTTTGTTATATACAAAGTTTTTAAAACTTTCATATATTTAATAATTTTAAACCTCTAGTCTTTCAGATTACTCCCCCCCACCCCCACCTTAGTTCTTGGGATTCTCATTCCTCTGTTTGCTGTGTGTTCTGACTCTCATGGTGGGTTACTTCCTTGTGATGTCTGTAACTTTTGACCATGAGCTAATCTTCTGCGGAATTATTTTCCCTCTAAGCCCCATGGGACTCCCAAGAACACTAGGCTATAGAAACATCCCTATAGAGAGTTTCTGGGTTTGCTTCTGCCATGGTTCCAGGAATTTTCAATGTATGAGTTTTTGTATGGAAAAATTTTTACTTTGATTACTACACCATTTAAGTAGCATACATTTGAACTCACATGCTCATTTGGGCTTTAATTTCTCACTGACAGCTTCAAACAGATGGTAAACCTCCTTGCATTTTCTTCACTTTGATGGACAGAGATTTTCCTAGTTTTCTTTTTACAGACTAAGTGACTCATTAAAGTTCTCAAATGTATTAACCAGAAAAAAAGCATACATGTTAATGAGTTTTTTTTTAAAAATAGGAAATCCATCCCTTTCCAGTTCCTCACCCACAAAAATGGGTGCTGATCAATCGGTTGTGTAGGTAAAGGGATGAGAAGAGGGTATCTTGATTCAATTCCTTTTCTTCCAACAGCCTCCCATGCTTTCACACAGTCACAAAGTCATGGGAGACTTTGAAATAATATCTCACTGTCCACCAACACTATCTCAAACTCATCCAGATTTCTCTGCCCACCATGTACCTCAGACCTGCACGGCTGCTTCCTCTTCTCACAAAAACACCAATGCCATCCCTTTCGAAATACAATGTGCTGTTGACGTCCCCCCTCCCTTTGGAGGTATTTTGTTTTGTTTTGTTTTGTTGAGATGGGGTCTCACTACAGTCTCCCAGGCTGGAGTGCAGTGGTGGGATCATAACTCACTACAGTAGCAACTTCCTGGGCTCAGGTGATCCTCCCACCTCAGCCTCCGAAGTAGTTGGGACGACAGGCACATGCCACCATGCTGTGCTAATTTTTTGTATTTTTAGTAGAGACGAGGTTTCACCATCTTGCCCAGGCTGATCTCAAACTCCTGGGCTCAAGCAACCCACCTGGCTCAGCCTCCCAAAGTGCTAGGATTACAGGCGTGAGCCACCGTGCTCAGACCCTTTGGAGTCTGTGAGGACACAAAAATGGGTCTTCTCACTATGACTCATCAGATTCCCAGAACATCTTCCTTTCGGTGTTGCCTCAAAGCAAGCCAGGTTTGTAAGCCTGTAAGGAGGGCAGTCTGATATAAGAAACATCATCTCAATTCTTTTCAGGATGTAAATAAAAAGATTTCCTTCTGCCCTTTGCCCAAACAATACCTCTTTTTAGAGGAAATCAACCTGGTAAAGCAGACATCAATTTCAAAAAAAAAAAAAAAAAAAAAGCAAATGCACATTTCTCATTACCAATTACAGCCTGTTCCAATCATTTTCAAATTAATCATTTCCTGCCTCGTGGCCCTCTTTGACTAGCGTACTGAACTGTAGTTCAAATACTTTCTTATTTCATTTTTAATTTACTCAAGTATATTGTAATCTCCTGGAGGGAGATCAGGGACCATGTTTTATGGTTTTGATATTTTTCGTGGCCTGCAGCACGTAGTGAGCATTGAATCCATATTTTCTGTTTCTGTTTCTTTTCTTACATCCCCAGGCTTAAACTGGGCATCATTGCAGAAGTGTTCAAATCTGTTTAGTGAGTTATTCTGCCATATAAATAGAAGGAATACAAAGCAAAGGGGAACTTGCAGCGGGCTTGAGAGTAAAAGGCTGGGAAATGTGCATCCTTTAGTTAGGGTGAAGCATCAAATGTCGTTTTTCCAAGGAGTGGCTCTATGATATTTATTCTGCTGTCAGTTTCTCCTATTAAAAAGAGGCCGTGATCTTTGTCAGTGTGATCTTGTGAACCAGAGCTGGTAAATGGGGCAATTAAATCTCTTTCCTGAAGCAGACTCATTCTTGCTGGGAAGACACAAGCTAAATGCTCTCTTGGGAACAGATGGAGCCTGGGAAGTTTTGGGGTTGCAGTCAAACCACACTGCCTTTGTCTCCCCACCGGAGAGGACTGGTCCCCATGTAGCACTCAAAGCCCTCTCCTTTTGTGTTTCCACCTCCTCCAGTGACAGTAAGCTCATGCACATTTGCAGAACTTCTTTGCGCCCATGGGAACTTGCACCTGTTCTTCCTATATCTGTTTTCAGGGGAGATGTTTCCAGCCACAAGTATCTCTACTAACCACTTAGTTCTGCACCATCGTGAGGAAAGCTGTAAGTTCAGTAGAAGGAGCAAGGTGTCAAGGTCACTCTTTTCCTAATGCTGGCAACATTAAAAGACAGAGTAATAGAGTTTCAGGAGTCAACCGTCAGAGAGATGCAGAATCTAAAAGGGAACAGGCAAGGATAATTGAGGCAGTGTTGTGTGTGTGTGTCTCCAACTTGCTCCCATTCCATTCCACTGGCTGTTTGGGTCAGGCTGTAAGAAGGCTGGTTAGACAAAAGGCACAGACAGGATGCAGACAGTGGAGGAGTTTCTCCCATTACCCATCCACCCACTGACAAGGTGGAAGCCAGGGGTTTTATATTTGCAAAAAGGAATGAAAGAAAATTCAACTAGATACTGTCCAGCAAATTACAAGAAAGAATGTTTCAGGTAGAAAACACTAGAATGAGATATAAAAGGAAGCACCCTTCCCTTAAGATTTTGGGGAGCACATCCAATCATCTGGTAAGGTCCAGATAGTAACACAGAGGTATTAATACACTCAGGTATTAATACACTCAATATCTGAGTCAGACGGCCTGCATTAGACTCTTGCCTTCCACAGGTACCGGCTCTTTGATCATGGTCCAGGTACTCTACTTTAATCTATCCAACTACTCATCCATTCATGTATTTATTTTTCTGTTTAACAAAATTACATAAAATAGACTGTCCTTCAGGTACTATACTAGAGTTTTAAAAAATTAACTCATGTAAACTTAATATGGCTGGTCTATTTCACAGATGAGGGCACGCAGGTGCAGAGAGGTTAAGGAGTTTGCTTAATCACTCTAAGCTTCAGTTTTAATATCGAGCAAATGGGAGTACATCAGAATTTATCTCATAGGAGTTTTGTTAGAATTAAATGATGTTGCATACACACAGTGCCTGGCATACACTAATTACAAAATCAGTATTTCTGGAGATATTATTATTGCCTGAAATCAGGGAAGCTGGGGGGTGGGATGGACCACATAATGCTCTCTGTGCCCTTCTAACTCACTCTATCTATGATTCCAAGAACGCAAGTCCAGGGAGAAGGTTCAGCTCTCCATGGAGACTCTGTTATATCCAAAGTGAGAGAAATTAGTTCTCTATTTGCCCTAAGACTCATTCTCAGCACTTCCAGAGGAACTGCAGTTTTTGGGAACGGATTTTATAGCAAGCAATGTGACTAGCCTTCAAACTTCCCAAGTACCTCTCCCCTGAGGTCATTTGTGAAAAATCCATTTTGAACCTGTACCCTTTAGGCTTTGTCCAAAATTTGCTGAAACATATCTTCTAAAATCAGCTTCCACAGGCACACGTCTACATATTTTTTTTTCTTGGTTTCTTGCCAAAGCACCTGACCCAAGGCAGTGATGAAAGATGAAAAGAGAGAGTATGTGGTTCTGAGAAGCTGAGTTCGATGTTCTATTTCATGTCTGGTCAAGGAAGCTGTTGCTTTTTGGTTTTCCGAGGACTTCATTTGTTTTTTTCTTTACTCATTCGTTCACTCATTGAAAAGAGAAAATTTGTAAAGCACTTAACATGTGGCAAACATCTCTGTATTTTCATATAGAGATGAATTACAGATAGTCTTTGGCCTCTAAGAGCTCATTCCTGTGAGAGAGACAGTCATGAAAACCAGTAGTTATGGCAAAATGAGATGATTGGATTTGCATAGGGCTGGAGGCAGGAAGAAACAAGGAGTGTTGAGATTAGAGAGCAGTTCAGGATTTCTGGGCAGGAAGAAGGGATCAAAGGAGGAGCCCGAAGAGTAGAAGCCAGAATGCTAAGAACTTGATTTTCATTCTAACAAGTCTGGGGTACCCAGGGAACAGCAAGGCCGTCAGAGGTACATCTGTAGTGGACACCCAACTATTTTCTTAGTGGACCCAAGATTCTTCAGTTGTTGCTCATGTTTCTCCAGTCATGGCCCCCTGATTGGAAATCCAGTGTCTCCTCACATACAATAGGAGGTAAGCTGTGATGAGTGAGTGTGCAATGTCTCATTCAAATTGCAAATGTGTACAATGGTGCTACCATGTGGAGGAAGGTCACCAGTCAACTCTATCCTGGTGACACAGTCACTATTAGAGTCCTGTCCTGATTTCAGAGTCAGACAGAAGACGCAGCTTAAGCTTTCCTGTTCCGAGGTTATGCAGTGACTGGGAGAAATGCACTTACAAGAAACTGCTGGCAAGGATTCATTGTAAACTGTCACCAGTATCATCACCCATTACAGTCTACTCTGGATATACCAGCTGCATGGTATTTGTGCTGAAAACTTGGCAATAGCTATCTTTGGTGTATAGCTCAGAGGTATCCACCTTCAGGAAGTCTTCCCTGAATGCATAGGAATGTAAATATGATGCCATGGTTTCCTCTACCATAACATCCTGGATTTTTTTTTTTTTTTGGTATAGAATTTGTCACAGTGGAACGTAATTGTCACTGGGAGGTGAGTTTATTCAGGGCAGGGATCTTGTTTTATTCTCCTTGTACCCCCAATCTGTGGCACAGGTCTTGGTACATGTAGTTCCTAACATTGCACCAACTGTGGATAACACAAGGCTCCTGTCTCCTTGATTAGTTTGTGATCCACAGATCTGAGGATCGGTCAGAGCCCAAGACAGGAAGAAATTTGAGAAGCCCCAGGCAAAGGGGTGAGGAATAGATTCTGAAACCCAGAAATCAAGGCTGGCTCTTGGGCGAGTATGTTCTCATCAAAGATCCCAGCAATAGAGCCTGGTGGTTTCCTACAGGGAACAGACTTCCGTCTATAGCTGAAAGACGTCAGAAGGTTGTTGCTGCTGATCTCACTCGGGTTCGCTGTGAACACCGAGAGGGTAACTGACCCCATTTCAATCCTGTTTCATGTCTTGCCCAGGGGTTGGGTACTTTGGGTTTCTCAGAAGCCCGATTGGAATTGGAAATGGCAAAGGAACAACTTTTTTATGGGAAATCTAGGGCACAGATTCATTGGCAGGCTCATGTTCTCGATGACAACAGACTCGGTCATTCTGAGTTCTGAGTTGTGGTCCTGCAATTGAGGATGGCCTGGGGGACACAGAATTGGGGCCAAATCCTCTCCTTGCCCAGTTGTCCTGTAGATGAAAGGAAGTTGTGTATCAGCTTTGGGGATGTGGTCTGTGGCCTTGGAGCAGAGTAAGATCCGCTAGACCATCTGAGCTTTGACCTTGAGGGCCCAGCTTCATTAATTCCACCATCTTGACTCAAAGCCGTGTGAGGCAAGTCCACCCTCCCGGATGCAGCAGTGAGAAACTCATTCCTTTCTCTCTTTCCTGTGGTGACCCAACACCCATGCTGTTTTAAAGACAAATTTAAAAACTCTCAAAAGGACAAAACAAAGGCCCAATCAATCTGACACATAAGAAAAAAAAATGAGCTAGAGAAAAATAAGACCCAAGTAACCTGGGGTTCAGAAATAATATTCTGGAGTCTGTGACCTCTGTTATCACGATCTCAGAGGGTCACTGAACTATTTGCTGAAGTGAAAAAATACTTTTGATGGTGGTGGTGATAGGAAATAGTACAAGATTCTGGACACAAATAGATTGAATTTGGGAGATAAATATTCCTTATTTAAATGTCAGAATATTCCATTTCTGTATAATGCTGAGAAGTCACAAAACCAAAATAAAAATAGGGCTAGGCTTAAATGTATCCAGTTAGAGGCAGGGACAGGCTGTCTTTGGCATAAATGTTTCACCGCCACCTTCCAACTGAGATTTCTGCTCCATGGATGAAACTTGAGTATTGTTAAGTTCATTGCTACTTGTCACATTGCAGGATTTCACAGGCCACGTGATTAGTCGCACAAGTTGGATGGAGTTGGGGGATTTTATGCACACAGGTTCCCAACCATAAAATCTCCCAACTCTGGCCGGGTGCAATGGCTCACGCCTGTAATCCCAGCACTTTGGGAGGCCCAGGCAGGCAGATCACCTGAGGTCAGGAGTTTGAGACCAGCCTGGCCAACATGGTGAAACCCTGTCTCTACTAAAAATACAAAAAATTAGCTGGGCGTGGTGGTGGGCGCCTGTAATCCCAGCTACTCAGGAGGCTGAGGCAGTAGAATCACTTGAACCTGGGAGGTGGAGGTTGCAGGGAGCTGAGATCGCGCCATTGCACTGCAGCCTGGGCAACAAGAGTGAAACTGTCTCAAAAACAACAACAACAACAAAACCAACTACAACTTGTGCAGCTTCCCAACCAGTGTCTCTTTCAGAAGAAAAATTAAAAAGAGGATTGGACAATAAAAGATTGGACAACTCTATCAAACATCAAACAATACACATGGTCACAATTTTCCATTACTGGATGAAGTTGGAGAGATACCATTCTTTAAAGTAAGATGGCAGAAACCTTGTAGGAATCCAGGAAACCTTATTATATACCAAGCACTTCTGGAATCTGCTTAACCAATCTGCCTCACACAAATAGAGACGGTCAAGCTGACATGGCTTAAAAGGCACATGCGTTTGTGAGCACAAATGAATTCATAGTGACTTTTTGCCATTGCATATTTTCTCAATCAATAGTCCTCAAAATCTGATGACTTATCATGGGAAGGTTATGAGGACTTTTTAATATCACAAAGGAGTTCTTGTGTTTTAAACACATATAGATTTAAGAAAAAAAAGGATAGCAATAACTTCAGATCCCGTGCTGTTTTGAGAGCCACTGGCTAAACTGGGTTTCCAGTACTACAGCAGCTAACAACCCTGCCCTAATGGTCAATGAGGGGAAGTAAATCTGGGTGTTTACACGTGCCTTTCACAGGATGCTTCTTTTACCTAGTAGACAACCTCATGCCTAGTTTTCCTATCCATGACCAGGGGATCTCTCCCAGGAGGAACTTGTTTATAACCTTTGATGCCCTTGCAGCTCTTGTCTGACCCATGTCGTTTATGTCTGCCTGATCATCGCTCTGGCACTGGAAGCCCAAGCTTGTAGTCTCCCCGAGGGAAAACCCAGTCTGCGGTAGTTCCTAGGTCTTCAGATGAAAGGTGCAAATTCAATACACCACCATATAGAAAATAAGCTCAAAGATTTATTACTTACACATCCTGGGCAGGGAGGGTGCAATGAATCAAGAGGACAGTTTTCTGCTCCTGCATCACACAAGGCAAGAATGAAGAGTCAGCCCGAGAAAGAGAGAATGTGGCCAACTAGTGGTACATAAAAGGGAATAGCGTGCGGGTCACTTTAAGTTTGCAGGCAAATGCCTGAATGATCCATTTAAAGGAAGCAGTGGGAAAGCATGGAGCCTGGTCTCCCAGGTTGGGGAGATGCCTCTGAGTTCTTATCTCTGGCCAGGGGCTTCAGCCATTTGGGTGTGATGCTTCTCTTGTAACCCCAAGGTAACCTATGCTGTGTTGCTCAGTTCTACATGCCAAGAAGTAGCTCCTCTTTTCAGCAAGTAAAATTATCTCACTGCTTTTCAGTTTCCTTTTTATTGAAGTGTTGTCAATAAGTTCCTTGAAGCTGTAAAATCCAGAAGCAAAATGGATCACTTCCATTTGATCTGTATTCCCCATTGCTTAGTATACACAAGGAGCTTAATGGGCATCAGAGACTTGGTTGTGGAATGAAAAGAGAAGGAGAGAGTGGAAAGGAAAGAAAAGAGGACAGGGAAGAGAAGGAGAAGAAAGAAAAAGGGGAATGGAGAAGGACAGAAAGTGAGAAATAAAACTATTACAGAAAGGACCCTATATCAGCTGTCAGAACCATCCGTAACTAAAGCAGAAGGAAGACCCTGTTTTTCTTTCCATAGAGGGTAATAGGGTGGTGTGCAGGGCTGGGTTATGACTTAGGAGAGCTCTCGGCTCTTCCTTTAATGACATCCTCCCCCTCCCCAGGTATGGAGGTGCTCCTCTGACCTCCTCTCCCTTTTCCCAAGTCTAAGGCACCAGATGGGGTGAGACAGTGGCCAGGGATGAGTGGAAGAAGAGCACATGCGGGTGGCAGAGAAGCTAGATATCAATTCTAACTCAGGAAAGTAAGTGGGGCAGACTCCACAGTCCTCTGCCCCCATTGTACTGACATTAAATCTGAGGTCAGGTTACATGAACCAAGGTCACAAAATAAGGCAATGTTGATGTTGGGGAAAGAATCTGGATCTCTAAATGATTGGTGGCAACAGCCAACCACACAGCCACTGATGAAGACACCTAAAGTTCAGTTGCACAAGCCAGCTTTACCTCTTATAGAAAGTCGAAAAGGAGCACTTGGAAATTGGAGAAACTACCTGCACTGCTGGCAGGAATGTAAATTGGTTTACATTTTTCAGAACACTGGTTCAAAATATCTACTAAAGTTGAGTAGACGTGCTCTATTACCCAGCAATTTCATTCCTAGGTATATTTCCAAACCAATAAGTGCCTTTGTGCACAAGAAAGGTACAAAAATATCCAAAGCAGACAAAAACTAAAAGTGATGTAAATGCCCATCAGCAGCAAAATGGATAAATTTGTACGATAAAATACCACCCAGCAACGAAAAAAATAATGAGCTGTGGTTACATGCAGTAATATGTATCAATGTCACAAGAGACATCAATGGATACATGTTGTATGATTCCACCATTTATTTGGGAATCAAAAGAAGACAAAACCACCCCATGGTCATGGAGGACAGAATGTTGATTACTTGCGGGGGGCATATTGACTGGCATGGGCCATGAGGAAGCTTTCTAGGATAGTGGTCATATTTTATAGCTCAATCTGGGTGGGAGTTGCACAGCTGTACAAAAATTAACTGGATATTGGGATTTGTGCAATATAATGAATGTATGTCATAGTTTATAGAAGGTAACAAATAGAAAAAAACAGTGAGTGGCATAGTACAGGTATAAGTGTTCTTTTACTTTGGGGGTTAAGTGAGGTAATAATAAGGAAAGTTGAAGAAAACAGACTTTCTAAACCAGAGGAGAGAAAAATACAAACTTTTTTAAGCGTGATATTTCTTTACAAAAAGAGAAAATTTCTTTAAGGATAAGGGGAAACCAGTCATGTTTAGTTAAATTCTTCCAATTGTTGGAATTGTTTCAAAATAACATGTCACTTTTATCGTTTAAGCCAGAGGTCACTAATTTTTTTTTTTTTTTTTTTATGGTAAAGGGCCAATTAGTAAATATTTTCAGCACTACAGGCAGTACGGTCTCTATCACAACTACTCAACTCTGCCTTTGTAGCGCAAAAACAGCCATAGACAATGCGTAATACAGGAATGAGTGTGGTTGTGTTCCAGTAAAACTTTATAAAAAACATGTAATGGGCCATAATTTGCAGAATTCTGATTTAACCAATCAAAACATGAAACATGAAATAACTTTTCATATTTATATAAAAGAGATAGCATGTTGCACCTTCTAAAATAGCAAAAAGAACTGTAATGCCTAATGCTGCTAGATAGTGGTAAAATTGGTACATTGATCCACTATTACTCTTACTTTAGATGGAAACAAAACTTTTTTTTCTTTGAGACAGGGTCTTGTTCTGTCACCCATGCTGGAGTGCAGTGGAAGGAACACTGCTCTCTGCAGCCTCAACCTCCCAGGCTCAAGTGATCCTCCCACCTCAGCTTCCAAAGTAGCTAGGACCACAGGTGCATGCCACTATGCCTAGATAATGTCTTTATTTTTTGTAGAGATGGGGTCTCACCATGTTGCCCAGGCTAGTCTTGAACTCCTGGGCTCAAGCAATCCCCTCACCTTGGCCTCCTAAAGTGCTGGGATTACAGGTATGAGTCACTGCACCCAGAGGAAACAAACCTTTTGGGCATCAATATGACACCACATATCAAGACTCCTAGAGATCTTTAGAACCAGTAACCCTTTAAATTCTACATCTAAGAGTTTGTTGCAAATAATTCAAAAGAAAAAAGAAATAGGCATGAAGATATTTCTTCTATCATTATCTATACTAGCAAAATACCAAAATGTGTAGCATTTGGAAAATAATGTAATGGTTTCTGGTTTAATAAAGACGATGACATTTTCTGCAAAAAATTAAAATAATTGTGAAAGCAGATAATGTAGTTACATAAGAATGCTTAAAATGTAATAATAAGTGAAAAATCATGGAATATAAAAGTATATATAACCAATAATTATAATTATTTAAAGAAATGTGTCTGCAAGTAACAGGGATCAGGAGATAATACATAAATTAAAAACAATTATGTTAAAGTAGTAGATTGGGGTGATTATATGTACAGTCAGCCCTTTCTGTATTTGTGAATTCAAATGATCACAGATTGAAAATATTTTGGGGAGAAAATGGTGTCTGCACTAAACATACACAGACTTTTTTTCATGTCATTGTTTCCTAAACCATACGGTGTAACAACTATTTAGATCGCATTTATATTGCATTAGGTATTATAAGTAAACCAGAGATGATTTAAAGTATAAGATGTGCATAGATTATATTCAAATGCTACACCATTTTATATCAGGAACTTGAGCATCCACAGATTTTGGTGTCTGTAGGAGACCCTCAAACCAATCCTCCACAATACTGAGGGACAACTGTATATATAATATATTGCCTTTCCAAATGAAAGTGTTTAAAAAATATAGACTGAGAAGGATTTGGGGCCACTGTTTATCCATGCCATAAATTTTGCACGAGCCTATGTGACATCAATGTTTGACTTACCAACAAGCCATTCATTATGTCTTATTTCCACTTTGATGGTTCTCTTGACATTTGACTTTCTCTGGTTTGAGCAATTCACTGCTTGTCAGGCATGGGCCTGGCATGCTGACCTTGTACTAATCCTGGTGTTGGATTGATAACACAAACTAAGATTCTGAATCTCAACAGGCCCATTAGGGAATTCACTGCAAATTTACGCAGATAAAATCCCCTGGAGTTTTACCACTGAGGAAGACTCAATGGCTCTCCAGGATATTTATGGATATTATCTGTTTCTTAATAAGTACTGTTCCATTATTATTCCAAATATGTCTCTAGTTAAAATTACGAGGGAAATAAACAAGTCTAATTTTTATGGTATCATCTGGTCACAGGCCACTGGAGAAGCAGTTAAGTCCTTTATTGCTAATCTATGCTTAGAACTGACATATCTCTTATTTGAAAACGTTGCATTTCTGAATAAATGGTTTGCCCTAGACGGTTTTTGGGTCAT
Organism: Pan troglodytes; assembly: GCF_028858775.2. NCBI lineage: Eukaryota > Metazoa > Chordata > Mammalia > Primates > Hominidae > Pan > Pan troglodytes. The sequence goes on from NC_072416.2 coordinate 12,410,022, forward strand.
AGGAGAGTAAGTGACTTAGTTGTTGGGGCATCAGAATGGTTATTAATGATCACCCCCTTCTGATGTCTATATCATCAGTATATTATCTTTGTGTATACATGAGGTTTATGTACATGCAAAAGTCACCCACATACGTGGGAGCAATAATGAAATCCACATAAAAAATTAGACTCAATCAACGGTCTTTAGCTGCACTTTCCCCGTGGTTTCAAATGAGACCCCGTCTACACGTATAAGGAATCAGGATAGCCATTGCGTCCAAATCTAGTTCCAGATCCGATTTAATCGATAGAAGTGCTGGCTCAGTCTTTACCCAAATGTGGGGTTTTCAGTTTTGCCTGCTTTATTTTTAACACTGTTATTATAGTCAATAAATGAAAATGAACTCTTTGGAAGCAATAAAGGCTTTCATGTCTATTTCGATCCTTCCTGGATGAGGAAGCTTAACATTAAAGCTTATCTGACTACGTCTTCCATTCATAGCCTACCCTCATATCTCCTATGTTCTTTATTGTGGTTGGCATGTGGACTAACGCTTAGAAGTGCCAAACCATTTATGCCTCTAGTTTTCACAATCACCAAGGGCTCTGTGTAAACCCAATTAGAAGCCCTGAGAGAAAGAGAATGAATAAAACTCAGGGCAAAGATTCAATATCATGGACCCCAACTGAGTGATTGGATGGCAACTGATATGTGTACTCAACATCTGCCAATCACAGGATAAAATGTTTCTAAATGGTAAATATTGTTACTTTAAAGAGTGATTCTTAAACCTTATGGATGGAGCTGAAGACCATTATTCTCAGTAAACGAACAAAGGAACAGAAAACCAAATACCCCATGTTCTCACTTTCAAGTGAGAGCTAAAGGATGAGAACACATAGACATATAGAAGGGAGCAACATACACTGGGGCCTAATGGAGGGTGGAGGATAGGAGGAGGGAGAGGATCAGGAAGAACAAATAATGGGTACTGGGCTTAATACCTGGGTGATGAAATAATCTGTACAACAAACCCCCATGACACAAGTTTACCTATATAGCAAACCCGTACATGTACCCATGAACTTCCAACAAAAGTTTTTTAAGAAGAATTATATGGCTGGGCGTGGTGGCTCACAGCTGTAATCCCAGCACTTTGGGAAGCCGAGGTGGGTGGATCACCTGAGGTCAGGAGTTCAAGACCAGCCTGGCCAACATGGCAAAACCCAGTCTCTACTACAAATACAAAAATTAGCCAGGCGTGGTGGTGGGTGCCTGTAATCCCAGCTACTCGGGAGGCTAAGGCAGGAAAATTGCTTGAACCCAGGAAGCAGAGGTTACAGTAAGCCGAGCTCTCACCACTGCATTCCAGCCTGGGCTACAAGAGCAAAACTCTAACAACAACAACAACAACAACAAAAAAAACAAAAACAAAAACAAAAAACCCTAAAACCATAAAAACCCTAGAAGAAAACCTAGGCAATACCATTCAGGACATAGGCATGGGCAAGGACTTCATGTCTAAAACACCAAAAGCAATGGCAACAAAAGCCAAAATTGACAAATGGGATCTAATTAAACTAAAGAGCTTCTGCACAGCAAAAGAAACTACCATCAGAGTGAACGGGTAACCTACAGAATGGGAGAAAATTTTTGCAATCTACTCATCTGACAAAGGGCTAATATCCAGAATCTACAATGAACTCAAACAAATTTACAAGAAAAAAACAACCCCATCAAAAAGTGGGTGAAGCATATGAACAGACACTTCTCAAAAGAAGACATTTATGCAGTCAAAAGACACATGAAAAAATGCTCACCATCACTGGCCATCAGAGAAATGCAAATCAAAACCACAATGAGATACCATCTCACACCAGTTAGAATGGCAATCATTAAAAAGTCAGGAAACAACAGGTGCTGCAGAGGATGTGGAGAAATAGGAACACTTACACTGTTGGTGGGACTGTAAACTAGTTCAACCATTGTGGAAGTCATTGTCGCGATTCCTCAGGGATCTAGAACTAGAAATACCATTTGAGCCAGCCATCCCATTACTGGGTATATACCCAAAGGATTATAAATCATGCTGCTATAAAGACACATGCACACGTGTGTTTATTGCAGCACTATTCACAATAGCAAAGACTTGGAACCAAGCCAAATGTCCAACAATGGTAGACTGGATTAAGAAAATGTGGCACATATACAACAGGGAATACTATGCAGCCATAAAAAATGATGAATTCATATCCTTTGTAGGGACATGGATGAAGCTGGAAACCATCATTCTCAGCAAACTATCGCAAGGACAAAAAACCAAACACCACATGTTCTTACTCATAGGTGGGAATTGATCAATGAGAACACATGGACACAGGAAGGGGAACATCACACTCTGGGGACTGTTGTGGGGTGGGGGGAGGGGGGAGGGATAGCATTAGGAGATATACCTAATGTTAAATGACGAGTTAATGGGTGCAGCACACCAACATGGCACATGTACACACATGTAATAAACCTGCACGTTGTGCACGTGTACCCTAAAACTTAAAGTATAATTAAATATATATATATATATATCTAATGTAAAGGGAGCAAATGCCTGCTTTAAGAATTTTCACTTAAAAGTTATAAAATATTATAAAATTATGTACATGGAGATTCAATTTAGAACACTAGATAAAAAGTAAAAGTTTCAATAAAAAAAACCCTTAATGTGTATTAGAATCATCCAGAAAGGATGTAGAAATGCCCCACAGGAGGTGAAAATTAGGTGTCTGTATTTTCTTGCCAAGTGATTCTATCGGATGCAAAATGTCAAAAGCATCTCCATAGGCAAGGGCAATAGAGCAGGAGTGTTTAATCATTTTTATATCCCACCACCTGGAGTTTAAAGGCTGCTCAGTTGTTCTTTGTTGAATCGATGACTAGAAGGGAGAATGAATGAATGAACAAATGGGTGAATACATGGGAAGGAGGTTGCCAATGGCACCCAGTTCTTCCTAACTTGATTAGAAAGTTAGTAATTTACAGACTAGCCCAGCTCATCCCCAACTGTGATTTCTGCCTTTGAAGTCTCAATTTGATTAAAACACATTTAGCAAGGAACAATAACTTTCTGAAATTCTGGAGATTATGCAGCTCCAAGAAGCTCTGTGGGGAACAAGCAATTCCAGCAACCAAGACAGGTCTTTGTGAACCTGGAGAGGCTGCTTTGCAAGCCTGTATCGAGGCCAAACATCTGACTTCTCTTAATTACATTCTGTCCTTGTTTCATTCCTTCTCATCTCCTGCTTCTGGGTCCTTAGTTTTCCCCAAACTGGCAGGGTTGAATGATCTCAAAAATTAGGCTGGGCCTGCTCCCACGGCGCTGGGGCCTGAGGCATGGACGAGTCTCCTTCACCATGAACAATGGAAAAAAAGTGTAGGTCATTTTCTCTCCCACCCTAAACTTCTGTCGCAAAGTGATTTTGCCCAGTACCTTCTGCAGGGTAATGATGCTGTTTCATTAGTAAAAGAGGAAGGAGCACTGACTCTGGGGTGTGACCTACCTGTGTTTAAATCACAGCCTTGCCCCTTTCCAGATGAGAAAACCACCTGTCTTCCAAGATGTCTATGAGGGTTTATAGCAGCTAAAGAAGTAACATCATGTAAAGATTAAAGCAAAGATCCTGGCACCCTCCTGCATAGGTACCAATTGTACCAATCTCAGATCTCCCACTTAGCTGGATAATCCTGGACACCTTACTTAACTGACCTGTGACTCAGTTTCCTCATATGTAAATAGGAATGAATAATTATAACTCCATGCCATTTAGTCATTGTGAGGAGCAAATGAAATTAATGTAAGGACCAAACTCCGAACATTTTCTTCTCTTGCCCAAAGCCCTATCTAAGGGGCCTGAAGAGTCACACCCTACAGACAATAAAGTCTTGTCAGAGGGGTTTTATTCCGTGCTATATAACATGGCTTAGTTTCCAACTTTGGCAGAACATCACATGACAGATAAAGGAGGAAGTCAAAATATTTTACCTCCAAATATGTTTCTTTGCCGTATTTTTAAATGGCCTGCAAAGCCATTCTTGTTGGGGAAAAATGCATCTTATATATATATTCTCTATTAACATAACAAGATCTTTCCCCATTCCAGGCCCTCCCAATCTTGAAGAGACTATCTGAGAATCCAGCATCTTTTAGAGGTCTGAATAGAAAACACTGAGGCTTCATGCACATAAGAACCCTAGTCTCCACAACTCCTTCTCTTAACCCAGAAACTCCTTTCTCTTGATTCCAGGCGTTTCTATAATAATTTAACTCTTTCAACCAATTGCAAATCAGAAAATCTTTGGACTTTGACTCTACCTTTTACTTGTGCCCCACCCCCTACCCCACTTCGGGTTGTCCCGCCCTATCAGACTGCACCAATGCATACCTCACAGGTATTGATTGATGTCTTTTGTCTCCCTAAAACATGTAAAACCAGGCTGTAGCCCAACCACCTTGGGCACATGTTCTTGTTCTCAGGACCTCCTGGGGGGCTGTGTCCTGGGTCATGGCCCTCACGTTTGGCTCAGAATAGATCTCTTCGAATATTTTACAGAGTTTGGCTCTCTTCATGGATAAATACATACAAGGACTGAGATGATTTTGTGACATGTAGTTATCCTTCTCGCGTTACTTATTATGATAAATATCTATAACAATCATGGTAGCTGTTGAACTGCTTCCATGTGGAGAAATGGAAAACTGTCCCATCCTCTCAAACGAGGTTTTCAGATGCTCTGCAATTCCTCTCCCCTCTATTTTTACTTTGCATTTATCTCTTTAATTGGGCTGAGGCTGCTGGTTGTAATGGGTGTTGCTGAGTCATCTGAGGACACAGGGACCTATGTCAGGGAGAATTGCTGGCAGGGAAGCCATCGAAAGACAGATTAGACATCTCCAAGGCAGGAGTGAGTCATCTGGTGGTCTGTGCCTTGTACCAACACACCGGAGCCGAGGAGAAGCACGGATGGCTCTGAGACATCTTCAGTTTCATCTGCAACATGGCTAATTCTCAGTTTAACAAAACCAGCCTGCTCTGTGGATGCACAGGCTAAACACTGCCTGAACTATCACTTAGCAAACATATCTTACCTCTCCCACTCCTTCTTTCTTTGCCTCTCTCCCCCTTTACTCCTCCCTTTTTTGCTCTCTCTTCCTTTCTCTCTCTCTCCTTACTTTTTGACTCTATTTTTTTTCTTTTTTTGGGATGGAGTCTTGATCTGTTGCCCAGGCTGGAGTGCAGTGGTGTGGATCTCAGCTCACTGCCACCTCCGCCTCCTGGGTTCAAGTGATTCTCCTGCCTCAGCCTCCAGAGTAGCTGGGATTACAGGTACCTACCACCATGCCTGGCTAATTTTTGTATTTTCAGTAGAAATGGGGTTTTGCCATGTTGACCAGGCTGGTCTCAAACTCCTAACCTCGAGTGATTCACCTGCCTTGGCCTCCTAAAGTGCCGGGATTACAGGCATGAGCCATCATGCCTGGCCTTCTTTTCTCTTCTTAATCCTTTATTATTATCTCCTCTTTCTCCTTTTTCCCCCTCTAATTTCTCCCTCATATATCTCTATCCCTTTTTCCTTCCCCACCCTATTTGTCTTTCTTTCTTCTTGTTCTCATCTTCATCTTCTCCCTTCTCTTAGGAGAACTGGACAACCAACTTTAAGTCTTTTTTTTTTTTTTTTCTGAGACAGAGTCTCATTCTGTTGCCCAGGCTGGAGTGCAGTGGCGCAAACTCGACTCACTGCAAACTCCGCCTCCTGGGTTCAAGTAATTCTCCTGCCTCAGCCTCCTGAGTAGCTGGGACTACAGGCACCCACCACCACACCTGGCTAATTTTTGTATTTTTTAGTAGAGAAGGGGTTTCACCATATTGGCCAGGCTGGTCTCGAACTCCTGACCTCGTGATCCACCCGCCTCGGCCTCTCAAAGTGCTGGGATTACAGGTGTGAGCCACTGCACCCAGCCTTCTCTGCCCTTTTTATCTGTCTCCAGACAGTCTAGACTAGGTGCCATCAAACTTGGTCTGTAAAAGGCCAGATAATAAACATACTGGCCTTTGCAGGCCTTATGGTTTCTGTTGCAATGACTAGGCTTTACATGTGATTGGGTTTCAATAAAACTTTATTTTCAAAACCAGGCAGTAACCGGGATTTGGGTCATGGGTTTTGACAAATGCTAAGGGAAATACTATTTTTCTTGGTTGCCCTCTTCATCATAAACCAGCCGACTAAAGAACAGATTTCAGCCTCATGGTACTAATTTCTGGGCCCCTGAAGGTACAGTCCCTCTCTGCCAGGTTCTTGATTAAAGAGACTGAATCCCATATTCCAGAACCCTCCCCTCCCTAGATCTGGTGGACATGGAAGAACCATGAGTTCTGACTTATGTTGCTGACTATTATGTGGGAACACCTGAATTCCTGTCTGAGGTTAGAGAATTTGGAAAACAAACCTTGGTTGATAAGATATATGAAACATACATACACACACACACACACACACACACAAACACATAAATAAATAAATTAAGGAGGACGCTTTTGAGTGTTTAAATTCTTAGGACTGCAGCAGCAACTTTAGCAAAGGACACAGTAGGAGCTCGATCCAGTTTGGCAAAGGGTCTGGCTAAGTCAAAACTGTGCAATTATCATTCCTGGTTGTTGGGGTTTTAGAATTCTCTATTCATGCTAATGACATTGCAATGAACAAAACCACATCAGTGAAGAACAGCAAAAGTCAAGGGTGGAGCAACGCAGCTTTATTTCACAAGCCCCTCCTTGGGGAAGGCATTAGAGCTACAGTTTGGAAGAGGTTTGCATGGAAGAAAGGGAGAAGCTGTGAATAGAGCTGGTTTGTCAAAGAAAGACATAAACCAATGGTGTGTGCCTGGGAACATTATGGATATGAAACTTGTCTACTGTTCCCCCTTTAGCATGCAGTCTTGCCTGAAATAAACAAAGCGCATGTTTTGGAGTCCACATTGTTTCTCCTGTCTTGCCTCTACTGTGCTGCAGGGAAGGAGGGTGCCTGGGAGACAGCAAGGCTCATTCTACTGGAGGCTTTTATGATTTGGATGGGGCTGCTGACCAATATGCCTGGAGATACCCCAACTGTCCTCTACGACCATTACTTCTACTGCAGAGGTCAAGTCTTTCTCAAAGAAACAGAACAAAGGACCATCACTGGTTTTGTGTTCCCTTTGTTTTGTTTTTAATATATAATTTGTCTAGGAGGCAGAGAACCTGGGTTTGAGCCCCAACTCTGCACTCCCTCGCTGTGCATCTTTAGGTGAGGTCATATCCCGTCTGTGGCTTCAGTTTCCATATTACTGGACTAAGTAGCAATTTATGATCCACTACAGTTGTAAAAGCCAGGGAATATATAATTCTGTTGGTTATATGCCTCATATTGCACATATTAAATATGTGCATATATGTGCCTCATATGCATATTGCATATATTGCGTTAAAGATCATAATACAGGGATATTTGACTATTATAATATACAAATAAGACAATGGAGGAATTTGCCTCTATCTTGTAGTGAATACAGAGGTAAGATGCCTGGGAAGACTGTCAAAAGATTGGCAGTGATTCAGTGATTACCTCCTTGCATCTCTCTCTCTAGAGGTATCTAGTGTCCTTTCTAAAGAAAATAAGGTCCCTTTCATTAAAGAAGATATTAAATCGATGACATAAGACTTGCAAAAGTATATCTGCAGTATTTTCTAATTCATTCATTTGTTCATTCATTAAACAAATTTTGTTTATGCCAAGCTCCACTGAGTCCTGCAGTAAGGGAACAGCAACAGGGGTGGACATGGATAGCGTATGCCCTCGAGGAATCTATAATGCAGTGCACTCAAGTGGCCCAGGGGACATGGAGAGGCCAACAATGGCATCTAATGTGTGCCAGGCATGGACTAGCTTCTTTATGTTTATTTTCATATTTAATCCTTAAAGAATTCTGATTTTAAAATGAGAAAACTGAGACTCTAAGAAATTAATTTGCCCCAGGTCACACCACTAGGAAACTGCAGAACCTTCATCTTACTTATTTCACTTCTCTTGCTTTGCTAAATGCCACAAGCATAGAGATAAGGGAGTTCACAGGCAGGGTATCTAGCTTAGAGGTCTTTATGGGAGTATTCACAGAGGAGCACAGAGGCTGAAGGATGGAGGAGATGTCATATCAGGAAATGGGGTTAGGAAAAGAGGGAAGGAGGAATTCCATTTTTATAGGGTGTTGCATGCAGCAATCCACACTTATCTAAAAAAAAATTTCAAATGGTGAAATTTTGGATGCTGTAGAAAGTTGAAAGGGAAAAATATTCAGGGGTAAGGGGGCATTCAAGGATTTCCCCAGTCCACACTGTCATACCATTCCTAAGCCAGCCCTAAGAAGACTGGCTGTGAAGGCCTCTCAGGGATACGCCGTCCTCAGAATGGACACATGTGTGGTCATCACTGCCTGAGCTGTGGGACTGTCCAGCTCTACCCCAGACTCGGATGTCAGCCCAAAGATATTAAGCTGGGAAGTTGATCAAGGGCAGTGTTGAGGATATTAGCAACCCATCCAGCGGCCCAGAGCAATTTATGAGAATTCTAATTAGATACAAGGACTTCTGTAACCACACAAACACTTTCTATTCTGCCTGCCAGCACGGGGTCCCCTGCCGTCAAAAGCTATCTTGTATGCTTCAGTGGAAGATACAAGGCCAACAAAAAAAGGACTCAGGATGCCAACACTGACCCACTCAGAGGGAGAAAGTGAGTTCTCCATTGACTTCCAAGGCTCCCCCACTCCAAGATCTGTGAGCATCATTATGCTGAATGGTGCTATTAAAACTCTAGAGTCCATTGCAGGAAGGTTCCTTATTAACATCAGAGCAGGGTTTGTGGTCCTCTCCAATCTGTTAACAATCTAGATGAGTCTTTAAAATTATTGCTGGCAAAAGTTGCAGTACAAAAGGAACAGAGGGAACCTGATGAAGTAAAATTGTGTGGGGGTGTGTGTGTGTGTGTGTGTATCTGTATCTTTCAAATATTTAACATATGATTATATGTACAAATATGATATAACTGGGGTCACTCACTAGTTTTAAAACTTGGACAGTCCAGGCAACATTGGTTAAGTTGGTCACTCTATTAATGTAATTATTTTTTGGAGACAAGGTCTCACTCTGCCACCCAGGCTGCAGTGCAGTGACATGATCATGGCTCACTGCAGCCTCAAACTCCTGAGCTCAAGCAATCCTCCTGCCTCAGCCTCCTGAGTAGGTGGGCCTACAAGCATGTACCACCATGCCCAGTAATTAAAAAAATTTTTTTGTAGAGATGGGTTTTTGCTACGTTGCCTGGGCTGATCTTGAACTCCTGGATTCAAGCAAACCTCCCACCTCAGGCTCCTGAGTAGTTAAGATTACAGGCGTGAGCCACTGCACCTAGCCTAATATAATATCAATGCGAGAGATATATGTACCATATCTTTCAAATACTTCACATATCTATTATATATACCTAAATATGATATAGGTGCAATTGAATATGCCATATACATAATTTTTAAGATACATGATAAATATATACATTTAATTTTATGTGTTAAATGACCTCAGACTAGATGTCAGGGATGAGTAATGTCTATTGGAGTTTAAAAATAAATCCACAACCATTAAAACTGAGCAAAATACAAAGAAGAAGATTAAACGCCTCTCAATACTTAAAAGTATTACTTATAGCTAAGCTGACCCGGCCACCTGCAAACCAGGTTTCTCCTTGCAGCTTGGTTTAGTAGGAAATGATCAGAATTGGACTCAGATGAACTACAGCCAATTGTTACCTCTATAAAAGTCTGAACAGGGTGTTGTCCATTGGCTGGTAGCCTCAGCATCACCTGGGAGCTTGTTAGAAATGCTGGGTCTCAGGCTCCACCCTAGACCCACTGAAACAGTCTTTGTTTTAGGAAGATCCTCAGGTGATTCTTGCTCATGGTAAAGCTGAATGAGCTCTGCTGCAGTTCACTTGACCCATTGGAGCCTCATTTTCCTGCTTTGTGCAATGGAGATAGTAAGATTTACTCCAGAATATTATATAAAGGCTTACTAGGATATTATATGTGATGTGCTTGGCATAGTGCTGAACCATAGATGAGAGGACCTAAAACAATTTTTTCCTTCCCTTTTCTCAGCATCACTTGTGACTGAATAATAAAATTAGGCATTCTTGTTCTTCTCAGTATCTTTTGTTCTGGCCCCTAGATATGAGAAGGGTTTGACCTTTATGGTCTTTCTTCTGCTTCTTCAAACCCCAGAATCATTTTTTTGAAAATCACAAAATGCATGAGATAGACGGGACTTATGGGATCCCCTGTTCACCTTTACTTCAAAGCCAGAAATGCCATTCTTTAAGTCCAAGGCTTACCCAGTCTTCAGGTTCTCACTCAAGTGTTACCTTTTAGGGACCAAGCAGAATCGAGGTACTCAATAAAGAGTTGCTGGTTGCTGGATGAATAAATGTCTGAGGCTTCTGTGAACCCTGGCCCATTCTATTCTTTGTCTAAATCTTGCCACACGTGTTTTCTTTATGAATCATTCTGTCCTTTATTCTTAAAGATACTAGTTATGTCTCGTATTTCTCCTTGACCACTCTGTTATCTACCCAACACACCTAAGAATATATATGTATGTATATATATACACATACATAAGAATATATACCACATACATAACACGTGTGTATATGTATTTATGTCTACATATGTGTATATATACACGTGTGATATAAATTTATATATGTGAATTACTAGAAACGTTTCGATTTTAGGATTAGATATTTTGCATTTATACATTTGTCAGCCTACTGGACTGTAAGTTCATTGAGGGTAAGAAGAAAAAGACCATGATAACCCCTTGTGGGAATATCAGTGCCTACGAAAACATCTGTTTCTCAGTAAATGTTGGGTATCGATGCTGAGCAATGCTGAAACATATGCATGAGCATTGTTACTCCAGTACTGAGAGCCAAAGATGCCATGGTGCTCTCTATCATTTTAGAAAGACCACAGACAATTAGATGGAAAAGGAAGGCAACATCTTGCTAGGATCTTGTGTATGCTTCCAGGCAGATGAGCAGCCTTTTTCCTAGGGAAATGCATGGCAGGCTTCATGTAAGAGGTTCCCTCAATAACCAAACACTCCATTCAAAGGTTATATTTACACAGCTCATTAGGAAAATTTTTTATACTTTTGACACTCATTAGACTCATAATCGTCCACTGAAGCTACTGTGTAACAAGAGATAAACACTCCATTCTAGAGGATGAATAATTAGGTACTGCTCAGCACTGTGCTCTTTACACGTCTAATTTTAGAGCATAATTAATCCTGCTGAAGCTGCATACGATAAGTGAAATATTTATGCAGCTGTGTTAATTCATGTATTTACTCCTAGAGAGACATTCAGAATTGGTCATGGCTTTCCGGGAAGATCATCTGGAGACACCCCCTGGACCAATGGCATTTTCTCTCCCAAGTCTTTGCCTCCAGATGGCCTCAAGAGATGAAGCTGAATAGAGACATTTCCCAAACCCAACAGTCTGACCAGGAAGGCAATGAGCCAGAACAGAAAATATCGATGAGAACCTAGATGTTCTGTAAGTACATGAACAAACCCCTGGCCCATCTGGATGCTTTTACTGTTTATTCTTTATTTGGTGCAAAGAAGACCTTTTCTGTTTAGCACCACAAAAGTTGTTTCTGTGTTACTAACTTGACTATATTATTGCCAGTGCAACACTAAAGAAGTTGTGTTTGATACTAGAGTTGTGCATGGGCAACTATGGTGATGATGAGGAGGAGAAGGATGAAGAGGAGGAGGAGGGTGGTGGTGATGGCCATGATGATGGTGGTGATGATCGTGGTAATGAGGATGATGGCAATGGTCATGATGATGAGGATGATGACGGTGATGGTGGTGGTGATGATAATGATAATAATGATATCAGAGGCGTGTGAACCAGAACACTCCATCTTAAATAGTAGCTGGGTAAAATGAGGCTGAGACCTACTGGGCTGCATTCGTAAATGGCTTAAGGCATTCTAAGTCACAAGATGAGATAGGAGGTGGGCACAAGATATAGATCATAAAGACCATGCTGAGAGACAAAACAGGTTGCAGTAAAGAAGCTGGCCAAAACCCAACAAAACCAAGATGGCCATGAGAGGGATCTCTGGTCGTCCCCACTGCTACACTCCCACCAGCGCCATGACAGTTTACAAATGCCATGGCAACATCAGGAAGTTACCCTGTATGGTCTAAAAAAGGGAGGCATGAATAATCCACCCCGTGTTTAGCATATCATCAAGAAATAACCCAGCCTTGGGTCTGCTCTGTCTATGGAGTAGCCATTCTTTTATTCCTTAACTTTCTTAATAAACTTGCTTTGACTTTACTCCATGGACTTGCCCTGAATTCTTTCTTGCATGAGATCCAAGAACCCTCTCTTGAGGTCTGCATCGGGACCCCTCTTCTGTAACTACAATGGTGACGGCTAACATTTATTGAATCACTTGTATGTTACAGGGTCTATGCTAAGCTAAGCTATGCACTTTACATGTATTCTCCCATTTCATCTTCACACCAGCCTTATTAGGTAATTATTTCTGTACCCTTTCACAGATGAATAAACCGAGGCTAAAAAAGATCACTTCTTTCATAGAAGTATTTGTAAATGGGACAGTAGATTTAGTTCAGATGTGCACTAAATTACTCCTTCCTAAAGGATTTATACATCTCAAGAGTTTAGTCATCTTTGATAGATAACTTAGAGAATTAAATATAACAACAGTCTTCCCTAATTGGCCCCCTTCCAGAGTAAGGTCCCTGAAGTAGAAGCTTTGCCACTTACTAGCTAGGGGATTTGCCCTCTGAGATTCAATTTCCTCCTCTGTAAAGTGGGAATAAGCAACATTTAACCTCATAAGGTTACGAAGGTTACATTGAGGAACGTATGTAATGCATCCAGTATGATGATTGACATACCCAAGTCCCTAAATATGTTAGCTGTTTTATAATAGATGCTTCGAGAGTGACACCAATGGTGGGTGGGGCTAGAGTTAGAACTCACTTATTTGACAGATACCTATCACATTTAAAAGTTTCCTGCCAAATGAAATACATCTTAACATCAATCATTCATCCATACACGTATTTATTCATTCAAACCTTTATTGACCAATTTACCTGTGATGTTCAGTGTTTTGTTGTAATGCTGGAAATAAGACTCCTGTTTACTGAATAGTTCATCCCCTGTAAGGGTGATTATCCACCCCTGTGATAGGCAAAACATTTGCCCCCAATTCTTCAGCATACTCTCAGTGTCCACACTTTTGCCATAAAACTTCAAGACCTATCTCATGAAAGGCAGAGTATACCTGCAATCCCTTGACCATGAACTTGGCCACCTGACTTGCTTTGGACAGAAGGATGTTAGCATACGTGAACGTGACCAAGCAGTGGCTTGAAATGTGCACGTGCAGCTAGGCGTTCCTTTCTGTGCTTCTGCCATGGCCAGTAAAAGAGCTTCCCCAGGTAGCTGCTACCTTTTCAGCCCGAGACACAGCAGAAACACGTGTGAAGCAGAGACCACACCACTGATTCGTACGCTTGTGGCAGGAAGCAGAGGCACTATCCCCACCCCAGGCAGAGCTTCTCCACTCAACCTGCACTACCATGAGGAAAATAAATGCTTACTGTTGTACGCCTCTAAGATCTCACAGCAAAAAGCTGACCAACACAGCCACAAATCATTATTACACAGCAGAGAACATGGCCAGTGATCTGAGGAAGGTACAAATGCCCTATGGAGAATTCAAAGACTCACATGTTCTCATTTGGGAGTTAAATATAAAACACATTTAGAATGCCTGATGGCACTGTGAGAATCTAGGATTTAACTCTGTGAATAGAAAGAAGATAAGAAGCCACAAGTAATTGTGCCCTTCATTCGAATTCACACCAACCCTATGCACTAGCTAACCTCTGCCTATTTTGATATTGCATTTCACTGTAGTGGCAACTAGATTTTTCTCTCCCACCTGTAGCCTGGCATAACACATTCTGTAATCATCTCTCAATACAGCCTGCACTATTTGAACGGGGCTTCTGCCCTCTGGCGTGAGCCTTTCTATCATCCTCATACCGAGCTCATTTTTGGTGTTAACCTGCTGTCTGAGCTGACTTTGCTTTTCCTATTTCCTCAGTGTTAGCAATTGAAAGGAAACCAACCTGCCATTCTAAGCCATGGCCAGCCTCTAGAGGCCATGCCAGGAAACCCCGGGCTATAGTGAGATCACCAGCTATGAAGTAGAAAGGGCAGACAGGAGGAAATGCTTCTGGTGACACAGCTGGCCCAAGCGGCTGTATAGTTCTATAAATGCCACAGTCTCATTAGACTGCAATAGAGATTGCCTTTCCTTCATTCCTCCACGGGATAAGAACATGAGTTGCCATGTTGGTACAACATGACTCCACCGTGAGTCATGCCTGATAAGTCTAGGAAAGAGTCTTTGACCTCAAAATGCATCAGAAATCCTTTCTCTGGAGTGAAATTGGGACTGATTACAGCCTAGTTATGTAATTTTGTACAGCAGCGTTTCTCAACCACAGCCTACCAACATGTGAGGTTGGATAATTTTGTGTTTTGTGATGTAGGGGGCTGTCCTGGACCCTGTAAGGTGTTTTCCTGCATCTTCTGGCCCTGGCCTCTACCCATTAGATCAGCAAGCAGATTCCCAGCCGTGATCACTGAATGTGTCTCCAGGCATTGCCAAATGTCACCTGGGGGACAAAATTGCCCTTCACCCTTTGAGAACCACTGCCCTAGACAGAAGACCTATAAATTCCCACTTAAGGCACCAGGACTGTCCTGGCTCTTGTCTTTTTCTAAACCTATTTAACTCTTTCCTAAATCCCCTGAGAGAGACTGTATCCTTAGAATACTTTTGTTTGTTAAATTTAGTTATCTAGAATTGCTTTCCATTATAAGCAACCTAAAGAACCATGGTTTCATGTGACAGGAACTCAGTAAATATTTTTAGGGAGCAAACTCATCATGCAAAGATCCACTGGGAAGCCCAGGAGCAAACAAAGCGAGTGTGAGGGTCTCAAGTCCCCCTAAAGAAAGGGGTCACCCGGGGTCTTACCATCACCCACAAACTGAAGCAAGGCCAGGTCAATCTGCCTCTTCCAAGGAGAGCCTTTCTGAAGGGCAATTCCATAACCGGTGGTGGCAAAGATGTACCCACTCCCGATGGTCACCAGCTTGCAGCCTTCATCCCTCCCAGCCTTGTAATTCAAGACTGCGGCATCGTAGATGAAAGCGTCCAGCTTCCTGAAATGACAAGAAACCAGGGGGTCATAGGGGTGGCCAGGTACCACCTCGGGGTCCAGCTCCTGAGGCCTGATCCTGAAAGCATCACACACTTTCTTTCATGCTGGTGATGATGACTCATGGCCTCTCCATCCCCTCGTCATAAAAGGATCTATTTTTAATGAGGAGATAAAAGCCAGAACCTTTTCTCTCCAACTTACAAGAGGCAGCTAAATAAAGACATGAAGGATCCATATACCCAAGTGAGTAAACAGTTGAGTTTGCTGGTTTGCTAAGTGTTTGTCCTTAACACTCCCAATGGTGGAGAACAGTGCCCTATTTAGAAAGGTTTGCATCAGAACAAAATAAACCACTAAGGGGCAGAAGAATTTGGTGGTAGTGTGTATGAAGGGGAAAGGAACTAAATAGGAATATTTTTTCCTCCCAAAAGAAATACGTGTGCTGCTTATTTATCATACAGAAATTATTGCAGAATTTTTAAAAATCCAAATCATATAGAAAAGTATTAAAAATACAATTAAAATTAAAGCTACCTGTAATTCTATAACTCAGATTCAGCCTTTGTTAACATGTTAGTGAACAGCCTTCCAAATGTTTTAGTGAGTATGCACAAACACGCATACACAGAGATTGGCAAACTTTCTTCTATAAAGACAAGATAATAAATAGTTGAGGCTTTGTGGGACATACCGTCTCTGTTGCAGCTATTAAACTCTGCTGTTGTAGGGTGTTATGGGCTGCACTGTGTCCACCCCTAACATTCATACAGAAGTAGGGTGAACCCCTAATCCACTGTGGCTGCCGTCCTTATTAAAAGGAGAAATCTGAACACAGACATGCACACAGGGAGAACGCCATATGAAGACTGGAGTTATGCTGCTGCAAGCCAAGGAACTACCAGAAGCCAGGAGAGAGGCCTGGAACAGATCCCTCCCTGGAGCCTTCGGTGGAAGCGTGGTCCTGCAGATGCCCTGATCTTGGACATCTAGCCTCCAGAGCTGCGAGACAGTCATTTCTGTTGTTTAAGCCACTCAGGTTGCATTCCTTTGTTATGGCTGCCCTAGGAAACCAAGACATAGCGCCAAAGCAGCCATAGAGAATGTGTAAACAAACGAACTTTGCTGTGTTCCCATAAAATGTTATTTAGGAAAACAGTTGGGTCCACGGGCTGTAGTTTGCCAACCCTGGTTTTAATCCCGAAAATGTTATTATGCCACACAAACTATTTCACAAATTGCTTTCTTCTCTCATTCCATACCTAGTGAATGTATTTCCATGTCAATACACATAGCACTTTTAAATTCTTTGATACACTTATTTTTGAGGTATAACGTATGTGTAATAAAATGCTTGATGAATTTTTACATATGTATATATCCTTGAAATCACCATGCAGTTCAAAATGTGGAATGTTATCATTTCCTTAGAAATCCTATGCCTACCCCAGAAAATAAGCATCAGGTAATCTCTCCAAGGGCACAACTGTGCCTAAATATTATTATTATTATTATTATTATTATTCAGATGGAGTCTCACTCCATTGCCCAGACTGGAGTGCAATGGTGCGATCTCAGCTCACTGCAACCTCCACCTCCCAGGTTCAAGTGATTCTCGTGCCTCAGCCTCCCAAATAGCTGGGATTACAGGTGCCTGCCACCACTCCCGGCTAATTTTTATATTTTTAGTAGAGACAGGGTTTCACCAGGTTGGTCAGGCTGCTCTTGAACTCCTGGCCTCAAGTGATCCACCCACCTCGGCTTCCCAAAGTGCTGGGATTACAGGTGCTAATTATGATTAGGTCCCTATCAGTAGTCCTGGATATTGTTTCCAAATGTTAAAGTTATTTAACGAGGCTGAAATGATCACTGTGGAATGCAGGGATGAATGTCTCAACTCTAAAATGGGTAAGAAAACTAAATCGGAGATGACTCAACTTCATGACACTTTCTCAACTTTATTGCCTTTCTTTAACAAGAAAACATAAAACAGTGAAGCAAAAAAAAATAAAAATAAAAACGGCAAAGAGAGGATGTGAAACACTGCATCTTTTCAGAGACAGCTGCCGAAGGACTCCCTATGGGAACAAAACTATTTGGCAGGTTTACAGCCGTGTTCTTCATTTTAATTTTTTTTGTTTCTATAATGGTTTGAGGTGGCACAAAACTGTAGGACTTGTCTCATCCACAGAAACACTCTGAAGCTTTGATCTCAAGGTAGAGGTATCAGATACTTGGTTTTAGGCTCTGAGAGTATTAAAGGGAATCAGATCAAGCAGCAGCAGAAGAGAACTGGGCACTGATTGGCAACAGCGATGGTAACCTAGAGCTGTCATATGTAACCTAGAGCAACCTAGAGCTTGGCATGATGACAGCAAGTCAAGAGGAACAGCCAGCAATAGTGAGACCTGCAGAAATATGGGATGGAGAGTTATACAATGTCAAAAGTAACTTGTGTATAATGGGAGTAGGGTGTGTAACAGGAACACTGGAGTAGTAGGTAAAAGGAACCTGAGTTCTAGTCTAGGCTAGGATGATGGTGCAACCTCAGGAAAGTCACTTTCTCCTTTTGGATTTCTGGTTTCTCCTCTGTGAGAGGTGGTGTTCATTGTGGTCTTGCTGAGACACTTGTTCAGCTGTGGTATTCTAAGATTGTGTGAGCCAACAGTCACATTCTGTGGCTATCCATAGGGAAATTGAAACTCCGGATAACACATGTATCCTAAGGACTTAGGGCCGTGGAAGGTGTTGGTCTCTTGATAAAGCTGAGAT
The DNA here is from genome assembly GCF_028858775.2 of Pan troglodytes. NCBI lineage: Eukaryota > Metazoa > Chordata > Mammalia > Primates > Hominidae > Pan > Pan troglodytes. Next base: position 12,428,211 of record NC_072416.2, read on the forward strand.
ACTTGCAACGTCAATACTTCCCGTATCCATGTTGCCATGGAGATATAGAACCTTGGTTTTATTTAGACTTTCTAAGTACCACCCAACTCTCGTCTCTCCATTCCTCAAAAAATAAACATGTACACACACACATGTACACATGGGCACATTCAAACATTAGGGCCCTCTGTTGGAATTCATGGGGTGAAACCTTCTCCCATCCTGCTAAGCCACTGTGCACTGAGGTGCCGCTAGGTTGGAAATCTAAACACGTACCTAGCAACCACATAAGAGTTGTCCAGAAGCAGTTTAAGTTGGTATTTTATGGACAAGCATAGACATCTTCAAATCAGTACCATATTTCATGACAGGCCTTTTTGAGCTAAGCAACAAACAGACATATGAGTACAAGGAATAAAGGAAGTTTTCTTTGGGAACAAAGTTTGTAAAAGCACAATGCTGAAAAGTCAGAGGCAGGACAGCTGCAAAAGATGTGGTTGACTCTGACCAAAGCAATTACACATTGGCATGACTGGGGTGGGCTGGTGGTCATGCTGTCAGAGGGGTCTGGCCATGGAGGCACACAATTGGGGCAGCCCTCCATGGCCTGACTGTCATCTTAGGGCCATGTCAGAACTGAAGTGATTACAACACAGAAAGGAAACTGTAGGGTCACATGAACTGGTTTCTAGATTCTAGAGAGCTGGGGCCTACACACAATGGGCTACAGACAACTGCGTGTTTAAAAATATCCTGGGGGCATACACAGTCCCCTCCCAGAGAGATGGTCATTGTCTGAGATACCATCTCACACCAGTCAGAATGGGCTATTATTAAAAAGTCAAAAAATAACAGATGCTGGCAAGGTTGTGAAGAAAAAGAAAAGATTATACACTGTTGGTGGGAGTGTAGATTAGTGCAACCATTGTGGAAAGCAGTGTGGCGATTCCTTAAAGACCTATACTGGGTATACACCCAAAGGAATGTAAATCATTCTATTATAAACACACAGGCACACATATGTTCACTGCAGCACTATTCACAATAGCAAAGACACAGCATCAACCTAAATCAAACCCACCAGTGACAGACTAGATAAAGAAAATGTGGTACATATACACCATGGGATACTATGCAGCCATAACAAAGAACAACATCATGTCCTTTGCAGAGACATGAATGGAGCTGCACACCATTATCCTGAGCAAACTGATGCAGGAACAAACTATGAATTAAAATAATAACAAATGGAATCACTAATAATCACTTTTAAAAAAAGAGATGGCCATTGTCTGCAAGATGTTTTATAAAATAATACTTAGCATTTCACAGACATCATCCCACTGAGGCCTCACAACTGTCCAGTAGCAAGATATTGTTATTATTTTTCTATTCTGCCTATGAGCAGACAAGGTTCAGAAAGCCTAAGGCAGCCTGGGGCTTGTTGGTGATATTTCCAGACTTTATATTATAAAACCCTCTAGGACAACACTGTCCAGTAGAACTTTCTGCAATGCTGGAAATGCTCTGACACCATCTACTGTGGATATTGAGCACTTGAAATATGTTTAGTGCAAATGAGTTGTAAATTTCATTTAATTTCATTAATTTAGATTGTAATGTAGGGGGTCCCACGTGCCTATGGGCTATTGCGGCACAACCCTAGCTGTTCCGTGGCAAGCCAGGGGAAGGCTTAGGGAGCAGGACTCTGGGTCTCCCTTTTTGCTCTGACCCAAAAAGTCTACTTTTGATCTGTTTTCTATTGGAAAAAATAATTGTTCCTGTTGTTAAAAAGAAAAAAAATCCCCTAAATCTCTGAGATTTGTCAACAGGGACTTTGGGCAAAGCAACTGTATTTCTCAGGCTCAGTTTTCCCTATGAAAAATGGAGCCAACTTGCTGGGCACGGTGGCTAGCGCCTAAAGTCCCAGCACTTTGGGAGGCCGAGGTGGGCGGATCACCTGAGGTCGGGAGTTTGAGACCAGCTTGACCAACATGGAGAAACCCCGTCTCTACTAAAATTACAAAAAAAATAGCTGGGCATGGTGGCACGTGACTATAATTCCAGCTACTCGGGAGGCTGAGGCAGGCGAATCTATTGAACCCGGGAGGCAGAAGTTGCAGTGAGCTGAGATTGCACCACTGCACTCCTGCACTCCAGCCTGGGCAACAAGAGCAAAACTCCATCTCAAAAAAAAAAAAAAAAACAAGAAAGAAAAATGGAGCCAACAATATTTTCCCTTAGAGGGCTGTTGGGAATAAAGTGTTATTATATAAGTAAAGTATGTGTGCAATGCTCAGAACATAACAGATGCTCAAAACACATAAATGCATTCAATCAAATTCAGATTTTATGCCAAAGGGGCTCACCAATTTTATGGATCCTATAGGAGAAAAACAGTTCTGCATACTTTATATGCATTATTATATTTTTTGGTCGTTCTCCTTGTGCAGGGATGGGCATACTACTGCCATCCCCATTGTCAGATGGAGAAACTGAGGCATTGAGCAGTAAAGTGACTCAGCACTACCACCCAGCCCATACGTGTCAAAAGTGGCATTGGAACCTATGCAGTCTGACACCAAAGACCACTGACATAACCACTGTGACCAAGCCATGCTATCCATAAGACTTGTAGGGTAAATGGAGGCAGCTCTATTACTTAGAAAATTCAGATTGGGGGTTTTAGCTATAAATAAGCCAAATGTTTTGACAGAAGAGGCAAGGATGGGGCCAGAGCGGCCGGAGTTTCAATAGTCGTGGTGGGTTGTTCCACTTCATCTATCTCGTTCCCAACAGCCACAGAGTCATCTAAGGGGCTGCAGTTACCTCCATAGAAAACTCTTGCCCCTAACATAGTCTACTCCAGTCCATCGGAAGACATGTAGTTATAGGTGGCCATAGCTTCTTGTTGAAGATGGAGGGTAAGAAAGAGAAAAAAGGCCACCTGAAACGGAAGCCCGCCATATTTCAAGTGCTTAATTTCCATAGTAGACATCGTCAGAGTACTGGTCTGATGTGGACCAATGGCATTTGGAGGGGTTGAGCTGCGACTGCTGGACTCAGAGTGACGTGTTAGGCTGCAGCCTGGTATTGGCAGCACTGGCTTGGAACACCACTGAGGGGCTGGTTCCTTAGAACCAAGAGCATCCAACTGAAAGCCCAGTTAAGAACACACAGCTAAGGGAACCCATTTACTCTTCTCTGCTTGGTGCATGTTCTCTTCCTTTTTTGAAGAGGAAATTGTCTTTGTGCCACATTCTCAGTTCCTACCCAGGTACCAGGGTTGTGTTTCTCCCACTGGGCAGGAGGACGTTCAGAGGTCAGGTCTGAGAACTGTGGGATGTTGCCTGTGATGAGGACAGAGACACCATCTGACACACTGGGGTCCATGCCACCTTTCTGCATCCACTCCCTATAGAAGATGTTGGAGAGGAGCGATCCCTCTTCTCCAATGTCTGTGACAGACCAAAGACACCTTGGCTTCACACCATGAGGGCTGGAGCAGTGCTGGAGCTCAAAAGAATGCCGTGCTATGCTGGCTACATGACAGGCTCACCCCCTGCCAGGCATCTTAGTGGCTGTGCGGGTGCCATTACCTTCTCCATCACCGGCAGTCCTCAAGGAGCACAAATGATTAGAAATGACAGTAATTCTGAACGAGAGGGGGAAATAAGACCTCCTCTCTGTAAATTAGCAAAGAAGCAAGGTAAGGACGGATGTCACATGTGCCCCATGCTACTTTAACCTAGTGGTTTCCTGCCATCCTTATTGACAGCTCTCAAGAGCTGCTACAGCTTTCACAAGTGTGTAGATCTGACCCCATTCCTTTAGTCAGTGGGTCTCTCTTATACCTGCACAATGGCCTTGAAAGTCCAATCCTAGCCCCAAGACTGTTTACTGGCAAATCTAATTGTCCCTACCCTGGGGAGGACTATACCCCACAGTAGAGGCATGGACACATTAGGGATGGGAACTTGTATTATCAAGCGGCTTGACATTTCCTAATCAAAAGTTTCCGGTTTTAGCTCATCATCTTCTTATGCATGTTTGCAGATGCTCTCTGGGGGTCTCAGCACATTTAAAGGCTAATTATATAGTTAAAGTTAATTATTCATTCATTAACATTCAAGAAGCCTTTAACAAGACACTGCTTGTCTTGATGAATTAATGAAACCAGCATGTGCACACGAGTGTGTGTGTGTGTTACTGAAAATTAAAACATCTCTTTGATGATAACTGAATGTATTTTTTTCAGATCAAACCAAACCCTTGCCAGGAAGAGGAACACATTAGCACTTGAGGTCAGTTGGCATGTTTGGGCAACTGTGGAACAGGGAACACAATTCAGATTTATCTTCACCAGCTCCATGAGTGAAGCCCGGTCATGGGACCTCTCTGAGCTTCAGTATTCTGATCTGTAAGATGGGAAATAATATCTTATTACAGGGCTGGCTGTTGGATGGATTAAAATGGAAGTGAAGGTGTTTTGCTTGTAATTGCAGATGCTGGTGGGATTTAGGAGATTATCTGGCAGTGGTGGTATCATTATGCAGAGAAGCAGTGGAGGTGTGGATCACCACCAGGTACCCATCAGGGAAGGGCATTCATGATCCCCAGAAATGGCACCACTGAGGCATGACAAGCTTTGAAATTGTTTACTTGGGCAAGAGACACTCAACCTATACAGGGACTACCTGCCATCAGCACAGAATGGTCTAAAACTGGCTTTGGGAAAATGGCCTAGAATCACATTTTGATTCTGGGTTTGTGAATACAAACTCTAAAGTCAGAGTTATACCAACATTGATGAATTTTCACAAAGGAAGCATTTTTCAAAGCAAACTCCCTTAAGCTAATTTAATTCCTCGATCGATGTCTTGCATAGCATAGTTAAATTGTTTCCAATTTTTTTGGAAACATTTTTACTGGGGTCAATTCTTTTGTGTTTAAATTTTATAAATATTTGCTTCATCGATCAGGATTTGGACCACAACAAATTTTACTAATTTATAACTTCTGCCATTCTGAGTTTTCTTTTGTGGTTATTATTTCCACCAAGTCCATTTCTCCTGGGTCAAAATTGTACAGAGATCCAAAATTAGCTAAGAAGATTTGAGTCATCTATGGATTTTTAGTCAATACCAAATTTCACCCTGTGTGCTTTCAGCTCTTGTCAGTTTATTTTGTGTGGCTTATTTTTTACCAATAATATTCACTGTGAATTGGGCAAAAAAGATGGATGGTTAATATTTATTTTTTTAGCTGATAATAAATGCTGAGTGATTTTGTAAGACAGAGGCAGAGAGAAGCAGAGAAGGGGAGAGGATAGAAGAGAGGAAGAGAACTAGGGAGGAGGAAGAGATCCAGATGGAAGGAGGTACCAAGCAAAACACGAAGACGGAGACAGAAAGAGAGAAAAACGATAAGAAAGAGAAAGTGAGGAAGAGAAACAGAGAAGGAGAAAGAGATGTTAGTAAGGTACAGAGAGGGAGAGAATAAAAAGTGAGATATATTAATTGCAAGAAACTAAGAGAAAAAAGGGGGGAAAGAAAGAGAGAAAAAGAGGATAGAAGAAGGTAACGGGGAAGGAGTGAGGACAGTGATATGGTTTGTCTGTGTGCCCAGCCAAATCTCATCTTGAATTGTAGCTCTCATAATTCCCACCTGTTGTGGGAGGGACCCAGTGGGGGATAAATGAATCATGGGGGCAGTTTCCCCCATAAGGTTCTTGTGGTAGTGAATAAGTCTCGTGAGATATGATTGTTTTAGAAGAGTTTTCCCCTTTTACTTGGTTCTCATTCTCTCTTGCCTGCCACCATGTAAGACATGCCTTTCACCTTCCACCATGATTGTGAGGCCTCCCCAGCCACATGGAACTGTGAGTCCATTAAACATCTTTTTCCTTATAAATTATCCAGTCTCGGGTATGTCTTTATCAGCAGTGTGAAAATGGACTAATAGAGAGGGAGATGGAGAGAGAGAGGGGGAAAAAGTGGGGGGAGAGAGGGAGGGAGGGGGGAGGGGGAGGGAGAGGGGGAAAAGTGGGGGGAGAGAGGGGGGAGGGGGAGAGGGAGGGAGAGGGGGAGGGAGAGAGGGAGGGAGGAAGGGAGAGAGAGGAGAGACAGAGAGAAAGAGAGACAGAGACAGAGAGAGAGAGAAAGAGAAAGAATACCCAAGAGATGAATGTACCCACTTTGTCTATTGACTGCTAATTTCAAAGATAGGGAAGGATTGAAATGATTGTCCATCTAGCTGTAAGTACTTTGTTTCTGTTAAATGTAACGTTGGACCCAAACTGACTATACCCAAGGAGTTGAGACAGTATGTAATCCAGTCTCTTCATTTTTCAGATGAGGACACTGAGGCCCAGAGATCTCTGCCCAATTTTTCCAGACCGGTCTGTCACTCACCAAAGCAGTGTGCCTTCAGGACACCATTGCCGAGCTCCCCCAGTGCAAGGCCTCAGCTGGGATGCAGGGTCAGAGAACTGGCTCTGCGTACTTTGTGGAAAGTTGGGAAAGTCTAAATATTTCTCTAAGCCTTGATTTCCCCATCTGACAGGAAGGAAAACATAATCTGTCTCCTATCTTTATGCACTGGTTGAATGAAGTCACAGCCATAAATTTGGTGAATTGCAAAGCACTATGCAATGCTGTATTTTCTTCACCACAACTCATGCTCTGACATAGGAACAGTATTGGTTCTTTCTGGAATGCTACTCTTTATAGAGCTTCTTAGATTGTACTTTTCAAGGGTTGAGGTCAGACCTAACCATTCTGCTGCAGATTTCACGAAGCATAGCGTTTTCATAATATTAGAAAGATGGCTCAAAAAGGTTTTCTTTGTTCAGACTTTTCTTGAACATTTACTATGTGCTGGACACTGCACTCTTTGCCAGAATATCTCATTTAATCTTTACAGTGCATTTCTAAGTGAAGGCAGCACAATTAGTATAATTTTATAAAAGTGGAATACTGGAGTCTAAGATGTTAATAACTTGTCCAAGGTCCCAACACTGGATGTCACTGGAGTGGGAATTCGAATCCAGGATGCTTATCCTTTAAGCACCCCATCATACTGTTAGTAGTGACAACATCGCGGAGCTTGTCACACAGGAGGACTGAAAGACAGGGACTCTCAGGGGCCAGAAAACATGAGAGTGAAAGAGAGATTCCGAAAAACATCGAGATTTGTGAAAATGCTATTATGTGTTAGATAGAATGCAGGGTACTTTCCATAAGTCAACTTGGTTATTTCGCAGAGGAATTCCAGGAAATAGGATTTTACACATGTGGGAAACAGGCTGAGAGAGGTTATTTAATTTGCCAAAGGTCACACAGCTGGTATTAGAGACAGAATATTAAAGTAGGCGTTTCTTACCCCAAAATCCACTCTCTGCACCAAGAGGCCACTCAGAAAATATAAAAATAAGCAAATCAAATAAATTGACTACGTAAGTTTGAAGGCTTCAAGAAAATATAAATACTTCCACCCAGAAATTCTATGTCCTGGTTTCATTCCTAGAAAACCACTTGTAGAGGTACACAGAGGACTCCCCAACGATCCTTAACACAGCCATATGACTGATAGCCCTCATCCCACCCCACCAAAAAAACTCTAGTGAGAAGAAAATGCTTAAAAATACTCTGATGCATGCATATCATAGAATTCTTTCCAGCAGTCAAAGAGAATGAAGGCAAAAAATGGAAAGCTCTCCAAAACATATCGTTCACTGAAAACCAAACTGTGACATACTGCATAGAGTTTGATAGCATTCCACAGAATAAAATTTTATTCGGTGTGGACGTATTAATATATACAAATGCAGACCAGGCACGGTGGCTCACTCCTGTAATCCCAGCACTTTGGGAGGCCGAAGTGGGTGGATTACTGAAAGTTAGGAGTTTGAGATCAGCCTGGGCAACATGGTGAAACCCCATCTCTATTAAAAATACAAAAGTCAGCTGGGCGTCATGGCGCACCCCTGTAGTAGCCTGTAAACCCAGCTACTCTGGTGGCTGAGGCAGGAGAATCACTTGAACCTGGGAGGCAGAGGTTGCAGTGAGCCAAGATCGTACCACTGCACTCCAGCCTGGGCAACAGAGCAAGACTCTGTCTCAGAAAAACAAAAACATATGCAAATGCATATAATAAAAGTCTTGGAGAAATGGAACGTACATCAAACAGACAACAGATTGGCATTGAGATGCCAAGCCAAAGGAATGCTTCCTTATCTGTATTTTCATTTTTTTTTTTTTTTACAATGAGGATACATTTTTTAATGAGAAGCAATATAGCATAATGGTTAAGGGCATAGCTCCTAGAGCCAGTTCAAATCCCAGCTCTGAAGCTTACCAGCACTGTGCCTGCGTCATGACTTAAGCTGTCTGTATAGTGGAGATGCTGGGCATGCCAACCTCCCAGAGAAGCTGTGAAGATTAAACTAAGAGTTACAGGTAATACACTCATAAAAGCTGCTGGGGCCGGGTGTGGTGGCTCATGCCGGTAATCCCAACACTTTGGGAGGCTGAGGAGGGTGGATCCCCTGAGGTCGGGAGTTCGAGACCAGTCTGGCCAAGATGGTGAAACCCCATCTCTACTAAAAGTACAAAAATTAGCTGGACATGGTGGCACACACCTGTAATCCCAGCTACTCTGGAGGCTGAGGCAGGAGAATCACTTGATCCTGGGAGGTAGAGATTGCAGTGGGCCGAGATCGCGCCGTTGCACTCCAGCCTGGGTGAATGAACCAGACTCTGTCTCAAAAAGAAAAACTTCCTGGCATGGAGTGAGGGCTACCTAAACAACTGAGACCAGGAGGCAGGGGATAGGGAAGGTATGGGAAATCGGCCAGCACAATTACCACCTGATGGTGGGAGTTCACACGCAAGAATCCACTTTGCATACCTGTGTGCTGTGCATCCCTGTGGAATACACCACCACTCCCCACAGCACACCCAGATAAAGTACTGGGCAGCATGGCCTCTCCCCCTGGTCCCCAAGACACCTGAGGACAGCCTCCACTGGTAGCACTGATGTCGGATACCTATCAGGAGGTGACGTTGGGAAAACCACACTACAGCCTAGGTGAGTATACCTCCAAATTCATGTCCACCTGGGACATCAGAGTATGCCCTTATTTGAAAATCATGTCTTTGCAGATATAATTGTTTAAGGATCTTGAGATAAAGTCATCCTGGATTTAGGGTGGGTCCTAACTCCAACGGCTGGAGTCCTTAGAAGAAGAGGAGACATACCAAGGGAAGAAGGTCACCTGGAGATGGAGGCAGAGATTGGAGAGATGCAGCCACAAGCCAAGAAACACCTGGAGGCATCAGAAACTGGAGGAGGCAAAGAATGGCCCTCACTTAGAGCCTTCAGAGGGAGCAAGGCCCTGCTAACACCTTGATTTTGGACTCTGGCCCCCAGAACTGAGAGAATAAAATTCTGTTGTTGCAACCCACCATGCTTGTGGTTATTTGTTATGGCCACTCTAGGAAACTACTTCACTGGGGACACCTGAAGGTGCAGTACCTGAGTTCCTATCACTCCTCCACCTGCATTTCTCTATGGGAGGAAGGAGGTGGGGCTTGCTTTGGGAGAGGCAGCTGTCTGGGGTTGGCCCCGGGCACTTTCCATGGGGTGTAAACAGTGTCTCCTAACCTGTGTTAGAGGCTTTCCATGGTCTGAGTGAGCCCAGTGCCAGGAAAACTCACTTCTCCCTGCAGCAAGAGAACACACAGGGCTGACACATTAACACCATGACCTTTTTAGCACCTGGGTCAGTGGAGATGTGTTTATAATTTTACTGTGGGGAGAAAGGAAGCTGAGCTATTCCAAACCTGTGATGCTTCATGGGTGAGAGCAACTTCGCATCTCCTAACCCCACGACCTTGTAACAGATAGGTACAACCCTTGCCAGAGCTGTTCCCTTCTCAGGACAAGCAGAGGGTTAGCACAACATCATGGGTCAGAAAAGATGTTGGGTCTTCAACTGAATGCTGGCACTGCTACTCACTAGATGTTAACCTTCAGACGAGCTGTGGCTTCTGCCTGAACTTCAGTGTCTTCCTCTATAAAATGGAGAAAATGATTATCTGGCAGAGTTGAATCAGGAGGAAATGAGGTCACATGTTTGAAGTTCCCATGTGAGTTCAGCAAGCAATAACAAGAGGTGGACCAGGTGTGGTGGCTCATGCCTGTAATTCCAACACTTTGGGAGGCCGAGACAGGCGGATCACTTGAGGTCAGGAGTTTGAGACCAGCCTGGTACAACGTGGCAAAACCCTGTCTCTACTAAAAGTGCAAAAATTAGCCAGACATGGTGGTGCACATCTGTGGTCCCGGTACTCGGGATGCTGAGGCACGAGAATCACTTGAACCCTGCAGATGGAGGTTGCAGTTAGCCAAGATATCGTGACTGCACTCCAGCCCTGGTGACAGAGTGAGGCTCTGTCTCAAAAAACAAACAAAAACAAACAAGAGGTGATCCCTAAGGATATAGAACCTGCCAGGGAGTTCCTGCTTCTTCACAGTTCTTCCCCAGGAGGAATTTTCTGACCATGTGCTTCCTGTGGCTTGGCTCGAATAGAAGAAATTCATTTCCTCCACCCTCTTGCTCCACGCATTCATTTATTTTCCTCATCTCAATGGAAGAAGAAACATTGCCCCTTTTGAAACAGTAGTAAAGATTTTAAAGAAAAAAAGAGAACTTTTGAAGTAAAAATATGACGAAATTGGTACTAGGTTTTGCATAATGGTGGGCAATTAGAAACGGCCTTAATTGTGGAATATTATGAGAACAGTCATATTTTTTATTTTATTTACATTGTGACTCAAAGCCTGGGCTCTGGTGTAAGATTGATCCCAGACACGCTGCTTAATCTCTCAATGCCTGTTTCCTCAAAGGTGGATGAAAATCCTGATGGTCACCATCATATAGGTTTGTCATGATATTTAAATTAGATAATGGAGGCAAAGCATTTAACACAGTACCTGGCACTCAGGTAAGCTCCCAATAAATGGAATCTGTTAGTTAGAAATGCCTCACTTAGGCCGGTCACGGTAACTCACGCCTGTAATCCCAGCACTTCGGGAGGCCGAGGTGGGAGGATCACCTGAGGCCAGGAGTTCAAGACCAGCCTGGCCAACATGGCGAAAGCCCGTCTCTCCTAAAAATACAAAAATTAACCAGGTGTGGTGGTGCACCCCTGTAATCCCACTACTTGGGAGGCTGCAGCATGAGAATCACTTAAACCTCGGAGATGGAGGTTGCACTGAGCTGAGATAATACCACTGCACTCCAGTCTGGGCGACAGAGCGAGACTCTGTCTCAAAACAAAAACAAAAAAGAAAGAAAGAAAAAGGAAATAAACAATAAAATAAATAAAAACAAACACTAAAAAAATTTTAAAAACAAAGAATTGCTTTGTGTCCAAAGCAATTCAGGTAGCTCACACTCACTGTAATAGAATAAGGTTTACACATATGGATAAAGCAATTGGAGTTAAGTGAATTCAGAAGTGGAATAGTAGCTCAGTCTTAGGGAAAGTCAGTAAACAGATTTTCAGGCCAAAGGCTCCACAATTATGAAAGAAGAATCATGCATTAAGCTCTGAATTGTGCGGTAATCCAAGCAAAAAGAAAACCATAAGTTGTTATAAGAATTGTGTTGTCAACAAGATCAAAGCGTGCCTCAAACAGAACAAAGCAATGCTCTTCATCGTACAGAAGTGTGAGTGATGCTACAGGACGACATTCTCCACAAGCTGTCCTGTAACAACCGTATCAGCAACCTTTTCAAAAATAACTATTTCTTGTGGTACCCTTCAGTGCTAGTTAAGGCATGATGAAAACACAAAGCAGTAAAAACTAAATTAATTAATATTCCTCTAGCTCAATGAAATTATCACCTGATCCTTAAATGTGGAAACTAAACAACAGAACTGTCTACTTTGAGAAAAGCAAAACAAATTTGCATATGCACTGACTCAACGTGTATGAATTGTATATATGCGTTGACAATACAAGAATGAAATGCAGGAAAAAATAGAGAATTATAGTCAGAAGAAACTTTTTTCTAGCTATTGCAAGTAATACTGTGTTGCTGAAAATTTGTTAAATGTAAAAGGATGTAAAGTCCATCATCCCAATCACCTAGCAGCATCTCTGATAACATTTTGATATATTTCTTTTTAGTCTGTTTTTTTAACCTTTTTTTTCCATCTCTGAGTTTAAAGAATTATGATCTCACTTTATTTAACTCCTGCCCCCCACAGACATTTTTTTCTACTTTAAAAAAAGTTTTTATAGGTGGCCTTGAAAATCCTTTAACGTTGTTTTAATAGAGCTTACCAGGAAATAATTCCAAGAACTCCACCCCCCCACACACAAAAAAAGATGTCTGTGTTTACTTGAGTTTTTATTAAGGAAAAAACTTTCTAACTCTATGATGTGGAAGCAATTATTTTTGAGCTTTGTTTGCAGTGTGGGGGTGGATCTCAGAAACCAGGTCATTGTTGATCTGATTTTCTCTGGAGATGACGCTACCCCATTTAGAACAGCTCACTGAACCCTGATGTCTATGCCCGCTTTCGAATTCAGCAGCTGGAAATGAACCATTTGTGTTTGATTCTGTTTGACTGATAAAATACAGCAAATAAAACCTGCTCAAATGGCATCTTTGAAAAAATTTGCTCTGCAGAGCAACTGAACCTCAGTGACAACCCTTATACTCTCCTGGTTTACCTTTGCCTTGGGAATGCCAATATCCCTGAACCAGTTTCTTTTGAGCATAGAAATGATAATGCTGTGATTTTATCAGTTCTCAGATCATCAATTAATATGATATGTACTCTATCATATATGCACATATGTAATATCTAACTTCAGTTTTCAATTCTCCCCTGAACCATAACCCCATATTTCCAACTGCCTAGGTGGCATTTCCAAGTGGGGAAGTAAGCCTAACTTCTATACTTACTAATTCTGCAATGTAGTTACTTAGCTGAATAGCCTATTGGGTAATTAGGTTAACATTGTTGAGCTTCACATTCTTCATCTCTTAAAAGGGATATTAATGGTACCCAGATCGTAGGGGTGTTGTGAGGACTAATTGAGATTAGGCATATGAAGTGCTCAGGGCTGTAGCTCACTAATTGTCAGGTCACATTAAGTGCAAAGATGCCTGGACATATGATGATGGTGTTCCAAAGGCACTTCCAACTTAATATGCCTAAATCTAAACTCACATTTTGCCACATCTCCACCCATCCTGCACCCTCCTTCTGAAATAGCCTCCCTCTTCCTTGTCCTGTTTAGTCACTACAGAACTCCATTTCTCAATAGTCAACTAACTAACCTCTCAAAGACATGGACTACCTACATCTGAATCACTAGAAGCACTAATAAAAATGTACCTTCTTGGCCGGGTGCGGTGGCTCAGGCCTGTAGTCCCAGCAATTTGGGAGGCCAAGGCAGGTGGATCACCTGATGTTGGGAATTTGAGTCCAGCCTGACCAACATGGAGAAACCCCGTCTCTACTAAAAAATACAAAATTGACAGGGCATGGTGGTGCATACCTGTAATCCCAGCTACTCGGGAAGGCTGAGGCAGGAGAATCGCTTGAACCCGGAAGGCAGAGGTTGTGGTGAGCCGAGATTGTGCCATTGCACTCCAGCCCAGGCGACAAGAGCGAAACTCCGTTTCAAAAAAAAAAAAGGTACATTCCTAAATCCCACAGGCTTTGCAAACCTGTGCTCTAGGATAGGAATTCAGTGCTCATTTGTTTTTCAATGCAAAACTTTCTATGAAGACATTTCAAACACATACACGGAGATGGGACTACACTGTTCTTTTGTTTTTACAGACATGTCACTGAGGACAACTCAAGCCTTTTAGAAAAATATTTATTGGTAAAAAGAAAATACTCCCTAAATTTTTTTTTAAATGTGCATCAAAAGACACTATCAATATAATAGCTAGAATATAAAAAGGTAACCCATGGAATAGGAAAAAATATTTGCAAATTGTATATCTGATAAGGGATTGATATCCAGAATATACAGAGAACTCTTAAAACCTAACAACAACCAAAAAAAAAAAAAAAAAGAAAACCCAAACAACCCAAATGTAAAATGGCCAAAAGACTTGCATATCCACCTCTCAAAACAATAAATACAATTGCCCAATAAGCAGGTAAAAAGCGCTCAATACCACTAATCATTAGGGAAATGCAAATCAAAACTGCAATGAGATACCACCTCATACCCAGTGGGATGGCTACTATTAGAAAAACAGAAAACAACAAGTATTGGCAAGGATGTGGAGAAATTGGAACCCTTGTGCACTGTTGGTGGGAATGCAAATGGGACTGTGGAAAACAGTATGGTTGTTTCTCAATAATTAAAAATGGAATTGACATATGATCCAATTATTTCACTTCTGCATATATACCAACAAAAAAAACCAAAGTCTCAAAAATATATTCACACATCTACGTTCACAGAAGCATGATTCAAAATAGTTAAAATGCTGAGACAACTCAAGTGTCCATTGAAAGATGAATGGATGAGCAAAATGTGGTACCTGAATACGATGAAATACTGTTTAGCCTTAAAAAGGAATAAAATTTTGGCACATGCCAAAACATGGATGAACATTATGGTAAGTGAAATAAGCTAGTCACAAAAAGACAAATACCATATGATTCCACTTAGATGAGGTACTTAGAGCAGTCAAAATCATAAAGACAAAACATAGAATGGTGGTTGCCAGGGGCTAGGGAAAAGGGGGTTGAGGAGTTTTTGTTTAGTGGATAGAGAGTTGCAGTTTTACAAGATAAAGAGCTTTGGAGACAGATGGTGGTAATGGTTGTACCACGCGATGAATGCATTTAATACCACTGAACTATACACTTAAAAATGTGAAGATGGCAAATTTTACTCTATGCATATTTTATCACAATAAAAAATACTGGGAAAAAAGACAATCCTCTCTTCCAATTCTTCTAACTACTGCATGTAAAGGAAACCAACAAAGACCTGTTTTTTAACATTGTGCTGAGAATGAAATCGCACAGGGGACTGGGGATCCTGAGAGCTGAAAACTGAGGCTTCTAAGGAAATTGGGACTTTTCCATAAATGTATACACCCAGACTTGTACATGAAAATCAATTAAAAGAAAAACACAAACTATCCCACTGTGTCTTGAAATATTAGGCTCTTCGGAGTTCTAGGGACGTTGTTTAATTTAAATCTGGCATATGTGCGACGCTTGCAGTTTTGCCCCCATGCCAAAATGGCTTGGAGGACATCAGCTTCTGATGACTGAGCATTTGTAAATCTAAATCTGTCTCCACTCGCTTCAGCTTCAGCTCCCTCTTCTAGAGTGGATGTTCTTAAAATTTGATTAGGGCATGTCGGAGTCACCTGAAGAGCTTGTTAAACCATGCAGATCTTCAGACCCCTCCTTACAGAGATTCTCATTCAACTGGCTCAGTGGGGCTCAGCAATCTACATTTTTATTAGCACCTATTCTGATTCAGACTCAGGCTATGCTTGAGAAGCATTAGCCTAGAAACCTGGGGTCACTGACGCTCATCCACCTTTGGTTCACAGGAGTCCCACAAGGCACAACAGATCTGTGCCTGAAAAATCCCGTCTCTGTTGATGTTTACACATCAAACCCTTTTTTCTCACTGATTTGTCTGATAATTTCTTTATCTCCATTTATTATGAATTTCAATAAACAGTAAAACTTAGCTTTCAAGTTTTTCTCTGCCTATGCCTTTCTTCAAAAAATTAGGGATTCCAAAGACAAGCATTTGGCTTGTCTACTCTGTATATGCCTATCCCAATAAAATGTGTTTCTTCAACTCCTTTAAAATAGTAGTTCTCAGCTCTGTTGCACAGTGAATAGTGTGTTGGACTTCTAAAACGGTAGTTCTCAAATATTCGTGTGTCTCAAAATCACGTGGTGTGGCGTGCTGCGGGGAATGATGCTTATTATAATAAAGATTCACAGGCTCCATAGCTAGAGAGAAAGCCTTGTCCTGGGCCCAGGAATCTGCATTTTGACAGGTAATCATGTGATTCAGGTACAGTTGGTCCATTGGCCAGGCTTGGAGGCACCCAGTTTTGGGGCATGATTCTAAATCCTTTCTGCAAAACTGACAGTTATTTGTATATGTGGTTTGTCTGAGTCTTCATAAGTGTTTGACACAGATAAAAGAATCTCATGAACTAGTTTAGAGATCAAAGAATTCAACCATTTCACTTCTTAGATGTGGAAACTAGAAAGTGACTTGGAGAGGTGACGTGACTCGTCCCAGGACACAGCTAGCTAATGCTCGAGTCCAGACTCAAACCCAGCTGGGACTGTCACTTGACAGTAATCCAAAGCCCGTCTGGTGTTCAAGACTCTCCCAGAAAATTACAACCCACAATTTCACTGACCCTGGTGTGCATGCACGTGGCTTTGCTAGGCAGCAGATGTTACTGAAACGTGTGGGTGGAGCAGTGAGACCCAGCAGCTGAGCCACATGCTCTGGATGTTCTAAGTCAAGGCTTGCTGGATTCTAGGGTGTTGGGGGAATGTTCAAAAGCTGAGCAATTCGGGAGCAGATGAGGTTACCTTCTTCAACCTTCCAGAGGGATGGAACCTTCTACAGATGCTGGTCGTGGTAAAGGAGGAGAATGACTTTTTTTTTTTTAAGGCTCGGTGGTAGGTACAAGAAGATTTCATTGTATTATTATTATTCCTTAAACAGCAATATATTTCATAATGAAAATTTTAAAAAGGAAACAGGAGATGTGAAAAGGAAGGAAAAGGCCTGTGAGTGTGGTAACGTGGACACCTGAAAGACCGCGGTCTCGTGGTGGGATGTTGAGAAGACACAATCAACACAAAGTTGATCGGATCTTGGTGTAGCTCTGTGGTGGTAATTCTCATATTCTGGTTTTCATAATCATCTGAGGAGTTGAAGTCATGTCTCGTACCACCCACCAAGAAAAATTCCAAATATTAAAAAATGCAACCAAAAAAGAAGAAAACGCGAGGTAATTATCTTGTAATAAAGAATGATGAAAGACTTTTGAATTACGTCTCAAAATTCAACAGCCATAAGCAAATGGTTGATATATTTCACTACAAAAAAGATAAAATCTGCATGGAAAAAAAAAGCAAGCTCAAAAGACTAAAAAAGAAATAGGGAAAATATTTGTAATCACATCACAAAAGGCTCATCTGTCCAATATAAAAATTAATAAGAAAAAGACCAACAAACCAATAGAAATATTAATAAAAGTAAAAAAGGAATTGCCGATGGCTCTTAAGTATATAAATATGGCCAAAATTTACTGAAAAAAGTGCAAATTTATATCTCAGCATACTTTTTACCTATTAGCAAAATTTTGAAAGATTAATTACACATTGTATTGGCAAAACTTTGGAGAAATAAGCTCTCTCATGCACTGATGGGGTAAGTATGAATTTCCTTTGGAGGGAGATTTGGCAATATCTGTTAAAATTGCAACTGTGACCCACTCTTTCAAGAAATTTATTCTACACTGAATGTGACGCAATACGAAGATATTCACTACAGCTTTGTTTGCAATAGCAAAAGATTGGAAACAACCTAAATGTCCAACAATAGAGGCCTGACCAAATAAAATATAGTATATTTGCATAATGAAAGATTATGACTCTATAAAAAATAACTTTATGGCTTTTTATGCATTAATATAGAAAGATTCAGAAGAACATATTGGAAGGATACACAGAGTAAATGTGGTTACCATGGAGGGGTACTAGATGAGGAATAGTGTGCAGGGAAAACTTTTCACTGTTTTTTTCTTTTTATGTACTTTTTTATTTTTGACGTATATAAATATCTTATCTATTCAAAATTTAATTTAGGCTGGGCATAGTGACTCACTCCTGTAATCCCAGCACTTTGAGAGGCTGAGGCAGGAGAATGGCTTGAGCCTTCTGAATTTGAAATCAGCCTGGGTAACACGGCAAAACCTCATCTCCACACGAAACACAAACATTAGCCAGGTGTGGTGGTGCTTGCCTGTAGTCCCAGCTACTCAGGAGGCTGAGATGGGATGATTACCTGAGCCCAGGGAAGTCCAGGCTGCAATAAGCTATGATTACACTACTGTACTCCAACCTGGGTGACAGAGTGAGACCCTGTCTGAAAAAAAAAAAAAAATTTTAAATAATTAATCAAGGAGCCTATTAAACATGTATGTGGTTTCCCCAAATATTAACTCCAATGAAATTAAATCTCCAGTAATGATAACTGCTGTGCTTTCATCCCTAAGAGTATATTGAATTATTTTTTAAAAAATGACTTGTGGCTGGGTGCAGTGGCTCATGACTGTAATCCCAGCACTTTGGAAGGCCAAGGCAGGAGGATCACCTGAGCTCAGAAGTTCAAGATGTGCGTAGTCAACATGGTGAAACCCTGTCTCTACAAAAACACAAAAATTAGCTGAGTGTGTTGAGAATCGTTTGAACCTGGGAGGTGGAGGTTGCAGCGGGGAGAGACTGCACCATTGCACTCCAGCATGAGCAACAAGAGCGAAACTCCGTCTCAAAAAAAAAAAAAAAAAAAAAAAGACTTGTACTCCTTCAGCTCTAGTTTCTGAGTTTAAAGTAACAATGCAAAGCATCCCCCACATGGGAGATTGAGTATAGAATGAATCTGCCATCTGCCCAAGTTTTCTAAGATGGATGTTATAATTATTATATGGCTTCCAGAAACCAATTTGTACAATTTATGGCCACGAATGGTTTCCATTTCTCTCCTTTTTGCTATTATATTAAAAAAAAGATTGAAAAAGAAAGAAAACAACCCATTTTGTGCTCTGGTTAATAAATGGAGGGAGAGAAAGCCAGCTAGGCATCAACCACTGTCTCCAACCATTATCATCTGCATTTGTGCTCATGGTCTGTCCAAAACAACAGTATATGTTGATTAAAAGACCACAATGGAAACAAACAAAAATCCCAAACCCATGGCTAAACTGTAAAGTCATCAACAATTGGTCTTTTCAGGTATCTGTGAAAGTGGAAGACACAAATATTCTATGGCTCAGCAGTTGCAGTCTTCGGTGTATACCAACAGAAATGCATTAGCAAAAGAAGCATTATTCATAATAGCCCCAAAATAGGACATTACCCAAATGTCCATCAAGATTAGGAGAGAGACATCCATGTGTGGTGCATTCCAGCAATGAGAATGAAAGCACTGAAATTACATGCAACAATCTTGCAAACACAATGTTGAGCCAAAGACGACAAAAAAGAAAAGAGTGTGGCTTTATTTCTATGTTAAAACAGCAGGCACCAAGAATCTACGGCTTTAGAAGTGCAGGTGGCGGGTGGAAGATATTGACTGGAAGAGGGTGCGGGGCGGGGTTCCAGGGAGTGATGACCTGGATGATCAGTTTGTACGAAGCCATAAAGCAGCATATTTAATATTTGTGAATTTTCTGCATTTTTGTTATACTTCAAAAGTTTAAAGAAATCATTCCAAACCAGAATGAGCACTGTGGGAATGAGTTTTTCAGAAATCATAGACTTAACTTCTGAATAAATGCTCTCCCAGCCCCTGCTGAGATACCAAAGACATTCCAAAGGCACAGACTGAAAGGACAGTATGCTCACAGCCAAAACTACCGGGATTTCTATGCAGAAATCCGGGCTTTGATGCTTTAGAGGGGCCTCTGTCTCCCCCTACCAGACACAAAGCCAGCAGCAAGGCCTTCACAATGGGCTTGCAGAACAGCCGAAAAGGAGGTTATTTATTAAGCCGCAAGGAGAATGCACCTACAGTCATGTTTCTATGCAGGAATCTGTGACAACTGAAATGCCCCATATGAGCTAATTTTCTGGATAATCAAAATCCCCTCATTAAACAACTCTGTCATTTAAAATAAAATCATTTTTATTGGATTTAATCGTTTCTAAAATGGATTTCATGCATTCCTGGGTCTACATCCAGGACACACTCCGTGCTTCCTACGAGAATGATTCCTAGCAAGACTTTCTCCCAGAGAGTTCCACATGCAAGCAGAAAGAAACCAATGTGGGCTTTAGCAAAGGAAGGGGTAGGACAGACGTCTCCATTGTCAGCAAGACCACAGAACAATGGACTTTTCAGAAGAGTCCATGGAATAGAATCTAACCTTTACAATAAATAACAACACTCACATTTAGGTACTGTCTATTTCCCATCCAAAAGGCTTTCCATCAAATTTTATGTCTTAGGTCCTATTATTATTCCCATGTTAGGTATGAGGCTATGAGGTATGAGAAACTCTCTCTCCAAAGCCTAAACTCCTAACCCCTGTGCTACCTTTTCTTTACAGCTTCAGCTATGGAGTCTGTGTTACACTCCACAATGCCAACAGAGAGAGAGGAATGCTAACTCTAACTTGAATGATTTGAGTTCTCATTGCTTTTCTCCCATCTTTTCTTTCTCTTTCATCAATGTTATACAATTAGTTTTTTCATAAAGCTCCTACTAGCAAGCTACTCCTCCCCACACTCAGAAAACCTCCTACCTAAAATCTGATAAAAATCTTTGTTTTCACTACTTTAAACTCTTGGCCTTCTTGGATCTTTCTATTTGTTAAAATATCCTATGGAGTTGGACAAACTTCTTTATCAGTTTAAGAAACTCCTCTGTTTCTGTGCATTTCAAAGCATCCTGGATTTGCTTTTTCTTCACCCAACTCAGAAGGAAACCTGGGATGCTCATTAGATTAACAAAAACTGCCCTCAACTGGGGCCCATCTGGACCACAGTCACTCTCCAGAAATACAATGGGAGCAGATAGGAACTGAGGCATGCCGAGAGTCAATTTCTGTAAGGTTTATCGCTCGCAGACCTGTGGTGAAAAGGAAACTGCCATCCTTACCCCGTTTTCAGGCTGACCAAGGCGTCCTCTACTCCTTTCTGATTAAATTTGGTCATGTACTGATGCATGTAGGGATAGTTATTCCGAATGTTTCTCTCCGTGCTTCCATTGGGCACTGTCCCAAATCGAAAAGGTGGGGAATAGTCATGAGGTCTCTGAAACTGGAGAGAGAACGAGAAAGGAAGAGAGAGAGTAGGAAAAGAAAGAGAAGGGAGGAGGGGGAGGAGAGAACAAATAATAAATTAGTGATCATTTTGTCTGGTGTTAGGAGGTAAATGCATGCATTAGGGCAGGATGACAATAAAATGTTGCTTTTTGGTCTTTCTTTCTACTTAGTCACATCTTCAGCCAGTCTGTGAGCTCCAGGAGGGTGGACACAGCATCTGTTTTCTTCTGTACTATTGCTTAGATCCTAGCACAGAGCCTGGCTGGGTGCTCCGTAGGTATTTGTTGAGTTGAACTTTTCAGTGCCATTACGGAGACTAGCACAGTGTTAGGCACACAGTCAGTACTTAGAAATGCTGAATGAGCTGAACTTAAGGTACTACCTTAGTCCAGTCCATTTATCCACTTTATGATGAAATTTTCTGTGATGTCCACCAATCACTCCCTTCTCTAAACTCCATTTATAATTACCTTCACCTCACCCAGAAAATGACTATATTATTACCACTCATTCATTCTCCACTCACTCAGTCATTCATTCACTCCTGCAGGCACTATTTATCTAGTGCCTAACATTCCCCAGGCATAATTGCCAGTGCATGGCAGGCTCCATGAATACTTGTTGAGCCAGAGTCCCTGTTGATCTTTAGCTATCAGGGATACCCAGCACTCGGCACTCAAGCCCCCCATAAAGGCCTGTAGTCCATGCATCACCAGTCTTCTCTGATGGATTGGATGATTCTGTCTGTCCACAGCTTCGATGTTTCAGGTGACTCAATGAGAGTCGAAGTCAATAGAACTGGATCTGAGTTCCAGAAATACAGCTAAACACTAGAGATGGTGCCGGGCTGTGGTTATAAGTGGGAGCTCGAAATGGCTGGTTGGAAAATCGGGTTCTATCACATACAAGCTATGGAAGCCTAGATAACACATTCACTTCATGCTGCCTCCATTTATTTTCCATCTGTAGAGTGGGGGGCCACCATGAAGATCTCAACATACATTTGTCAAGTAACTGGAATAGTGCCTGGACCAGAGAAAGCATTCAAAAATAAAGCTATGATTACCTTCTGTTATTATCATTATGAGTGAAAAAGGAACCTGAACCTCATTTTTCTATGAAACATTGAATTCTGGAACTAGAAAGTAATAACAACAATGACTAACACTTTTTGGGAACCTAGTTGGGTCCAGCACTATGCCAAGAACTTTACAAACGTCTGGTCATTTAATCCTTACAAACCCATGCCAGGTAGTTAATCTTAGAGGCTCCTTCTTGCAGATAAGAAAACTGAGGCTCAGAGAGGTTATGTGATCTATTTAAGATTATGCAATTACCAAGCAGTGGCCCAGAATTCAAACCTGGATGCGTCTGACCACAGGCTGAGGTCTTAACTCTATCATTCCTCAGAGACCATTGCTAGTGACTCTCTCCTCATCTAGACATAAAGATTTAAAGACCCCAGGAGGGGAAGAGCACCCAGAAAATCAGTGTCAGAACCAGGACCACAATGCAGCAGTCTCTCCAACTTCCAGACCAGTGTGTCTTCCACAGAACTAAGAACCGCCAGGGTAAGTGTTCAAATTTACCCAAGAGTCAGACCAGCTAGAAACATTATTCTTTTTTCCAGACTCACACTTCATTTCACTGTTAATTAAAATTTCCAGTTGAAAATCGTTTTCCCTAAATTAGGCATGCTGCTGCCTAATACGCAGTCATAACTGGATTTGGGAGAAGTGGCCATCCATTTTCCAAATGAGATCCTCCTGCCAGGGTGTGCCTTGCCCTGGGAGTATGTGCATCCACGTGTGCATGTGTGTGTATGTGAACAGCAAAATGCTTTTTGCAGTCACTCCACCAAGCAGTGCCTTAACTAATCACCAAAAGCTCAAAAGGCCAAGCCCAGTCTCATCCTCATGGCAGCCGCCTGCTCAGGAGGAGAGAGGCAATAGTGCTGTTCATAAATCTCCTTGTAGCAGCCATTCCCAATCTCCAGAGATATCCGGAGATGGCTATTTGACTAAATGCCTTCCACTTCACTCCCCGTCTGTTGCAGAGGAGCTGCATAGGTCTTTAAAAATTCACTTTCTTCCCTGTGTCTGGGTTGCGCAGTAACAGAGATAGATATTCAGTCTCTGTGATGGTTTCCGCGCTTCTCTGGCCTGGATAGTACCATCACCCACACAAAATTCAGCCTGACACCAAGCTCCAGGAACCTTTTCCACTAGACTGAAGACTGTCAAACTTTTTAAAGCATGACTCACAATACGTTTCCCATCACCACTCCATGCACATGTGTGAAATTTCACAGCACTCATTCTTTCTATCTGTGATATACTCTGAGGTTATCCATTACGTTCTATTTTTTTAAAAAAATGTCTGCAATCCTTAGATTAATTTCATGGCTCACTAAAGAGTCATGACCTACAGCGTGAAAAACAGTGAGGGGGCAAGGATGGCTCATCTATTAAGTCCCAGGGTCTACATCCAGGACACACTCCCTGCTTGCTGCGAGAATGATTCCTAGCAAGACTTTCTCCCAGAGAGTTCCACGTGCAAGCAGAAAGAATCCAATATGGGCTTTAGCAAAGGAAGGGGTAGGACAGAGGTCTCCATTGTCAGCAAGACCACAGAACAATGTAATCACAATATCTGGAGTCAGAGGAACTCCCCTGGCTTCTCTGCAGGGTTCCCTTGCTGTGTAGGTTAAGTGGTTTCACCTGGCTATGGACTTACAGGAGACAAGTTCAGGTTCTCATCTGCTGCTTAGAAACTGCGCCATTTGGAGCAACCAGTTAAGCTCCTGAGCCTGAATTTCTCTATCTGTAAATTGGAGATTGCTTTTGCAACAAATCTTAAAGTGTTTGAAAGAACACCTGGCATCCGCTAATGCTTGGGATAGATCACCTGTTGTTACCCACGACATTTCAGCCAAACAATGAAGCCTGTCTCCTTACAGTTTGGAGAACAGAGGATTATTTTCTAATTTTTTTTCCATCCAATATGGAGGCATGTCTGAAGGTCATCCAAGTGACTAAAACATGGCAAGCATTTGATGATGGAGGAGGTAGAGATGCAACACTTGGAGATAAAATTTCCAGAAAAATGCAGCAATTAACCAAGATATTTTTTCTTTTTTTGTGAACCAAAAACTACCCATTTATTAAAAATATCTATCTGTCTTCTGTGCCTGTAAATAAGGGACATCTGGCAACTGGAGCCCCTATTTCTAGTACAGTCTTCTGTTGGTGAAGTCCCACGTGCTTCTTGATGTGAGCAGCAAGCAGGTGTGTCCTTGAGCAGAGAGAGGATCAGCTGGGAGGAGGCCTGGCTGCCTGAACTGGGACCACTCAGCAGCAGCAGCACAGTGCCCAGAGACAGCATGGCTCCTTGAGAACACATTCCTGGGCTCATCCACTGAGAGCAGTTGCCTCAATTCCCTCCATTGGTTATCACAAAAGACCAACTCAGTGCAATAACATTTCAGGCCCCAGAAGCCAAGAATGGTTTGAGTCAGGCGATGATGAAGATGATGGAAGGAGTAGGAGGAGAAGGGAGACAAAGAGAAGGAGAGGGGGAGGAATGAGAGGGGGGAGTGGAAAGGAGGAGGGTAGAAGAAGGAAATAACACATTACAGGATCATCTACCATGTGCCAGGCATGGTGTGAGGATTATTTCTAATCCTCCTATCAACCTTGCCAGAAAGGAGATAATGTCTTCTCTTTTATAGGAAATTAAGCCTAAGGGGATACTGACATACAGAAGGCCAATCATATGGCAAGGCCAGGATTTGAACCCAGGTCCATTTGACCCCAAACATGATATTGCTCTTCCCACAACATAAATCTGCCTCCCAGAGATAGATTTCCTCTGTCAGAGTGATTCCCAACATTTTGGAAAGCATCCCTATCAACATTGCAATTTTCTCTTAATAATTCCTAGGGAAGCATCTTACCCATGAATTCACCTATTTATAATTTAAGTCCCAGCTCATCTGAGCACACCATGGGCTCCAATATGATTATTTCACAGCAAGCACTAATGGCTTAAAAGCATTGTAAACCTGAGTTGTTACACAGGTATTCATGATAAACAAACAACAACAACAAAAAAAACAAAAAACAAAAACAAAACCAACCACAGTGTACAATAAATTGATTCAATATAGATTTTTTTTTGCAGACTTTCTTGGTGTATCTTCTATTAATCTTCTGGGAGCATATAGGTTATTTACTCCAGGAATTTTGCTGTTTATCTCATTGTATCAAACATTTAATTAAAAGAGCTATCAGCTTGCCTCTAATGTTTTCAGCATGGAGACTGAGCTGTGTCTCTTGAGGATATGGTATCTGTTACTGGGTGTTTCCAAGTCAGTGAAGGTCAGTCAAATTATTAGTGGTTTTAATTAGTTTTCCCACAAGTGGTCATGTTATTTAGACCCAAAACTATGTAGTAAGGATTTCCCCCTGCCCTTGCCTTTGAACATAGCAACAAAAAGCAAAATATGCTGCCAACCACTTTCTTGAAAAATCCTCTCTTCCAGGACATTGCTTCCTGCTGCTTCCACCATACCTCCAATCACTTCTAGGAATTGCACTTTTGATCCCATAATGCGACAGAGTTGCATAATAGCGCTTCATGTCTGCAGAGGGATTCATATGCTACAAGATACATTTACATATGTGGCTTTCTTTCATCCTTACTGCAATTTGACTCCCAAATTTACAGAGCAGACAAAGCAGGCACCGTGAGGTGACATGGCTTTAAAAACATTATACGGCTGGCGAGTGGCAGAGAGGAAACACAACTTTTCTGACTCTAAACACAGTGTGTTATCTGCTGCCTCTGAGATACCACCCGCTTTAGGCGGGGATCTTACAGTAGCTGACCCCAAGTGAAGGATTTGGGGGTGAGCATGATTTACTAGTGAAGGGTTCCAGGAGAAGTCAGCAGGGGAGCAGGATAAAGTTAGGAAAGACTGGAGAAGGGGGAGAAATCAAGGGTCTGATTTAAGGCCAAGTCTCCATCTCAGTCCCGTCCTGCAGGGAGCTCCAGAGAGTGATTCGTACCTTAAAGTTTTTCCTGCTTCGAAGCAAGGGAGCAGCTTAGCCTTTGTATTCTCACATAGATTAGTCTTTGGTTACAGGTGACCACAAAGATTGAGGGAACTTAAATTGCCAGGCATTTACCATTCCAGTGCCCAAAGGCAAAAATCTGCTGAGGATCCCTGAAGTGAGGCTTTGTCAGCAAAGCACAGAAAGGTGTGGCTGGGCACACAGCGCTGCAAAAGGGATCCCAGGAGATCCAGGTGGGGTATGCACAGTGTCCAGTATACCATGCAAGTATTCATTCACCCAGCAAGAGTGTCCTGAGCACCTCCAAAGTGCAAAATAACTCTATCAAAACTACATCCCTGAGGTTCTCTTCCCCCAGACAATTTTAGTCTCATCAGCTTTATCTTCTTTATAATACTTACTCCTGCCCCAAATTTCCAAATTTGTTTCTTCCTTGATGTTTACTTGTGTATTGTTTATTTTTTTCCTACTAGAATTTAAGTTTCTTGGGAGCCTGAGCTCATTCTGCCAAGTTTATTACAGTAGCCAGGAAAGACTTCCCTGAGGAGGTAATGTCTTCCCTAAGGCCAGAAATTCCAGGAGGAGCCAACCATGAGAAGATTGGGGAAGAACATTCTAAGCAGAGGGCATAAGAGGCACAAGGACACTGAGCTGAAATAAACTTAGTGACAGGGATGGAGCAAGAGGAAGGAAATGTGGGAGCAGGTGAGATAACACAGGGCTTTGTGTGCCATGGTAAGTAAAGTGACCCTTACTCAAGCCTCAATCGGAAGCCATCAGAGAGAGGTGAGGCACTCTCATGCCTTTGTGGAAATGACTCCATCTTTAACCCCAACCCCTCACCAGCTCTCTTGACAAGATTCTTTCAACCACAGTGTGTATCATGGATAAGCTGTAAAAGCTTTCCATGGATTGATTTTCTATTCAGCAGTTTGTTGATGAATGGCAAAAGGATATATGTAGACTTATGTCAAAAAGATATGTTAGCGAGGTTTTATAACGAGAGACAAATTATCCCCACACACGGAACAGAAAATCTTTGTGGTGCTGCAATCTCAACACTTGCTGAGCTTAGCGAGTCAGGATGTTTCCTGAACTAAAGTCTCAATAGGAGGATGCACCCAGTTTACCTCTTTTCTTCCTCAATGTGTGTTTCTGAATAGCTACTCAAACCCTGCAACCCTTGTTATATTTCATTTCACTGGAGAATGAGAGAGCAGGTGTTTTTACTCCTGTCTTACTGATGTGGGAAGTACAGCCCTATAAGGGAAGATTAGTGATATATCTGAGTAGAAAGAACCAGTGGGAAATTTAAAAAAAAGACAGAAAGAAAGAAAGAAAAAAAACTCTCTGCTCCTTTTGTGTGCCTTGAAGACATTTCAGGTGAGTCAGAAGCGCTGATGCTGAGACTGATTTGGCTGTATGGAAAAGAGGAGCTGTCAGATAATTTTGTCTCTGGGTAGGGCTTAAAGATGACTTTTTTTCAGGTCATAGATGAGGTCACAGCCTACAGTGCTCCTTCACCCCAATTTCTTCTCATCCAGGAAAATGGGCCTTCCTTAACATCACACATTCGAAAGGATGAATTTCAACCTAAGCACTTGAGTCATAGGTCATTCACAAGCACCATCAGAAAGATCATATAAATAGGAAACACGACCACTCGGGGAAGCCACGCTTCCAAATTAGATCTGGAATCTTTTAGGTCTAGGAGAGCTAAGCTTAATGTTCTGTTTCAAAAACTTTGAGAAAGAGGACAATTTGAGTTAAAGAGAAAAAACCTTCTGGCTTTTGTGCATTAGAGTTGATGGATCTCAATGAGACGCACCTGAATCTCTTCCTCCTGAAAGGAGAGCAGTTAAGACCAACCCTCAGATGGAGATGAAAGCAAGGTGACCTTACCTTTTTGTCACTGAGGCCAGTCACTTGGTCCACAAATTCCTCTTGGATCATGAAGGCAGCCAGATTGGCTGTGTAGCTAGCCAGGAATATGACAGCGAAGAAGGCCCATACAGATACCATGATCTTGCTGGTGGTCCCTTTAGGATTCTGGACAGGCACGGAGTTATTGAACACCAGGCCCCAAAGAAGCCATATAGCTTTTCCAATTGTAAAAGAAGGCCCATGGGGTGCTGCAGAAGATGAAAAGGACATTCTCAGCATTTTCTGAAAAAAATGCCTATTTGTGTATGACAACCATGCAGCAGCCACCAGCAGCACTGAAGGTTGCCAGAAGATGGAATTATATCATAGTTGTGTCCTGTGATTGCCCTAGAACCACAATAACTTATTTTTTTCTTTAAAAATTAGCATTCTTCTCACATTTCTATCTAACTGGATTTTTGCCACATTTCTTTAAAAAAAGAAAGGAAACGAAAATGGTTATGCAAAATGGGGGTTTGAATAAGAAGTAGTGTTATGACCTGTTTTAAATTTGGATTTGATACCCATTTGAGGAAACCAACCTTCTTAATAAACATAAAGAGAGCCTGACAAAAATGTGTGCATGGGGACTGCTTCCAAATTCATCGGATGTGCTATCGTATAAGAACCATGCAATTCAGCGGGACTGATGTTTGCTATTCTAATCCGATTGTCCCTAGCAATTCCTCCTGTTCAAACTCAGATGTAAAGTGTGTACAACATAAGAATTAAACCAAACTAAAACCCTCTCCAAATGGAGACATTAAGGAATGGAACAATAGATCTTAATTCTTCCAACACTTCACAGATGGAAGACATTTCATTGCAGGGTCATGGAAAATGAACACTGATGTCATATCACAGCACTTTTTCCAGTATATCCTCGCAATAGCTATGCAGCCCTTTTAAGATTCTTAAATGTTCCTTGCAACAGACTTAACTAAAGAGACAGAATGATATGCCAAAATTTATGGCGATGGGGCATATGCAGGCTGTAAAACACACATATTAGGGTTTTCAAGTCTTTGTTCTGCATGGGCAAAAAAAAAAAAAAAAAATCAACTGATGCCCTAATTTCATAGGGAAGGTTTCCCTTTAACAGGAGGTTAATTTTTATGTCATTTAAGTAAATGAAGATATGAAAAAATGATCTACTCAGATGTCACCTGCCAATATAAGCAGAGTGGGCAATAAATAAAGTGGCAGAAGCAAATTCACATTAATGGAAGTTATGAAGTGCTGGGCAGGAAGCCTAGGAAAAGCAAGCTCTCTGCACAATGGAGGCCAAACCCAGGCTACAGCTGTACTTATAATATCCATGACAAAACCCATTAAAGAGAAAGCAGTTAATTCTCTTATTCTCAATCTCTCCTGTTTCTATTTGGCTAGTTTTGTGATCTTCTGGGCTTATTCTCAAGAGGCAGGAAATTCTTGGGGAAAACTTAGAGTTAATCCAGTCAACTTTATGAACTATTTAGTTTTTTTAGGGATGCACATTGATCAGAAATGACAGCTATTTAGGAATCAGATGTAGGCAGTTCAGAAGGATCGGTCCAAGACTTCTAGGAATTCCTGATTCATGAATACTATGACTGGGCCATATAACTTTTCCCATAAAGTGCAGCGAAATGTAACAGAAAACCATTTTGTACAAAGAAACAAGTAGCTGTCATTTCCCAAGAGTTGCCACAGCAGATGAGCTGGAAACAGAGAGCCTGGAGAGAATGGAAGGGCTGAGGAGTTTGCACAACTGATGCCATCCTTTACAATAGTCTTTCCAACATGCTTCAGTCAAAGGAGAACGTATTGCAAGGATGGGCTGTGGGTGGTTTTTACCTTCCAAAATGTAACTCAGATTTGCCTGATTATCTGTATTTTCGTTGTTCTTGACAAGTTCCAAGTCATTGCAATCCTTTCTCTTGGAAAAGTGACACCTTCTTAACTGCCCTCCCCGTCCCCGCTTCCAACTGTTGTCCCCACACACTATCTGGATAGAGTAGCCCCAGTGACCTTTTTGCTCTGTACATGTATGTCACCTCTCTCCCTGCCATTGTTTTTTTTCTTTTCTTTCTTTTTTTTTTTTTTTTTTTTTTTTGAGATGGAGTCTTGCTCTGTCACTCAGGCTGCAGTGCGGTGGCACAATCTCGGCTCACTGCAGCCTCCACTTCCTGGGTTCAAGGGATTCTCCTGTGTCAGCCTCCCGAGCTGCTGGGACTACAGGAGCATACCACCACGCCCAGCTAATTTTTGTATTTTTAGTAGGGATGCGGTTTTGCCATATTGGCCAGGCTGGTCTCAAACTCCTGACCTCAAGTGATCTGCCCACCTCAGCCTCCCAAAGTGCTGGGATTACAGGCATGAGCCACCGTGCCTGGCCTCCCTCCATTGTATTTTGAAGAAAGTCTGACATGCTTCCCATGGTCAATTGCCTATCTCTCTGATTTCATCTTATACTATTGTCTACCTCATTCACTCACGTCTTTTTATTTTATTTTTTAATAGAGACAGGGTCTTGCTCTGCTGACTAGGCAGTGCAGTGGTGTGATCATAGCTCACTGCAACCTAAACCTCCTGGGCTCAAGTAATTCTCCTACCTCAGCCTTCTGAGTAGCCGGGAATACAGGCACGCATCATCACGCCTGGCTTATTTTATTTATTTATTTATTTATTTATTTATTTATTTATTTATTGTAGAGATGAGGTCTTGCTATGTTACCCAGGCTGGTCTCAAACTCCTGACCTCAGGCAATTCTCCTGCCTTGGCCTCAAAAAGCCTTGAGATCACAAGTATGAGCCACTGCACCCCCTCAGCCTTTTTCTGTTTCTTGAGCATTTCAAGATTATTTCAGCCTTTCTGTTTGCTGTTCCTTTTACATGAAATGACTGTAACTGTTTTTGACAGATAAAATTGTATGTCACCCTTCAGGTCCTAGCTCAATGAACGTCCTTTCCCATTGGACCATCTTATCTAACGTAGTGTCTGCACCCCATCACTATCATGTCACTATGTTTTTTTCTTCTTCTTGATATTTATTATAATCTGTGATTATTAGTTTGTGTGTCTACATGTTATTTTCACAACTAAATTCTAAAATGCCTGATAGAAAATCTCTATTTGATTTACCACATTATCTCTGGCAGCAGTATAGTGCCTCCTGGCACATAGTACCCATTTGATAAATATTCATCAGATAAATGTGTAAATTCACAACAGCACAAGCCCTGATTATGCAAATATAAGGAACTACTGTATCACAGTGTGGTCACTCACAGAAACTGTCTCAGATTCCACCCTGTTGGAAATCTTCTTAGTGGTTAAATTACCCTTTAAATGAAGGCTTGCAATCTCCCATTAAACACAACATCATTATTTATGGCATTGTTTAGTATCTGGTTGATTGAAGATGGTTTATGTGGTAATCACCACTCTTCAATGGTGAGGAAGAAGTTGAAAGATTTCAATAAAACTAGGTTCCTAATAGATTCCCATGACCTGTTGAGTATTTCCAATATTAAAACATCTAAGTGAAAAGAATATGTATCCATCACATTAAAGTGCTCTGCTTTTTGGGGGATATGAGACTTCAAGTTCCATCCTCTACCATATCAAGTCATTTTTTGGGAAAGAGATTTGGTCCTGACACTTTTCTGATAACACCCATTTAGAAGGTAGTGCCCACTGAGGAAAGCCCACTCAAAATGGCATAACGTGTATGACATAAACCCTGGCTAGAGTGGGATCCTTTTAATGAGTTATAGCCAACGAATGCCTCCCAATTTTATTTCCTATCTACTGATTGTCCCTTTATCAACTACAATGCACTAAGATCAATGCATTTTATTTTAGCACACTTGATTTCCTCCTGGCATCACCAACAGGAAAATATAACCCTATGGGGAAATATATCACTTCATAGTTATATTTATTGTCAAACTAATGTAAATTGATTCAGTAGTTTGAGGAATGTTCTTAAACTAGATTTTATAAAGTCATTTTCTTTGCATAGACTGAAGTTGAAACCCATGACAATTTTAGCATTTGACAAGCATTTTTTAAATTAATTGTCAGAAAAGTTCCTTCAAATCTGCTTTCCCAACAAATTGAACATCAGTGGTTTTCACCTAACAACTATTGACTTCAGGTTATGACAAGATTAAAATATTTCATTTTGTTTTATCCATCAGTTGAAGTACATAAACCATACTTTTCTGGTATTACAAGCAATATCAGTGACCCAAAACCATTCATACAATGGTACACCAACGCAGTATAATGTATTCTTTGTGTGTGTGTGATAGAGTCTCGCTCTGTCCCTCAGGCTGGAGTGCAGTGGCACAATCTCGACTCACTGCAATCTCTGCCTCCTGGTTTTAAGCGATTCTCCTGCCTCTGCCTCACGAGTAGCTGGTATTACAGGTGTGTGCCACCATGCCCAGCTAATTTTTGTATTTTTAGTAGAGATGGGTTTCACCATATTGGTCAGGCTGGTTCTGAACTCCTGACTTCATGATCCACCCACCTCGGTCTCCCAAAGTGCTGGGATTACAGGCGTGAGCCACCATGCCTGGTCTAGAGTAATGTGTTCTAAAACTGAAATTTTCATTAAAGGTAAATGAAATTGCAACAACATTGAATCATGCTCATGAAGGTATCCTTACCTTTCCCTTTGGCTAAGTTTCTGTTGTATCCAACAGGGCTGAAGTATTCAAAGACAAAAACAGCTATGGCAGAAACAATGAGCAGCATCACAAACATCATCACCCAGACAGAGGCGCTGAATGGTTCTGCAAATAAACAGATAAAGGAATGGAAACGTGGTTAGTTATCTCTTCCTCACTTCCAGCAGGAAGCCCAGACATCCATTTGCAGGCTCGCCAAAAATATTTTCTCTAATTTGAATCTGATCCTTCAAAAGAAGCTAATCATTTTTTATTTTTATTTTTATTTTTTAGATGTAGCTTCGCTCTCTGTGTCACCCAGGCTGGAGTGCAGTGGCACAATTTCGACTTGCTGCAACCTCCGCCCCCCAGGTTCAAGCAATTCTCCTGCCTCAGCCTTCCGAGTAGCTGGGACTACAGGCATGTGCCACCATGCCTGGCTAATTTTTGTATTTTTAGTTGAGACGGGGTTTCGCCATGTTGCCCAGGCTGGTCTCAAACTCCTGACCTCAGGTGATCTGCCCACCTCGGCCTCCCAAAGTGCTGGGATTACAGGCGTGAGCCACTGCTCCTGGCCAGCCAGTCATTTTTTATTCATCATTTTAAATCATTCTTTATTCTACAAAATATTTGAAGTATAAGATTGCATATAATATAACAAAAATAGAGAAGAGCATAGGACATTTTACAAATTGGGTCAAGGATAATCAGAAGAAAAAAGAGTGATAAGAAAGAGGGAGCAAGTTAGAATGCAAATAAACAGGCCATAGGTTCCTTTGTAATTACAGAACCATCCAGGGGGCTAAAGCTAGGAAGAAAAAAGACTAGACCCAAATAGTAAACCATAGGCTCCTGCAAATTGTTATGGTTTTTATTTTTATTTTTTCATGCTAGAAAGACGATATGCAGGGAATTCCAAAAATAAAGGGAGAATTATAACCTGTTAGAAAAGAATTATAAAATCATGGGTGACAGAAATATTGGAAAGTTATAATCTACCACACTCTCCATTTCACCTTTTGCCTCAGATAGATGAGATTCCTACAGCTTTATTAATCTTGTTGATGTTGGTAGCAGCCTTAAATGCAATTGAAAGTCAATTGAGGATATTATCTTCACATGATAATTCAATAAAAAAGCATCACTTAAAGGGTAGAGGCAATAAAATAGTAGATGGATAGATGGTTATTTCCACTAAAAGTAGTTTTCATCAGCTCATTTGCATGTAACTTAGGCAGTAGGTGGATGTCTCAGAAGGGCAGGCCAAGTCATAAGGCTCTAAGCCTTGTAACACTCTAGAAAGGTAAGAAATATTATGTAAAATAAGATTACTATTCAACTTGATTGAGGATATGAAAATTAGCTGACTGCAGCCATTTTATTTATGGTATAGATTTGCTATAAAATCAACAGAAAATAAATTTTAAAAATGAATACATCTCCACCTGAATGTATCATGGGGAAGAAATTGCCTATAGACACCAATGAACTTAAAACCCTTTTCCTCATAAGCAAATATTTTCTGAGGGTTAAAATAAGTCCAATAATACTTCTTGAATAGTAAACATATTATTATTTTAAAATTGTTTTCCTAGTGAAGCCACTTATAATAATAAAGAGCTAGGTTGATAGCAGGCCACCTTCTTGTTAGAGTATGACTACTTAACACAGCTAGAGGTCACCACAAATTCCAATTTAATGAGTTTAATGTATAACAAGAAACTAATATGTCTGAACTTAACTTTAGCTATATTGGATAATTTAAAAGCTGGGAGGAATGCTTTCTAATGCATTTGATAGTGCAAATATATTAAAAAGCAACAGGTAACACAACTTACTTAAGTAACACAAGATGCGCTCCAAGAAATCAGTGAAACTGCAACTGAAATTTATTTTAAATTTAGCTTGAGTAATAAACAATATTATGTCCCTGAAATAATAGCAATTTAATACTGAGTTGTATCCAAAAAGGAAATTAGATAAATAAATGATTAGGAGATTTATAAGTACTTCATATTCAAGAATAGAGATAAAATAATTCTCCGAGTTGCGTAGTGTGTCTTATTGGAGGAGGATCATTATGATGAGCAAATAAGCATATACATGAAAGTGTTCGTGTGTGAGGCACACAATATACAGACAATATATTGAGTGGAATAGCTGTGTGATTCCAGGATTAAAGCCAGAAATACTGGGGCAACAATACGCTGTCCATGGTTCTGAAAAGGGCGTGCTGGTTTTTGAAAAAGCACATTTATTAATCTGGTAACGTCTATTTCTCTGCAGGCTGTGAAAACATTATTTTTAAACATTAGAAGGGACCACAACTGAATTATCCTATGTGCATCTAAGAATCTGTAAACCTGCAGTGAACTTTTTTTGGTAGGTGCATCCTTGTCACTAACACGCTAGTCAGAAAATCAAGTGGAAACTGATGAAGCAACTGTTCCCACATGTCTCCCCGCTTGGAACTGACCACATCTGTTCCTTAACTTGTGAGCACAGCACGGATCAAAGGACTCTGCTGCAGTAGTCTTGTTTTAGTAAATTAAGTACCTATCAGTGCCCTGAAGGGTTGCTATTCTAAGATACCACACACGTGAATGCACACACACGCTCCAGAACAAAGAAACATCGTTAAAGCAACATCTACAGTGTCTAAGGAGTGACCCAGAAATAGTTTAGATAACTCTCTATTACATCTTCTAATGGCTTAAAACAGATTCAACATTTGTCCATGAAGGAACTGCAATCGAGGAGATACCAGGTCAGCATTTCTTTGGATCAAAGAATCCAACTTGTTTGGAAACTCTTCAGAATTAACTAGATAGAAATATTACAGGAGATGCCATCTCTGTCCTTGAAGAGCCACTGGTTACATTTTTACACAAAAGCTTAGAGGCATTACCTGCAAGTGCTTCTGATGTGAGTTAATGGAGTTTGTGGAGGAGAGAAAATAGGAAATAATGAACAGCAATACAATCAGATTTTGAATGTTTTGGCTCTTCCAGATGACTAAGCCAGTGAATGGAAAAATGTAGCTTAGCTGGT
Source organism: Pan troglodytes (assembly GCF_028858775.2). NCBI lineage: Eukaryota > Metazoa > Chordata > Mammalia > Primates > Hominidae > Pan > Pan troglodytes. The sequence continues at coordinate 12,463,998 of NC_072416.2, forward strand.
TCATTATGACTTTCAAAATCTGTAGATAATGACCGTAAATAAGGGGGTGCACAGTCAATCAAACAGGGATGTAATTTAGTGACTAGGAAAAATATTAAGCCTACTAGGTAAAAACAGCTTTGAAAATAGTTTCCTCTGGTTACAATTTATATTACTTTTAAAAATGCAGCAGGAAAAGTGTGGGGAAAGAGAGGTTTTGCTAAATTTAGCAAAATACTTGACATTTTTATGGAAATGTTTTACAAATGCAAGTAAGATAAAAATCTAGAGAAACTGGGTTGAGGCCAGATTCAATATTCACGACCCATTTTCATGAGACAAGCCAATTGATAATTTTTTCTCTCTGATTGAATTGGAAAAAGAGTCCTCTCTAGCTCACTAAAGAGATATAAGACTTTTTTGTGTGAAAAGAAACAATTTCTTTCCATTTTGATCCATGAACTCACTTCCTCTAACCCTTTCTTAACCTCCAGGACAAAGGATTCCTGCCAAAGAGTCTGAAAGGGAATGAGGGGAAACATGACTAGGAGTGACTAAAGAGTGAATGTCCACTTAAGAATTATTAAGATTCTGCATGTGTTGTCAATATCAGCTGGTTGCATTGTTCCTGGCATAGTGAGGCTCTCTTATTAAAATACGAGTATCTGAATCCATGTCAGACGGAGGGACAAAAGGAACATAATGAGGTGTGTATTTGTCAGGGTCCACATTACTCCAACAAAGGTTACAAAAATTGAAGCAACGAGTGCAAAATCAAATCCAGAGAGTGGCAAGCATTTTAACAGCTTAAATGGATTATCAAAAATGAAAACAGTAAATCCATAGCGCTCTGAATGTAAGGCAGTGTCCAAAATCCTGTTAGTCAATATTTCACTGAAGAGAATGAAACACGAAAGTTTCACTGGATGCCAACATTACATATAAATGAAGACAGTGGAAGAATAAGACAATGGGCTTGGAGTTGGTGTCCACAAATTGGTTTCAGTTTACAATTTGCTTTAAGAGATAAAGTTATTTTTGTCTCTGGAAAAATATAAGAAAGTTAGTTGACTTTAATATAACTGTTTTCCCAGGGGGGAGATTTCTCAAACAACTAAAAGTAGATCTACCATTTGATCCAGCAATTTCACTACTGGGTATCTACCCAAAGGAAAAGAAGTTATTATATCAAAAAGACACTTGCACACATATGTTTATCAGAGCACAACTCACAATTGCAAAGATATGGAATCAACCTATGTGCCCATCAACTGATGATTGCATAAAGAAAATGTGGTATATATACATTGTGGAATACTACTCAGCCATAAAAAAGAATGATGCAATGTCTTTTGCAGCAACTTGGATGAAACTGGAGGCCATCATCCTAAATATATGATAGTCATCTAGCAAATAAATGACTGTTGTTCTTTGTGAGATGGAGGATGGGTATGTAGATGCTGAATAAAGGTTTATGGGCTGATTTAAATTAACTGTGGACTGACAGGTTTATTTTTAAAATGTTTTCAAGACTCTAAGCAATATAGCTATTAATTTACATTCCACAGTGTCAAGACCAGTATCTGAATATGTGATCTTATTTTTTTAGCAGCTTTTTCTAAGTTTGAGATCAATGAAAGATGTGAACTGGGGGATGGGTTTTTCAGGAATGGAAAATCTAATACTCCATATTCTCACTTCTAAATGAAAGCTAACCTATGGGTATGAAAAAGCACACAAGTGGTATAATGGACACTGGAGACTCAGAAAGGGAGAGGATGGGAGGGAGATGAGTGATGGAAAATTACCTACAATGTACACTATTTAGGTGACAGGTACACTAAAGGCCCAGACTTCACCACTATATAATTCGTCCATATAACCAAAAATCACTTGTACCCCTGAGCTATTGAAATTTTTAAAAAATTATATATATTTTTCCCCTCTCAGTTTTCCTCCAGAGATTCATGTTTGTCTTAACCTTCCCTAATTTGGGACAAACCCACTTATATGGGAGTGCCAAGGGGGAATTAGTGATCTGAATTTCATGATATTCAACAAGATAGTTACAGTCAAAACTCATTTATGATAACCAAACAGTTAATACAACACTTTCCTTTAAAGACAAAAATAATGCTTTACTATGTTCCATGAAATTTCAACTCTAGCCAGGCTACCCAATACAGTCCAAGTGCTAGAGAAAAGCAGATGATAGAAAACATAGCTCTTCCTTGATTTAAAAAAAAAAACTCCTTTTATGTAAAAACATAAATTTACGAAATGGTTAAAAAAAATCACAAGAATTTCCTTCTTTACAAACTATTTGGCTTAGTGGGTAGTCACATTTAAAATATGATTCAATTAATTTTAAATCAGCATATACTTTTCAGACTATTCCTATTAGCAGAATACTGGCATAAATCATCGTGCAGTCATCATTATTTTCACTCTTACATCTAGCAAATAAATGACTGCTGTTCTTTGTGGGATGGAGGATGGATATGTAGATGCTGAATAAAGGTTTATGAGCTGGTTTAAATTAACTGTGGACAGCTTTATTTTTAAATGTTTTCAATATTCTAAGCAATATATCTATTAATTTACATTCTACAGAGTCAAGACCAGTATCTGAATATGTGATCATATTTTTTTCAGCAGCTTTTTCCAAGTTTAAGACAAATGAAAGATGTGAACTGGGGATGGAGGGGAGTGAATTAGGATGTATTAGTCTACTCTCACGCTGCTATAAAGAACTGCCCAAGGATCACTTGAGGTCAGGAGTTTGATATCAGTCTGGCCAACATGGCGAAACCCCATCTCTACACAAAAATTAGCCAGGCATGGTGGTGGGCACCTATAATCCCAGCTACTGGGGAGGCTGAGGTGGGAGAATTGCTTGAACCCAGGAGGCAGAGGCTGCAGTAAGCCAAGATCATAACACTGCACTCAAGCCTGGGCAGCAGAGCTAGACTCCATCTCAAAAAAATAAACTGTCTGAGATTGGGTAAATTTATAAAGGAAAGAAATTTAATTGACTCACAGTTCCACATGGCTGGGGAGTCCCCAGGAAACTTACAATCATGGCAGAAGAGGAAGCAGACACATCTTACATGGCGGCATGTGAGAGAAGTGAAGTGAAGGGGGAAGAGCCCCTTATTAAACCCCTTATAATAATAATAATATAATGAGAGCCCCTTATTAAACCATCAGATCTCATGAGAACTCACTCATTATCACAAGAACAGAAGGGGAGAAACCATCCCCATGATCCCATCACCTCCCATCAGGTCTCTCCCTCAACAGCTGAGGATTACAATTCAAGATGAAATTTGGCTGGGGACACAAAGCCTAACCCTCTCATAGGATAATTCAAATGCAGCATCCTCTGAAATATGCTGCCATGGCCAAACAGAGCTAAACAAGTTCCTTTCTGGTCCCATCCTCTGAGCAAACAAGATTTCCTACAATTCCTTATAGGAAAGCAATAGTCACTATGAAATTCACACACCTAGAAAAGCAGAAGGTGAGACGGTGCCATTACTTCTTGAAACCATGACACTGATTCCCGTTTCCACAAAGGGCACAGAGAAGTCCACCACTTCAGAACGTTCCTCATTGATGGTGAGTGAGCCAACTGCCATGACTGCCCGTTGATAGACCACCTGGATGCAAGGCAAAAAAAAAAAAAAGAGAGAACAACAGTACTTTACTTTTCCTGCTAACATTCCTGAGGACTGCAGGCCCTTTGTCTGAGTAAGAGCCTAGGGGATGAAAAGATAACTTACTTCACCGATCATTCCATTCCACACATTGTTAACTTTCTTGCCATGCTTCCCATTGGTCACCAGATAGAGGTCGTAAGTAAACTTCACAGTTCTGGAAAGCTTCTTCAGAATATCAATGCAGAACCCCTTGCAGCATTTCTTCACATTCATCCCCTCATTGGTTGAATTGCTGTAAAGAAAAACCCCAAGACCACAGAATGTTAGCACTGGAAGGTTTGTTCACAATCATTAGCTGTACTCTTCTCCTATTTTTCAGATGAGTAAACTGAAGTTTAAAAAGGGGAAGTGGCTTTCCCAAGGACACACCGTGAGTATATGACAGCAAAAGCAGAAAGTGTCCTTAATTATAGCAGTTATCATGACAAGAACTAACACTTATTGAGTAATTACTATTTGCTAGGCACTATCCTAAAGGCTTCATACTAATTGTTGAATTAATCTCCATGACATTTTCTGAATTAGTTGATATTTGTACACCCATTAAACAGGTAAAAATTACCAACTCTTAAATTTTTAAGAGTTTATAACATACACAACTTTAGACTAGAGTTTAGTCATCAGATCTAAACTGAGTCATAAAAACTTACTAGAGAATGGAAGAGAGGAGGATGTGAAATTCTCAGAGAAAGCAGGGTTTTGCTTCATTCTATAATTACAGAGGCTTGAAACGAAAGGGGAGAAGTGAAGGTACCCAGACAACACCTCAGCCAAGAATCAGGAGACCTGGGTTCTATTCCATGCCTGATTTTGTGCACTGAACTTCTCTTGATAGAGCCAAATGTTACATGAGGGCTCATTAATAACATCTTCCCTACCTACCTATGTGACATGTAGTATAAAAGGAGACACTTCTAAAAGCAAGGTCCTTGATCAGGTAAAAGCCCCATTAAAATTTAAACTATCTTAAAGGCTATTGTATACTCTACCAAGGCTACACTTACTGTTTTGTACCAGCCACCTTGCTGTATTCACCTGAACAAGACATATTCAAAGGACACCCAGGCAAACCAGAAAAATACCTTTAAAAAGAAAGGAGGCCGGGTATGGTGGCTCACACCTATAATCCCAGCACTTTCGGAGGCTGTGGCGGGTGAACACCTGAGGTCAGGAGTTCAAGACCAGCTTGGCCAGCATGGCGAAACCCTGTCTCTACTAAAAATACAAAAATTAGCCAGGCATGGTGGCAGGCACCTGTAGTTCCAGATACTCAGGAGGCTGAGGCATAAGAATCACTTGAACCCAGGAGGCGGGGGCTGCAGTGAGCCAATATCATGCCATTGTACTCAAGCCTGGGTGACAAGAGTGAAACTCTGTCTCCAAAAAAAAAAAAAAAAGAAAAAGAAAAAAGAAAAGAAAGAAAGGAAACACTGGTCTATCCAACAGATAGCAAAAAGTACTTAGACAATTCACATAAGATCAAAGCCTTTCTTCTGGGCAATATGCTCGATTAATGGACATCCCATTAGCTCAACCCTGTCTTTGAGTTATGCATTTCATGAATATGTTCTCTGTTTGAATATCCCATTTTTGGCAAATCCACACATTGGAGTGTTACCTAAGCACTAAAGTGATGTCTATGGAAATCCAACATCATCACAGGAAAATTCTTATGCTTCCATGTCATATGAAAAAAGTAGGTTACACAGTAGTACAAACAGAATAATCACAGCTATATAAAAACAGATGAGCTTATGAAATAACTGTATGGAAAAACAATGAAATATGAAGCATAGGACAGGTGCAGTGGCTCATTCCTGTAATCTCAGCACTTTCGGAAGCCAAGTTGGGTGGATCCCCTGAGGTTGGGAGTTTGAGACCAGCCTGGCCAACATGGAGAAACCCCATTTTTACTAAAAATACAAAAATGAGCTGGGCATGGTGGCATGCACCTGTAATCCCAGCTACACAGGAGGCATAAGAATAGCTTCAATCTTGGAGGTAGAGGTTGCAGTGAGCCAAGATCGCACCACTGCACTCCAGCCTAGGTGACAGAATGTGACTCTGTCGAGAGAAAGAGAGAAAGAAAGAAAGAGAGAGAGAGAGAGAAAGAAAGAAAGAAAGAAAGAAAGAAAGAAAGAAAGAAAGAAAGAAAGAGAAAGAGAAAGAGAGAAAAAGAGGGGGGAGAGGGAGAGATAGAAAGAAAGAGAGAAAAAGAGAGAAAGAGAGAGAAACAGGGAGGGAGAGAGAAGAGAGAAAGAAAGAAAGAAAGAGAAAGAAATAAAGGAGGAAAGGAGGAAAGAAAGAAAGGAAAGAAAGAAAGAAGCAAGCTATTTTGGAACGATGAAAAACATGTTTTCTTTTTTATATTTTTAGGGTTTTTCCCCAAATCATCTAGTAAGTACATACTACTTATGTAATTGGCAACACACACACACACACACACACATCAAACAACATTGATTTACATGATATACATCATCTCTATATCCATGAAGGTGGGCAGATTTGACAGAACAATTTTTTAAGAGACGCGCTCTTGCTCTGTTGCCCAGGCTGGGTTGCAGTGATGTGATCATGGCTCATGGCAGCCTGGACCTCCTGGCCTCAAGTGACACTCCCACTTTGGCCTTTCAAAGTGCTGGGATTACAGGTGTGAGACACCATACTCAAGCTGGAAAACATAATTTTGAGTAACAGAAGTGGGTTGTCAATGACACCTGCTTATCAATGCTTTCCTTTATCTCAGGATCACAGACTGCCTGTCTTGAATCACTCTCTTCACCATTGTATCCCACCCCCACATCCTGTCAGTGACTTGTACTCAACCACTCTGCTTCTGTCAACCCAGACCACCATAGAGACTTTACTCTCTTGCCTAGAGGCTGGATGACCTGCTGTGATCCACCACCCTTAGTGGGGGGGTAGTAGGAGGCCACATCTGTGTATATTTACATGTGATGATTAGTGACCTCAACACTGTACAGTCATGGGATATGTGCCAGCTCCATCTCCACCAATTACCCAGAATGGAGGGAGTTGGGCTAGAGATAAAACTGCCACAAATATGATAGAAATGTGTCCTAAGTACATTAAAGTTGATGGAATGTCCAGATACCATTTCCTTCTTAGTATACATGGCTCTGAAAAATGTGTCAAAATCGAATTCTCTTTTTCTTTCTGGTCGCTGTTGGCCATGCACTGATGCCCTTTCCCTACCTCTGTTCATTTGTATCACCTTCATTCTATGTTCCTTCCCTTCTTCCCCTATCACAGGCTCTTCCTTCACCTGGTCAAGATTTCTGGAAGATTAGACAGAAGTTTTAGATGCTCCAGGTTTAAGATTCAGGGTCACAGGCATATAGTGGCATTCTTTGGTCTCCCTGGAAACCTCAGCCAGTTTATGAGTTATCTCACCCATATCCCTGAACATGAGGTGTATTTCTAAATACAAATGATCAATGATGCACTTTCACCCAACAAGCACCCACTAAGTGCCTACTGTGCACAAGACATGGAACTGGGCCCTGGGGACACAGGATGAAAAAGGCACGCAGCAAATGCAATAGTTGAATTTATCACAGTAATTATGGAATTGCAGACCAGCTTGTAATTGGGAACGTCTGTTGGTTCCTATTACAGCCCTTGTGTGGGTGTGCAGGGGATGTGACTTAACTACACAGACTGAGAAATGGTCCCCATGTGATCTCTCTTAGTGCTCCACCACCACCCAAGAGAGGGAATGACTCACAAAAACAAATACGGGGAAAGGGATCCAACAAATTGTCCAGTTTACCAGCTCTACAATTTCCCAGTATAGCCAGTGGATGTGAGCACAGCCATGCGAGTCAGAGCTGTGTCCAGGTCCTGGGTTGGCTCCTGTCCACCACGCAGACTCAGACAAATCTCATCCAGCACTTAAAAATAAATTTCCTTTCTTCCCACCAACGATTTGACAGTTTGGGAGCTTAATTGACAGCATGGCCATTTCTCGCTACACATCAGGCCAAATGATGTTTCCAATTTTCTCTGCATGTCTTTATCACCCAACTAACAGACCAGAAAGGAAGACTTCTCAGCTCATTTCCTGTTACCTGGTATTCTTAGAAGATCCCACCATTTACCAGACGTGAGAAACAAAAAGGTTTCACACAATCATGTTGTCTAACAGGAATTCTTTTTGCAACTGATCAGCCTTCCTCAAAGACGTTCCCTATAGGAAATGCAATTGATCTAATCTTCTTTAATGTTGGGATTAGTGGATCCTAGCCATTCTCTATTGCTCTCACGAGTCAGACTTTCATTTCATCCAGACACACAGTAAACTCCTCATATCCCCAAGCGGAAGAAGGAAAGCTGCAAGCTACTATCTCCTCACAGAAACCAAAAACGTGAATTTGAACCTGTTAAGCTGTTGATAGTCTTCAGTAGAAAAGTCAATTCTTTTAAAGACAGCAATTTATTTTGATTTCTCTTCTTCATACAAATGTGACTCAGTACTTGGGGATCTACTTGTTTTCAGCTCCAGGGCTTTTGATTTTAAAGACTCTAAACTCCTATTATTGATTCTGGAGCACAAGGGGCCTCAGTTGATTGCCCTATTGAAACACAGAGGGTATTGTTATCATAGAGGAGGTGTCCCACTGAAGTTAGACTCTGCTTTGTGCCAGCCACTTTTCTTCATCGGGCCAAGTTCTGCTCAAAGAACACCCACCCAAATTAGAACATCCTCTGACAACTTTCCCACATTATCCCCTCCGTCCTCCTTGTAACTCATCACTCTCTAGCATTGCACTGGGTTTCACTCCGTTTCCCAAACTCCCAAGCTCCTTTCCTCCCCAGGGCCTGTGCACCTGCCATTGCCTCTACCTGGAAGGCTTTGCCCAGATCTTCACATGTCTGGCTTCTTCTCATCCTGTATATATCACCTTAAACCTTATCTGTGTGAGCTAAAGTAACCCCACATACCCCGATGTACTCTCTTCTCACACCACTCTCTTTCTGTTCATCACAAGGTTTATTACAACATGGGGTCACCCATTTCTTCTTGGTCGAATTGTTTTCTAACCACATACGTTCCATGATGGAAAGGTCCTAGTCTTTTGCCCTCCCTGTTCATCCATGTATCCCCTGTGCCCAGCAATGTGCCTAACATGCAAACTGTGCTTAATGCACATTCATTCATTCTGTATTAAAACAATTTATTTATAACAATTTTACTTATAACAATGTCTGTGTTATTTCACTGTAAAGGAATTCAGCAAAAATTATTAAAACACTGATGACCCCAAAACATGGTCTGTTTCACACAATTATGAATCATGATGAATTATGAATCATGAATCATGGGATGTACACTTGCCCTTCCTTGGTGGGCCCCACCTCTTCCTCATCTCCAGGAGAGTGGAGGCTGGGGGACTGCTTATCAAAAAAAAGCTTCATCCCAGGGAGCCACAGTGGGGACACTGGAGAAAGCAAGGGCCTTTTTAGGAGGGGCATATTTATTTATTCCATGATGTATTCAGGATTTCAACTTCAAAGAGGCTGACATTTGTGACCTCACTGATAAAATTTTCTCCAAACCAAAACAGGCCTTCACAATACATTTAGCAATTACATATTATATTTTTAAAATCCTGATCTCAAGGACTGAGATCTGGGCACTTGCATCTTGTGTGATAATAGCTGAGACTGGAGTTTGAAACGAGGAAGTAAAAATCTCTCGTCCTAGTCATGAAACAAACATTGGTGTGTCATGCTGTGCCCTTGTAACTGAGGGTGCAAATATTAATAAGTCACATTCCCTATATGTAGGTGGCTCAGAAGCCAGGGAGAAGACAAACTATACGCTGTAAAGACAGGTGATGAGGGTAGAGAGAGATAGACCCAGGTACTGTGGAAGTAGGAAGAGCTAACCCAGCTTGGGGATGCAGTAGCTACACTTAAAGGATGAGTAAGAATTAGGTAAAAGAAACAGATCAGAAAAGACTCAGAAAAAAAATAAAGTTTCCAACAGCAGGCCTTTTTCTTCTGTGAGTCTCCTGTGAGGTGGTGTTTTTGCTTATGTTTGCATTAGGAAATACCAGATCAGGGCCTCGGAGTTGGCCATGGAGGTTTCTGTGTCCCCAGAGGGTTTGTAGATTAAGGGGACCTCACAATGGACAATGCCAGCTCTTTCTTCAATCATAACAAAAGGAGAAATGACACAGATGCAGTGCCTGCTGGCTGTTGCTGAGCTGAGAAACTGCCAGAAGTTCCATTTGCACCTGGATTGTATCAGAAAGTAACATGCAAGCTGTGTGTTCACTCCCAAATGGAGAGACGTTTTTAACCTTCTTGAGAAGCATGGATCTGGGATCTATAAAAGAGATGGAAGAAGAATGTGTGGGGGGAAGGAAAGGGACAGCCAGAAAAGTGGAAACTAAATAATTATTTTTAAAAAGACTAAAGGAAGCCGGACACAGTGGCTCACATCTATAATCCCAGTGACTCAGGAGGCCAAGGCACGAGGATCACTTAAGGCCAGGAGCTTGAGACCAGGCTGAGTAACATAGCAAGACTCTTGTCTCTAAAAAAAAAAATTAATTAAAACATGAGCCAGACATGGTGGCACAGGCCTGTAGTCTCAGCTATTCAGGAGGTTGAGGTGAGAAGATCACTTGAGCCCAGGAGTTCAAGAATGCAGTGAGCCGTGATCACACCACTGCACTCCAGCCTGGGGGACAGAGCAAGACCCTGTCATTATATAAAAAAAATTAATGTTTTATGTATTTTTAACACATAAAAATATATAATGTTTTATATATTTTTAACACATAAAAATATATAATGTTTTATATTTTTTAACACATAAAAATATGTAATGTTTTATATATTTTTAACACATAAAAATATATAATGTTTTATACATTTTTAACATATAAAAACATATGTTTTATACATTTTTAACATAACAAGAGGGGCATATTTATTTATTCCGTGATGTATTCAGGATTTCAACTTCAAAGAGGCTGACATTTGTGACCTCATTGATAAAACTTTCTCCAAACCAAAACAGGCCTTATTTTTATATGTTTTATATATATATATAAATATATGTTTTATATATTTTTAACATGAAAATATATGGTTTATATATTTTTAATATATAAAAATATATTGGTTTCTATATTTTAATATATGAAAATGTTTTATATATTTTAACATATAAATATATATTTTATATATAAACTTGTACCTAAACTATATTTATCTATAAACATATAGTTTATATATAAAAATAGTTTATATATAAAATATGTAAAAATATATGTTTTATATATCTCAATATATAAAAATGTATAATGTTTATATATTTCTATTTTCATTTATTTATTTATTTTTGAGTCAGAGTCTCACTCTGTTGCCTAGGCTGGAGTGTAGTGGCTCGATCTCGACTTATTGCAACCTCCACCTCCCAGATTCAAGTGATTCTCATGCTTCAGCCTCCTGAGTAGCTGGGATCACAGGCGCCCACCACCGTAGCTGGCTAATTTTTGTACTTTTAAGAAAGACAGGGTTTAGCCATGTTGCCTAGGCTGGTCTTCAACTCCTGACCTCAAGTAATCTGCCCAGCTTGGCCTCCCAAAGTGCTGAGATTATAGACGTGAATCACTGTGTCCAACCATATATATTTTTAATATATAAAAATACGATGTTTTATATTTTTAATGTATAAAATATGATGTTTTACATATTTTAATGTAGAAAAATATATGACCTTTTATATTTTTAATATATAAAAACATATGGTGTTTTATATATTTAATACATAAAATATATGATGTTTTATATATTTTAAATATATAAAATATACTGTTTTATATATTTAAATATATAAAATATACTGTTTTATATATTTAAATATATAAAATATATAATTTCTATATATTTATATACAATGTTTTATACTTTAATATATTAAAATATGTTTTATATTTATTTTAATATACAAAAATGTTTTCTATATTAAAAATATAAAGATATTTTTTGAATATGTGTGTTCAAAAATAAATAAATGAATAAATTAAATTAAACTAGAAAGACTGAAGGGGAGGATTGATTCAACCTAAGGGTTAAAAACATGTCTGTGGAGTCAGTTGGACCACTGTTTGAGTCCTACCTCTTCCATTTCCTAGCTAGATGGCTTTGAACATGTTTCATAATCTTCCCATAACTCGGTTTTATCATATTTACAATGGGCAAAACTACTCACCTCATATTGCTGGTGGAATTAAATGAATGCAAGTTTGGCACATCTCTAGGAATTTATCTGAGTCTTTTTAAAATTGATTATTGTATTATACCTACTATAACGACGTGTATTTTCTATGACATTTTGTGATTCAAGTACACATATTGTTACTATCGATGATCCATGCTATTTCAAAGGGTTGGGCACGTTCAGGTGACAGCATTCCTGCCACTCACTTGATTTTGACGAACTTCCGACATGGCACGGTGTTCCTCACACACGTCTCGGTCAGGGGGTCTATGTCTTCCACGATGACGAATGGGGCCTCCTCCAGGGTGACGATGCTGAGATGGTTGTCATCCGGCTCACAGTCGGAGAAGGACTTGTACCTGGGCCACACGGCGTGCCTCAGGCTCAGCGTATGGTTCTCCCACTTGCCCACCTGCAGCACAAACACAAAGACACAGCTGTGCTTTCTTCCGCCGCTGATTTCTGGAGAGGCAAATCCTTTCCCTGCCAGAGACATCCATCCGTCTCAAGGGCCTTTCTGCCACATATCTCGACATATGCATCTACTTCTGTGCTAAGACAAACGGGCATAAAGAGAAAACAGAATATGGGGCAGTTCTCCATCCCAGCCCCCCTCATCCCCAGAGGAATCAACCTGCATCTCTGGAGGCAGTGCCCAGGCACTGATACCTTTACAGCCCCGCAGGTGGTTCTAATGTTCTGCCAGAGTTCAGGACCACGGATGGCAAGGAAACAGCATAGACTTTTAGAATCAGAGAGGTCTGGGTTTGATTCTCCGACTGTACCACTTACTAGCTGTACAACTCTAGGCAAGCTCTTAATCCTAAGATCTTCTGTTTTCTCATCTGTATAATGAACACAATTCCCCCTACTTCCTAAGGATGCCATGGGAATTCAATAAAGCAATACATGAAAGGCAAAAGCACAACATATGTACTCCATATTGTTTCTAAGCATAAAGGAGAGAAAGTGAAAAGGAGAAAGAAGAAAAAGGTGCTAAGATGAAGGAAAAGAGAAAAAGGGAGAGGAAGATGAAGCTAGAGAGTGAAAAGAAGAGGAATGGGGGTTGAGACAACACAGAGAAGAGATGGAGCAGGTGGGGAAATTAAAAGCATCATTTTGACCCCAGATACAGTTCTATTTAAGTTGCAAATTAAGGTGAACTTTTATTAATCCTGCACAGAGGGGAGACTGTCACTGCTTAGCGTACATCAAGACCTGTCAAAATAGAATCGATTGTATTCCCTCGGAGCAGCAGTCGGCATCTTAGTGCAATCAAATTGAAGGCTGTATATTTTGAACCTTAATTTTATTTGACAGCTTATTGGCGCTATTCACATACACACTGGGAGGAAGCTGCCCCCGCACCGCTCTTTCTCCCTTCTCCTCCTGCTCCCACACGCCATTGCTTGACACCACAGGTCACCGCTTTATGTGTAATACCAACCTCGAGGAAAACACCTCGTGTGAAAAGCTAAGTGCCAAATCCAGGCTTGTCTGTGTTGACAAGACCCACTCACCTCTCCTCCTGTAATGTTTAAGTGTCACCAGAAATGAATCTCAAACCCTTAAAGAGAATTCAAACATGCCGGACACCAGGAGAGGTGACAGGGTGGGAGGAGAGAAAAGAATCAGTGCTCTCTAAGATTACCTCATCATATGGGCTGGAAAATTTTTGCTGGCTGTAAAGAAACATTTCCTGTGGCTAATTACAAAATTGTCCAGCATTGCTGATACATTTCTTTTTAAGATAGGATGGCGAGTAGAGCAATTTGGTTAAACACACACACACATGTTCATTTATTCATGCTATGATATGTAACAGGCTGGGGAGAATGTTGAGCGCATCAAATTCTTCATTCATTCGACATAGATTTATTGAAGACCTACGATGTCCCAGTGCCAGCCTAGGAATAATGATGGCTAAAACAGAATGACTCTTGCCTTCTTGGAACTGTCAGTCAGTTGTACGACATAGATCAAACCAAAAATACTGAAATATGCAAATAGATAAAGAAATATACAAGTGTTTCCTTTTGGAACATGTTATACCAATCCCTTTTCTTTCCATTTGCCTTGGAAGACTCAAACACAACCTTCGAGAGAGGGTGGGTAGTTCAGTGGGTAAGAGAATGGCTTTTGAAGTCAAACAGAACTAAGTGTAAATCCTGGCTTCATCCACTAGCTGAGTAGCCTTGGGAAAGTCATTCAACCTCTCTGAGCTTCACTTTCTCCATTTGTAAAATGAAGAGAGCAACAGGGTATGACCTTGAAGACTGCAGTAAGGTTTGAATGAGCCAAAAAGTACCAAAAATATAGAGCACAAAACCTGACATGGCATGTAACACATATGGTGGCTGCTATTGTTTTACTATTGTTGTTAACATTTAAAACATAGCTGAACTGTCACCTTATCTGTAAAATCATTCCTGCTTTCCCTAGTAATAAAGAACTTTGCGCATATCTCCACCATAGCACTTTATATTATAACCTCAATGACATAACTTTTGAGCACTCCTGTACAGTCAGGAAATGTGCCAATATCACCACTTAGTTTAATTCCTACAAATTCTACATGGTAAGCATTATTATTCCAACTTCGTAGTTCAGGAAACTGAAACACAGAGAGGTTATGTGACTTGCACAAACTCACACAGCAATAAGTGGTGGAACCAGAGTTATAACATGGGGTTTTCTGAACCCAAAGGTGCTTTATCGCTATGTACAGTGTTTCTGTGAATTGAGCTACAGTAACCACGTTATAGCTCCAACACTCTTCCTTCCTTGCAGACATGTTTACTAAAGTCCCAAGATAATCTAAATTAAGGCAAAGACTAGCAGAATCTTTGGTGATGTCATTGACCACATCACAACCCCCACACCATGGGAGTCAGGCAAAAGTTTCAGTCCAACGCTCACTCATGGAGAGAAAAGTTGCAAAGGTTTATGAGCCCCCAGAGTGCAATAACTTCCTAAATCTTCTCCAAGTTCTACTCCCTGTTCCTGACACATCCAAGTATCCATGGGTCAGCCAAGGAGGTTGAAGGTGAGTGGTAGGTAGAGAGAACTCGATCAGGAGCTGAAGCTGCTGTGTCAACACTGCCCTAGGTCCCAAGAGCTCTTACCTTCTTTTCTCATCTGATAGACCCTTCGGCACCCCACTGCAAACACCAAAAATCTCAACTACTAAATCGTATATACCAGATAAAGGAGAACAGACATTCTTCACTTTCCCTGCCTATATTCCTATTTACAAGGGACTATAACTGAGGCCAGTGTTTGTAGACAGGTTTAGCAGAGTCATTCATTCCGTAAATATGTGTTGAGTGGTTACTAGGTTCCAAGCACTGTGCTAGACACTGAGAATACTGTAATGTAAGTGATAAAATGTTTGCTTGCATGAAATTTTTGTGCTAACTGAGAAGACACATGAGTCAAATGATTACACAAAAACATATGTTCATACAAACTGGGAGGAAGAAATGAAACACGGGTCTAAGAGAGCATATAGGACAAAAGATATCAGAGACATCTTCCCTGAGGAGGTGACACTTAAGCTGAAATTGGAAATTCAGGATGAGTTGCATCATGGCAGTTGTGGGAAGGAATTGTGGAGGAGCAGAGAAGGAAACAGCACTCCAGATAGGTGGAGACCAGAAAATGCAAAGCCTTGTAGGCTCTATTAAGAAGTTGGGATTTACGTTAAGGGTTTGCTACAGACTGAATATTTGCGTCCCTCCAAAATTCATAGGTTGAAATCCTAACCCCTAATGTGGTGGTGTTAGGAGGAGGGGTCTTTGGGAGGTGATTAGGTCATGAAGGTGGAGCCCTCATGAATGGGGTTAGTGCTTTTATGAAAGAGGCCCCAGAGAGACCCATTGCCTTTTCCACCATATCAGTATGCAACAAGAAGATTGCTGTCTATGAACCAGGAAGCAGCTCTCACCAGACGCTAAATCTGCTGGCACCTTGATTTGGACTTCCCAGTCTCCAGAAGCATGAGAAACAAGTTTCTGTGGTATAAGCCACCCAGTCTATGGTATTCTGTTACAGCAACCCAAATGGACTAAGAGTCAATCAAGTTCAATGGCCAGAATGGAAAAAGATTTATAGAAGTCACCATGGATATATGTCCATATATAACCTGCCTGAAGATGGAAGCTTCTTTGCCTACTCCAATTTTATTTTTATTATGGAAATGTTCAAATGTATTTAAGAGTAGAATCATATAACGAACCTCTGTATTCCCAATGTCCAGCTTCAATAATTAGTACTCATGACCAATCTTGTTTCATTTATACTCCCACTCACTCCTTCTATATTACAGCAAAAAAAACCCATTATATAATTTATTCATAAATCCTTAATTTGATTTAAATATCTAAACATCATTTGCTTCACAATATTATACCTCAATAATCTACAATAATCTATGTGTTTATGTATATGTTTTACTTATGAGACTATGTTTTCCCAGTCTAGCAGGAATTTTATATGCGTAATGATTGGTTTCTATGTCCACAGCTTCTAACTCAGGGCATGCCACATGGAGGGACTTAATGGGTAGTTTTTGGTGGAGTGAATAAACATACAGCCTGTATTTTTTACATGTGCATGAGTCAGAAAGTGTTAGAATGATTAATGTGTCCATATGTGCCTCAGCTTTGGAATCTTGTACCCTAGGCAAAATATGGAAGTATCAAGGACCTGTATTCTCTCCCTTGCTCTTACTGCAACTTCAGCCCCCCAGACTCAGAGCCATTGAGGGTGGCCGTCTGAATAGCCTTTGGGTATTAAATTTCCCCAGAGAAAGCAAACAGCATCATCCTAACACCATTTTAAAAAGGGACTCCAGCCACCAGAGTATTCAGGGAGAAAGGAAGAACCAATGGGTTGAATCCTGAAGACCTCAGTTTCAATTGTCATATTGTTTCTGCTTGTCTCCATTTTCACAGTGGCATGGAGTATGTATGCTCCAAATGCCTTTATTTAGAAGTTATATCCAAAATGGAAGGACCCTGTGCACTTTGAAGATGGCAGCCAAAAATCTCTCTGCTCCCACCTTGGACGTGATGGTGACTCTTCTGCTATTCTCTAAACTGGACCTTTTTCCTGTTCCCAGTCCTCTCCATAAAAGTGAACACCACACTCAGCTGAGTCTGTAACTTTAGATCAGCAGTCCTGACTCATAAAAGCTATTCTGAAGTGTGAGCCAATACCAGGGTTGCACCACATTTCCTCCAGCAGTGCTTCCAGGAGTAAGGTTTCAATCCATTTCCTCCAGCAGTGCTTCCAGGAATAAGATTTCAATGCATCAGAGCAAGTGAAATCATACAGTCCTTGTCAATCACATGCTATTTTTGGAGCTTGGAGGGAAAATGAAGTTCCAGGACACCTTGCCAAACTTCTGGTTATATTTATACACAACCAGGACAGGCAACCACGCTTGTGTGTGTGTGTGTGTGCTGTATACATGTACATGTATATGCACATATGGATCCCATTGAGTTTTCAGGCATCAACTTCATTGCTACAGAACCCCTCTCTTCTCTCCTTTACATGGCACAGGACAAGAGGGTTCAGAATCATTAATACCACAGGCTTAGAGATCAGACAGATGAACAGGTTCAAATCTTGTCACTGCTTTAGCCATGTGACCTTGAACAAGCCACATAATCTTTTTGAACCTCAGTTCACTCAATCACCAAATAAAAACAACACTTCCATTTCATATGCTGTTATGAGGCTTACTTATAAGATAATAACAACAAACATCTCTTAATGCACAGTTCCTGGCACACAGAAAGGTCTCCATATGTGGTACTATTATCATTAATTCAACATTTGTTAAACTTATCTTCAGGAAAATGAGCCTCTGTAGCAGAAGAACTAATTGACAAATGGAGATCTGAGTTTCTTCAATGGCATTCCCTTGACTTTTGACCTCACTGATTGGGTCTCATTCTCCTCACTGTAACAGGAATGAGGGGGGTGGGTTTGAATCAGATAATCTCTAAGGTCTTTCAGGTATAGCACTCTATGTAAAATGCAAGGATAAGCTGCCCTCCCAAATCTTTCCTGATTTGAGCTCAGGGTAATGAGTACATAATTAGAAGAGGGGCAAAGGTGGCACTCCTTCCTTGATGTTTAATTCTGTATGGCAACCATATATTAGGGCAGTCTTGCACCCAGGGTGAAAGGACAGCAGAAAACAGCCAAATGGCAAGCTATCTCTAAAAAAGGTGGCAGGATGGTTCTGAGAACCAGTTAGAAGACTGAGGAAAGAAGAAGATGGTCAATAGAGCCCTCTTGGATAGTAACTCTCCACGCTGCACAAAAAACAGTGGTACTCAAATCTGAGGGTTTTCTCAAAGCTGGCTCTTCCTCATTCTCTAAAGAAGGGCATGAGTTCAAATCCTGACTTGTCCATTCCTAGCTGGGGCACAGTGGGCAATAATGACAAAGTCCATTGTTAACACTGATTAGGGCTTTACTATGTGTTTCCAGGAGCAGTGCTAAGGGTTTTTCATTCATTATATGACTCAATCCTCAAGGCAACTGTAGGACATAGATAACTATAATTATCCCCATTGCATGATGAGGAAACTAGGGCTTAAAAATATTATGTTTCTTGCTCAGGTCAGATCATAAGGCTCACAGTGAGAATTTAAACTTAGTCAGTGAAAACCTCTAGAGCACAGCGCAATCACTACCTCCCTTTTTGAAATTTAGTTTCTTCATATTTTAAAGGTTACAACAAGGCCACAGAGTTGCTATAAAGATTACATAAGATTCACGCCTGTAATCCCAGCACTTTGGGAGGCTGAGGCGGGTAGATCACGAGGTCAGGAGATCGAGACCATCCTGGCTAACATGGTGAAACCCCGTCTCTACTAAAAAAAATACAAAAAATTTGCCGGGCGTGGTGGTGGGCGCCTGTAGTCCCAGCTACTCGGGAGGCTGAGGCAGGAGAATGGCGTGAACCCGGGAGGCCGAGCTTGCAGTGAGCCGAGATCGTGCCACTGCACTCCAGCCTGGGTGACAGAGCGAGACTCCATCTCAAAAAAAAAAAAAAAAAAAAAAAAAGATTACATGAGATGATAAAAATAAGTCTTTCCGTTTCTACTATTCTGAAAGCTTTAATAATTTCTGTAATCCTAGAAATAGACACATGAATAACATGCTACTTTTATTATCTCCATTTCATAGATGAGGAAACTGAGGCATGGGGTTTAAGTAATTGTCCAATTCATATGGTTTGAGAGTGGCAGAACCAGGATGTGAACCCAGGACTCATTTTTAAGTCTGTGAAAAAAATGCAACTAGAATTTTCTGCTGAACAAAAAAAAAGACTAACTTTACAATGCAGAAATGTGACAGATGTGATGTCAGCTCAATGGTCAAAGCCAATATTGACAATGATAAATCATTCTAATAGTACATAATAGTACATATCCTTAATATGATGTGAGGATAATGGCGTGGTGTTCTACCTGTGTGGTCTTATAACCTCGGTGTAATTATAAGAAAACTATCAGAAAAATTCCAATGTAGGGGTATTCTAGAAGAAATCTGACCAGTAGTCCTCCAAATTGTCAAGGTCATTAAAAAACAAGAAGGTCTAAGAAAGTGTCCTAGCCAAGAGGAGCCTAAGGCAATATTACGATTACATATCATATAGGATCCTGGATCAGCTATCAGGATGGAACAGAAAAAGATTAGATAAAAACTAAGGAAATCTGAAAAAATCATGGGTTCTAGTTGACAATAATATACGAATTGACTCATTATGACAAATATACCATACTAATGTCAGGTGTTAATAATCAGAGAAACTGGGCATTAGGTATGTGAGAAGTCACTGGACTATCTTTGCAAGTTTTCTGTAAATATAAAACTAGTTAACCTAAAAAGTTTATTCAAAAACTGTTTTTGAATTCAAAAGGGAGAGTTTTTTAAAAACAGCAAATATGTTCTCAGACACAGAGTAGCAAAGTTGCCAGGAGTTTGAACTTTGGAGCCAGCCACTCTGGCTTCAAATCCCAGCTGTACCACTTGTGAGCTGTGCCACTTGGGCAAATTGCTTAATATCTATTTGCCTCAGTTTCATCACCTGAAAATAGGATGATGTTAATAGTATAATTCACAGGATTGCTGAGAGGACTAAATTAATGTATGTAAAGCCCACAAAGGAATGCCCAATGCTATGTGCTATGTATTGCTATTTTGTCATTGTTTAAATCAATGGGGAAACAATTTTAGAGTAGAATTTAGATTATTTCATGTTTTAACTTCATAAGAGCTTTTCTTGATACTAACTTTAGTTTACTTTAGATACAGTTTTTACCATGTCAGTAGTTTTAGCCATAAATCACACTTTTCTCCACATTTCTCCCAAGGGTTTCACAATAGCCTTATGCTGTTTTGCTTACCTGTCATTCATTTATCAGATTTTTGGTTATAGCATATTCATTTTCCCTTGGAGAGATGCTGCCCTAATTTAACGAATAGGCACGTGTCCTTTATTTGGCAAATCAGTACACTGATTGGCTCAGGAATGTGCATGTGACCTAAGCTAAGCCAATGAGAGTTTTCCCTGGGACTTTTGATGGAACTATCAGAACAGGGCAGTCATGAGAGAACAACTTATCAGAAAATAAATACTGAGCTAAGAAATTGAGAGAAGAAAGCAATAAAGTGGGGATGGCATTGCTTGAGTTCTTATAATAACAGTAAAAATTGACATTCACTAGGCACTTCTTATGTATCAGGCACCATTCTTAGTGCTATTTTAATTCTAATAAACTCCCTATACGGAAGAGGAAGTTAGGGAAATACTTTTTATCTCTATTATGAATTTTTTTGGTACTTAAAAACAGTTCTCAATTCAACAAAATAGGTTGTGTGGGAGGAGAAAAAAAATATTTACCTTTAAAATAAACTGAATTTTGGTGATAAGCCTTTGAGTGTTTTCAGAAATATACTGAAGTTGTGACGACAAAAATAATAATAATAATAATTGACCGCTGATGGAGAAAAGTGATTTTGCTAAAAGAAATATAAAAAGGGTAGATTAACTTTGTAATGATATTTAATTCCTATTAATAAAATTTAAATACAGTGCTTTTAGGAAACTAATTGCTCTTCAGCTCCTAGAAAGAGTTTTTTTAAAGGGCAGTGATTACTTATCAAAATGTTCAGCCAATATGTTCTTAGAGCAGAGATAATTTCATCTCCAGAAATTGTATGTCTCAAGTTAATATACACCTCTTATGTCCGGATAAATTCAGAGGGATGTTGCCGAGGCTGCAAAAGGCTGGAAGAAATTAGATTAATAGATGTGCGTGGCTCTTTCAAAGAGATCTGAGTGTTTTATCTTATTTGATCTATTTATGAAATGCTTACAAGAGACAATTAAAATAACCTCATCACAGGTCTCCTGGTCTCTGAAGCCACCTCCTAAAAAACAAATATCTAAACACCAAAATTATAGATCTACTCCATGCTCAAGTCCCTCCATGTCTCATGCTGCCTACAAAATCAAATCCAGACTGCTCTGTATAGTAAAAGCTCTTCTATAATACAGGCCCAATCAACCTCACTATTCTCTTTTTCTCACTTTCTCTCTCTCATTCTCACACACATCGTCACACTAAAACACACACACATCTGCCTTTGCACACACACTTATACCTACACATATTCACAATTAAACATGGAAAAATTCATAATAGAGATAAAAAGTATTTCCCAAACTTCCTCTTGTGTATAGGGAGTTTATTACAATTAAAATAGCACTAAAAACAGTGCATACATAAGTGTCTGATACATAAGTGTCCAGTGAATGTCAGTTTTTACTATTATAAGAACTCAAGCAATACCATCAGTACACCTACACATATATGTATACATATTCCTATACATCTATACATGAACCTCTACATAAAAGCACACTTATATACAGGTACATTCATGCCTACCCACGCTCACATTATAATCATATACACTCACACCCACATGTACAACTACAAATACACACATACCTAACACAAACACATATACTCAAACCTCTACACACACACACACACACAGAGAGAGAGAGAGAGAGGATATGAAGCTACAATGATGCATACACTTTTCACAAAACACACCCTGAACGACACCCACTTTCCTGCCTATGCCTACACTATTTCTTCTGCCTGGAATTCTTCTCCTTATTATCTCCCCCTACTGAAATCCTACCCACTCTTTTCAGGCCTAGCTCAAATGCCAATACTCCCATGGAACCTAATTCTCCATCTGGAATTCATTTTTGCATTTTCTTTGCCTTTAGAACACACTTTCCCCTCACTTGTTTATTCATGAGCCCACATGCCTTCAGTGCTTTCCACTGTGCCGGGTAATGCTGGAAGCCCTGGGGCTACGGTGGTGAACAGTCCTCAGAGAGGTCTATCCTATCCCTAGAGTTTCCAGTCTCGGTGGAGAGAAGTCAAAGCTTAATAGCAATGAAGTGAATGAAGTGAGACAAATGCTATGCCGGGAGCAGGCACAGGATGCTGTTGAAGAACACAGCTTCCTAATCTGGAAGAGAATCCAAAAAATGCTTCTAACAGGAAGTGGCTTCCAAATATGAAACAGGCATGGTGGCTCGCGCCTGTAATCCCAGCACTTCGGGAAGCTGAGGTGGGCAGATCCCTCGAGATCGGGAGTTCCAGATCAGCCTGGCCAACATGGTGAAACCCCATCTGTACTAAAAATACAAAAATTAGCCAGGCATGGGTCTGTAATCCCAGCTACTCGGGAAGTTGAGGCATGAGAATCACTTGAACCCAGGAGGCGGAGGTTGCAGTGAGCCGAGATTGCACCACTGCACTCCAGCCTGGGTGACAGAGCAAGAGTCTCTCAAAAAAAAAAAAAAGAAAGACCAAGGGAGTTAGTAGGTTGCCTGTTATGGGGTTTTATCTTTATCCTATGGGCAAGTGACATATGTAAGGGATGGGGATGAGGACTTACTGAAGACCTTACTGAAATCAATCCCCCAATTAGAAGTGGATTAAACACTTCTTCTCAATGTAGTGCAGAGATAGAGATTGTAGCTAGAAGATTCGGAAGGCAGAGTGACAAGCTGGGAGATGGCTGCAGGATCTGGATGACACAGGCCATGATGGTCAGGCTGGTGTGAACTCAAAGTGTAAAATCAACAGAAAAGAGATGGGCTGTAGGGGTGGGGAATGAGGGCCCAGTTTGCCTCGAATTATGGTTTTGTAGAGTGTCATGGCTGGCCAGTCTTCCTCAACCACGTGATCCATGTTCGATATAGTATAGTGCTCACCCACAATGCAGTTCAATAAGTATCCGCTGAACTGAATTCAATTCTGACTGTAGCATATCATCCATTTTTACTTACAATTCAGAGTTTAAAAAGGGAAGTTGCCTGTTTACTCATCTTCTCTCCTTGGAGACAAGACAATAGGAATTGCAAAACTAAAAATCAGACAGGAAATTTATTAAAACCAACAACAGAAGCAGAGTTCAGGCTGCCTGTGCTCTAGTCTGGCTGGACCCAGTTAGCTCATTGGGTGGTTTCATAACCATGGGGAAACAGGCTTTAAAACAAACACATTGAGCTTGCAAACCTTCGGAGTATGTTTCACTCCAGAAAATAAGCAGTGATTTACTCCCAAGCTGGAGAAAACATGAGTAATTAACTCTTCAGGAAGATGATGTTAAGGAGGAAAAACAAAGCAAACGGGAGACCAATTTCTCTCCACCTGAAATATAAAGTCTGCCAAAGGACATGAGATAAATGGCCGTGAAGGAAATTTAAAATGATTTAGTGTCCATATTTATTAAAAGTAGCAACACGGATTAGCATCACTTCCATGCCTCTGAATGCACATCTGACACACAAACAAACCGATCACAGGTTAACACATAAGTAATTCTGGGTCTTGGGTTGCTGCTTGAAACCAAAAGCAGATCTAAATGTAATTGATCCAGAAACAACAATAAAGATATCTGAGCCACTGCTGTGGCTTGATATTAGGTTGACATATGCTGTATCTGGAGGACTTTGCAGTTGAGTTCAGTGATGTTTTTTAAACCAATACCTGATCTAAAGAGTATCCCAGAAAACCAGTCTGCTGAAATCAAGCGTCACTTTGGAACTCAATTTTCCCCTATGTGGTATGCACAAACAAGTTTCTATGCAGAAATTACTAAAGAGCAGGTGTGGGTCAAACCTGCTCTGTCTTCACTGCCATGAGCCTTGGATGGCTACCGGCAGAGTGAAACTAAGAACTGCTTTTCAGATATTGAGGTAAAGTGCCTGCTTCCTCTGAATGCACTGTTTTAAATGCAACGATTGGAGGTGGTGGGATTATGAAGCTTTGGCATGAATAAGAACCTTTCCTGGAAGCTGATTAAGAATGCAGACTCCTGTATCTCTGGAGTGTTGGAATCAGTAGATCTGGAATAAGGTGTGGGATCCTGACTTTTCAACCAGCGTCCTAGAGTCATTCTGCTCCGAGTGGTCTAAGGACCCCATTTTAAGGAGCACCAGGAGGGGAAGACCTATGACTAACAGACAGGATTAAATAAAGCATAAGAACAAGATGGAAATCTTTCTTCTTGGGTTACTTATGTAACCACTGGCAATTGCCAGCAGATCTAAATGAGTTTAATCAGCTATTAGAGCCTTAATTAAATTCCTCTCAGTTGAAATTTCAGAATTGCCTAATTGTTACACAGCTCACATTGGAGCAGTAGATTTTTTTTCCTCCTGTAATAACTGCTCTCAAGATAATCTAGTATCTTTATGGATAACAGCATCAACTGTCTTAGAACCCAGTACTGATCTGGTAATTCATAGAAACGTGTTTTGATTGTTATTTCCATGAACAACCCGCATCTCTGCTTCCATTCTCCTCTTGAGGCTCAGCCAACAGGGGAAGAGCTCAATGCTTGTTCAATCTCAAATTTAAAAGCGGAAAAATCTTTGGAACAAAGAGCCATCATTTTCTTCAGGAGTTCATGCATAATCTTCAGTCCTCCAGAGTTCCTTTGTTGCCAGATCCCTGGGGAAAGATAGGAGTCCTATTTCTTTGGATTACTTTTAATTCTTTGTGTGCTCTTAAAAGTGATGGGTTCTTGTAATTAGCTAAAAAGTTAATAGTGTTTTCTCTCTTTTGGTTCTACCTTGGAGTAATATAATGCCAGAGACTTGAAAAATCAGCAAAAATAAAAAAGGAGCTCTTTCATAATCATGGATTAATTTTTTGAACTTGCTCTTGGGAGTCCTTCATTGTGCAAGTTCCATATCAGTCCGTCTTCCATGGGCTGCAATAATAATTATTAAACAATTAACGAGTATAATTGTTGGCATTTATTGAGGTACTGTGATCACCCCAATGGGCATTTTCTATTTTACCCTCACGATCCTCTGATAAAAACGCCATTATTAGACTCGTTTTGTATGTTGGCAAACAGGGAATTTAAGTGACTTGCCCAAGATCAAACAGCAAGTGAGAAGACCTGGAATCTGAGCTTGGACTTCAGGGCAGGAGCTGTTACCACTGCCTGATATTTCCAAGGCTGCCATCCTATTTGCTTTGGGAAATATTAAGGCAAACATGAGCAGTTTGCTTTCTTAAGGGAATATTTCATGGATCAGTTGGGAAGAGAGTATTAATAATTAGCACCATGCAGCACAGTGATGTCCTGAGAGTTGGAGAAGCCGGGTTCTGGCCCCAATATGCACAGTCTTCCACTTTGGGAAGGGGCAACATTTTATTTCCATGTGGAGCACAGGAGGTGGGGAGAAAGCAGCCAGAGGTGGTCTTACAGTTTGCTTTTATGCTGACAGTTTTACTTCTTCCATTTGCCTGTGAATTGACTCTTCTGAAGACCTTGAATTCCACCACAGAAAATACCTCTAACAGCAGAGCTGCACTGAGCCCTACTTTGCAGGCTTGATGTTGAATTCCACTGCTACCAACATGGACATCCAAAAGGCGATCAGAACAGCAGATCAGGCAGAGAAAATCAACTGTTCAAATGTGGACCATGTGTCAATTAGGTAATTTGGGGGTTTCAACCAAGAGGAGTGTCATTAATGCTCTAGCAGCTGATTGGACTTCTCCCTTGCCTCTGTGGTCATCTCCATCCATTACATAAGGGGCCTTAGAAAGGAGGATTTCATCTTCCTTCTGTATCATGATATATTTGAGATATTGTTGGCCAACACAACACAATTCTGTTTCTATATCTGCATCTGTTATTATAAAAACCCAAACATAAACTTGGTTGAACTTAAGGGGCTGCTTCTTGGAGGAGAAAACTAGAATGCATATAGGTCTGCAAAAAAAGTTTAGGAGGAGATGTGAAGGTAACTGGGACAATCACAGAAACAGGAATTGGGGCTGGGGAAGGTTAAACACATAACACTGGATGAGAACTTGACCTAAGGACAGTCCTTTATTACGGTAACAGTGATAACTATTATTATTTTTTAATACCTGCATAAAGACAATTTAGAAATATGGTAAAGGTTTTTGTTTGACCTTCTAATGTACTTTTTCTGGGTAAATTTCAAAGATCAGCATAACATCCAATTGTAAAATAAATGAAATGCCATTTGCAGTCTGGCAGAGTAAACAGCTCTTTTGGGGAGTATTTACCTGAACGATATTAAGAAGTTCTTGTTCCCTCAGCAAACTTGCCAATAAGAGTTAGAAAGTGGCTAAGAGAGGTAGACTGTGATCCTGGGCTGACAGCTGAGAAAGCCTTTTATTTATTGTGATAATCAATTCATTCTTACCAGCCTGAAAATTATGACTGAACATGACTATAGATATGACTTTTCTTACTCTATGGCAAGTTTCTTTTTTAAATGAAAACCTTGAAAAGTGGCAAAATGTGGGGCTGAGTGTGTAACAGTTTATAAAAGGAGATAAGTTCCAGGTAATTAAACTGCAGGCTAAGGAAGCACGAGACTTCAATGCATCAAACCTGACTTGAAGGATCTAACAAGTCAAAAGCTGATGGATTTCCTCACTCAGCATTATGTAAAAAGCCAATTCCATTTGGATCTCAGCCCTGAACATTCAAAGTTAACCTCATTGACTGTGTCTGCAGAGTTTTGCAATAAGGTTACAGAACCTGGAGGTATCAATCAGTGGAACAGCATTTCATCCCCCTCGCCTGTGAAAAGTTATTGCGTTGTGAGAGGTGAAATGTCTAGAACTCGGTAGCAGGTCTCTGATGGGCATTTGTTCTTCTGTATCTGGGGCAAAATAATAAATTTAAGTTTTTGAGATGGACATTTTCCTTCTTCCAAATGAAAGGGGTTGGTGCCTGAGGCCCTGCTAGTTATTATGAGGATGCTAACCAAAGCCGTTGCGCATGGGTGAAATCCATCGTTATGATGAAATGCACACTGATGAGAATTTCAATTTTCCTTAGATAAGATGGTATTTTGACAATCATTTTTCTTTGCTCATCTCTGGCCCAAAACTACTTTGCTCCAGGCTTGTCTGAGCTCTAAAGTATTCCAACAAGAGGATCATTTGAAATACTAAAGCCAACAGAAGATTTAATAGTGAGAAAACAGTAATAAGCTTAACGACAGCTTTGCCCAGTTAAAAACGTGATTATTCTAAGGCAGTGGGGGAAGAGGAGGGTTCCCTTGGGATGGGATGGATAAGACTTGCTATTTTTGAAAACTAAGCCTAAGTAACCCACCACTGTCAATCCAATTTCACCCAAACCAATTATCCCCATCTCAGACAGTAATCAACAATTTGAGAGCCCTATGGAGCCACTGGGAGAAATGAGAATCATGGTGACCAATCAGGAAGCCTCTCAGCATTGCTTTTCCCACTGAATTATTAATATATTGGCAAACACAGCAGTTTAAAAGAACCGTGCATTTGGAGTTGGAAGACCCAAGTCCAAGTTCAACCATGATACTTATGAGCTATGTCACATCAAAACCTTTCAAACTCACACAAATTGTAGCCAAAAGCAGAATCTCAGGATTCCTAATTACTCCAAGTGTTACAACCAATAAACAGAACTATTCTGTAGGTTTTCAGTTCCTTAGGGTTAGATCACATGCATTCATCTTGCTCATTCATTCATGGAGTGCCTACTATGTGCCATAAACTGTTCTCACACTGGTGACGCAGCAGTGAATAGACTCTAAACCTGGGGTCAGCATACCACAGCCCAAGGGCAAGCTGTTTCTGCACAGCCCACAAGCTAAGAATGGGTTTTCCTTTTCCATTTTTAAATGGTTGAAAAAAATGAAAAGAATATTTGGTGACACAATTATAAAATTATATAAGATTTGAATGTGAGTGTCCCTAAATAAAGCTTGATTGGAACACAGCCATGCTTATTTCCTTACATAGCCTCAACGCTTGCCTTTGCACTAAAAACGCAGAGTTGAGTGCTTGCCATAGAGAGAGTATGGCCCACAAAGCCTAAAATATTTACTAGCCAGCCCTTTACATAAACAGTTAGGGGTTTTGTCAACCCCTGCTCTAAGTCCTTATCTGTAAAGGATCCACTCACCAGTGAGGAAGATAAAATACAATGCCCTCTGAATTAATCATACAATAAAACAGAAAATGCTAACAGCCAAAGGGTGAAAGGTGCAAGAAATGCAGAGGGCTTCAGAAGTGAGAGGCAGATCTGATGAGGGAAGGAAGAAATCATGAAGGAGTGCAATGGAGGGGAGTTGTGCAGTTTGCAAAGGACCTGAAAAGTCAGAGTGGAAAGAAGGGATGTGTAGGATCAGAGAACAGCATGCACAAAAGCTTAGAAGCTGAGTTTTAATGACATGTTTGTGAACTAGGAAGTTGTCCAAACAGGAAGAAACACAAATATATAAAGGAGAAGAGAGGGAAAGAGGAATAAAGGGATACCATAGGACAAGATTGAAGAAGCCCTTGGATATTGGGCTACAATCCCTTTATGCACATTGGCATTTGGTTGCATTTAAGTTGAAATTGGCAATTGGCCTTGGGAAATCCCTCTGACTCAACACCTGGGGATAATATTGGTGATTTCATCCACATATGGCTAGGACTTAGTACTCCTCACATATTTTGAAATTGTCCTATTTGCAAGTAATTGATGTCATTTCATAAACACATCCATACTTGTCAGAGCATTTGGATAAAACTGAAGGCCAGTTTTTTTGACCATCTCTCCACTGACCACCTCCGGTCCACTGTAGCCACCCATTCCTATGGGTGAAATTCACTTAGAACTGCTTGACTTGAGTGACTCTAAATTTAGAACCTCCAGTCCACTGTAGCCACCCATTCCCATGGGGGAGATTCACTTAGAACTGCTTGACTCAAATGACTCTGAATTCAGAAAATCCACAGCTCTCATTCAGGTATTCTTATGTCTCCTCTCCAGCGTCATCCCTGGTCTCTATCTTCTCTCAATCAGTCTATTCGTTCATGCCTTCATTTCTTCCCGATTCCAACTTAGACCTCTTTATCCATAACATTAACAGATTTCTTGTCATACCCACAATTTTCCTGCCCCCACTTTGTCTTCCTATCACACCCACCTGGCAGCACCGTCCCCAACTCTGAGTCAATCCCACCACTTCCACACCTGTAAAGCAGCAAGTACAGGTGGAGAATATCATATAACCACATAGATTAATGTCATTTCAAATTTTAGGACTCCCTCTCTGGCTAAAAATCTTTCTTTTTCCTAATTGCATCTCTCCCATTCCCTAGAAACTATTTCAAACCTTCACACCTGCCCACAAGACTGCAAAGCTGCCAGCTCCAGCCCCACTCCCAGCTGATGAATCTGCCTCTTATTTCAGACTCTATGGACAACCCACATCACCCACAAACTCACCTGCCTCTGCACACATGTCTTTCTTCTCCCCTCTTTCAGTAATAAAGGAGGCATCTCTCCTCTAGCCTAACACGCATCCCAGCCCTTGGGCTCTAGACACATTCTCTTCTGCACTGTCCTTGCCTCTCAAACTGACCTAAGACCTCCAGTGGTTTTCACTAAATCCAACAGGTGCACTGCACATAAGCCCCTCCTCTGCATTTGACAATGGGACTACTCACATCTTTCTTGAGTTCTCTGCCCTAGACTGTCAGGACACTACCATTACCCAACTGTTTCCCACCTCATTGGCTGATTCATCTCTGCCAAAATGCAAGCTTCTCTTTCTCTGAACACATCTGACTTGTCTTTCCTCTCCCTCTTGCCCCCAGGACATCCAGGCTCAGGCCTCGGCCTCTTCTGCTCCACAGTCTCCAGTTATCACCTCTCTTGACAGCCCCTGATCTGCTGCCTTTCCCCCATTCTTCTCTACTGCCTCCGAGAAACCTCAAACTCAGTAGGCTTAGAGAAGAACTCAGCCTCTTATCTTCCACCGTAAAAAATAGTTTCTCTCCCATCTGCCATATAGGAGTTCTTGAAATCCCAACCATGGAAATATCCATTAATTCATCTCTCTTCTGCCACCCCCATATATATTAAATCAATCACCAAGCCTTGATAGTTCTAATATTTGAACATTTTTTACTGCTTTCCTAACTCACAGCCACCACCCTCATCCAGGCCTTCACCTCTCACTGGTTTATGACTCAGCTTCTTAGCTGGCCTTCTTGCTTCTGGTAGATTTGCTCTTCATCCCATTCTCCAAACAGCAGCCCAAACCATCACTTTATTTTTTATTTTTTTGAGACAGGGTCTTATTCTGTCTCCCACGCTGGATGCAGTGGCACTATCTCAGTTCACTGCAACCTCCACCTCCCGGGTTCAAGCGATTCTTATGCCTCAGCCTCCCAAGGAGCTGGGATTACAAGTGCGCACTACCACACCTGGCTAATTTTTGTATTTTTAGTAGAGATGGGGTTTTGCCATGTTAGCCACACTGGCCTCAAACTCCTGACCTCAGGTGATCTGCCCGCCTCAACCTCCCAAAGTGGTGGGATTACAGGCATGAGCCACCGTGCGTAGCCCAAATCGTCACTTTAAATACCTCTGTGTATCTGGCCCTTCCACTCCCCAGCTTGTGGCCTTTTAATGGTTCCCCACTGCAGCTGGAATCAACTGAAAATACCTGACCATGGTCTAAGTGACCTGGCCTCCTCCCCAGGCCTTCCCTTCCCTCTGCATTCATGACAGCCTCATTTTGACAACCAACTCCTGGTTCTAGCCCTGCCCCACATCAACTCATGAATCACACAGAACTAATCACAGGCTTCTGAGTACATCGAGCTTTTCTCTCAGTGCCAGGTTTCAACACGCTACTCACCCTGCCCAGAAAACCCCTTCCCACTCTCTGCCTGGCACTCTCCTATGTGTCCTTCAGAACTCAACACAGAGGGCAGCTGTTCTGGGAAGCAGCCTCTAATCCCATAAAACTGGGCAGGTAGCCTCTCCTTTCCCTACCTCACTAGCTATTGTGAGACCTGCACACTCATCTGTCTGCCCTAGTGGACTCATTGAGGGTGGGACTGTGTTCTGTTTGCCTTTATGTCCCTTGCACCCAGCCCAGGGCTGCTTACATAATAGATGCACAAATACCTATTAAATGAACAAGTTAGCCAGGAGCGGTGGCTCACATCTGCAATCTCAGCACTTTGAAGGCGAGGCAGGAGGATCACTTGAGGCCAGGAGTTTGAGACCAGCCCAGGAGTTTGAGACCAGCCCAGGCAACATGGCAAAACTCTGTCTCTACTAAAAATACAAAAATTAGCTGAGTGTGGTGGTACATGCCTGTAATCTCAGCTACTCGGGAGGCTGAGGCATGAGAATCACTTTAACCCGAGAGGCAGAGGTTGCAATGAGCCTAGATCACACCAATGCACTCCAGCCTGGGCAACAGAGCAAGACTCTGTCTCTAAATAAATAAAACAGACAAGTTAGCACACAGAGGTACCAACATGACCACCATAACTATGATCTTCCTGCAGTCAATTATCAACTTTAATTATCTCTTCTGGTAATAGGCCCTGAAAATGATGTGGATTTTGGAGTCAGCCACATCTGGACCTGAATTCCCAGCTCTTCTGCTTACCAGCTATATGAACTTGACTAACTTTACTTCTTGGACATCAGTTTCCTTATATGTAATGTGGGCATAATAGGAGTAATCACATCATATTATTCTCATGGAAATAAATAAAGTAGTAACTGCAAGGCACTTATTGAACTATCTGCCACATAGTCCCTGCTCAACCAGGATTAGGTGTTTTATTATAATCAGGGATCTTAGAAGGATGACATTAACTCATGTTTGTGAACCAGCAGTCAGATGTCTGGCCCACAGAAGGTATTTAGTCAAGGTTCCTTCCCACCTGCAATGTGCATGTTCTTGTAAGCTGAATGGAGGACACTGGCACAACTCCAGAACAGGCAGGAACAAGGCATTGTTTTTACCAAAATTCCAGGCCTAGGGCTTGTATGCCAAAATGAAACTAAGGAAATGTATTTGGATTTTTTTTTCCCCTGCTCTAAGAGGAGACAGATCTGCTTTTCGCTTACTGCTCTCTATTTTGGATAGAAAAAATATCATCTGTTAATATAATTCTGTGCATGGAGAAGAAGGCCCTGCCAAAAGCCACTTGGTGTTATTTTCACTCTACCAATAAATCCAAAGGCCTGGCAATTATTTTTAATTCCATTTGCTAGTTTGAGGTTCTGCATGATTAATGCATGCCATTAATTTCAGAACTATAAATGTAACCCAAGCTTTCTTGGATCCCTGTGTCAAACAGTGTGACCTTATGCATACACTTGCTAGTGTTTACCGGGCTAAGAAGCTGTATTGGGGAAAAAATGAAAAGAAATAGAAAAAAAAAGATAGAAATTTCAGATAATAGACACACTAGAAGACACATCCTAGCCAGAAAGCTGCGTGTCATTATGTGGATAATAATACAAAAGTCCTAGAGTTAATATAGCTCTTTATGGGCTAGAAGTTGCTGGTTATTTTCTCATTTCACTTGACCATCACAGCAGAGTCACATAGATGTGAAAGAGATATTATTACAATTTTTCAGAGTGGTAAACTGATGTTCCTTCAAGTAACTTTTTTTTCTTTTCTTTTTTTCTTTTTTTGTAGAGATGGAGTCTCGCTCTGTTGCCCAAGGTGGAGTGCAGTGGCATGATCTTGGCTCACTGCAACCTCTGCTTCCCAGGTTCAAGCAATTCTCCTGCCTCAGCCTCCTGAGTAGCTGAGACTACAGGCACACACTGCCATGCCTGGCTAATTTTTTGTATTTTAGTAGAGACAGGGTTTCACTGTGTTGCCCAGGTTGGTCTCGAACTCCTGAGCTTAGGTAATTCACCCGCCTCGGCCTCCCTAAGTGCTAGGATTACAGGCATGAGCCACCATGCCTGGCTCAAGTAACTTACAAATTTAAGGACTATTCTCATGTCTCTTTTCCAATGTCATTTTGGCCTCTGGGCTCTGGACCCCTCTATTTTCTCCCAATCAATCTGCTCATTCGTGACTCTCCATTTTTTCCCTATTACAGCCCAGATCTCTTTATCACAGCAACAGATTTCCTGCCATGCCCACAATTTTCCTGCTCCCACCTTGTCCTCCTGTCACACCCACCTGGCACCACCCTCCCCCCAACTCTGAGTCAATCCACCACTTCCTCACCTGTCAACCACCAAGCCTCATTCACAAATTACAGCAAATATGTGAAAGAACCAGAAACAGTTTTCTGGCTCCTGGATGAGGACTTGCTTAACTGTATGTGTTGCAATATATTCATACATATGCAGGACTTAAAGGACTCCTTGAAGACACTTGTCTCTAAAACTTTGGACCCAGGTCCTTTGATAAAAGAGAACACTGTCAATAGACTTTTAGAAATCCACTGAAAATGAAAAAAAAAAAAAAGGTAAAACAACCCTAAAAGTGCCATTTAAAAGTCTAGAAGTCTAGAGTCTAGATTGCACTTTGTATATGCATAATAGTTCCTGTTTATTAAGATCTTTCTAACTACGTTCCAGGCCTCATGCTAGATACTTGGCATGTATATCATTTATGATGCGTCTGAGCTATGAAGTGGCTGGGTGACCATGTTCCAATTAATTCACTTCTCTGGTCCTAATTTTTCTCATCTATAAAATAATATGTACCATTTGGGGTTGTAGTGAACATAAAATGTGGTAATGTACATAAAGTGGTTGGCTCAGGACCTGTGATGGAATCACAGTTTAAAAACTATTAGGCACTTTTTTTTTTGGAATGATGCAAGGAAAACTAAGCTCCATTCACTTCCCACTTAAATTCTCTATCTCCCACAACATGGCACAATTGCACTTGCTTTGTAGAATTTGATTGAAGAAAGTAGCAGAAGTTAGTAGTCAAAGCATGGGCTTCGGAGTCAGACAAATGGGGTTCAGAATACGGTTCAGGTTAGCGGAAATTAACTTGTTCTCTGTTCCTTAGACTTCTCATTTATAAAATAGGGGCAATAATAGTGCCAATATCATCAGGATTTTGTATGAGTTAAGAGAGATCATGCATCTAAAGTTCTGACTCACAAAAAGCATTTAATAAATGGTGGCTTTAATATCCTCACAGGAACCCCAAGGGGTGGGTATTATCATTAGCTCCATTTTGCTGTTGGAAACAAAGAATGATAGATTTCCAGAATTAGCCGGAGTCTCACAAATGTTACCCCTGGCCAAACTCAACAGTGTAAATGTTGATCAAACTCGCTCTCTAACCCCAAACAGCTCAGCTCCTAACCGGTGCCATGCTCAGTGAAACAGGGGAGGAAGTCACCAGCCCACTTCTCCTGACCATGATGCTGTTCTCTCTTTGTCTACATAGACCAGTCACTTCATCTCCTGGCATTGATTTTGTATTTTGGGCTTCTGATCAGACACATCTGTGTTTCTAGCTTTTGTCCCCACTGATTTATAGTATAACTTGATAGATGTCCCATCTGTATTTTTTGAATCCTCATCCATTTTCAATGAGATGACAATGCCTCAATGCAAAGCCTCCATGTCATTTTGGTAATGAAACTCAAATCTTTGGGTAAAGAAAATGTGGTATATATACACAATGAAATACTATTTAGCCATAAAAAAGAATCCAATCACATCTTTTGCAGCAACATGGATGGAACTGGAGGCCATGATCATAAGTGAAGCAACTCAGACACAGAGAGACAAATGCTAGGCCAGATGTGGTGGCTCACGCTTTTAATCCCAGCACTTAGAGAGGCCAAGTGGAGGGGTGGGGGAATCACCTGAGCTCAGGAGTTTGAGACTAGCCTGAGTAACATGGCAAAACACTATCTCTACAAAAACAAAACAAAATAAAAACAAAAAAACTAGCCAGGCATGGTGGCACGTGCCTATAGTCCCAGCTACTTCTGGGGCTGAGGTGGGAAGATCACTTGAGCCCAAGAGTTCAAGGCTGCAATGAGCCATGATTGCACCACTATACTCCAGCCTGGGCAACAAAGCAAGACCCTGTGTCAGGTGTTAAAAAAAAGAAAGAATGAAAGAAAAAGAAATAAGGACAAATACTGCATGTTCTCACTTGTAAGTGGGAGCTAAATAATGCATACAGTTAGATGCAGAATGTGTAATGATAGACAATGGAGACTCAGAAAGGCAAGTGGGTGTGAGGGAGGAGGCTGAGGGAAGAGGCTGAAGAGAAGCTACTTAATGGATACAATGTATGTTATTTGTGAGAGGGATACTCAAAAAGCCCTGACATCACCACTATACAATCTATGCATGTAACAAAATTACACTTGTATACCCCATACATTTAAACAAACAAAAAAAGAAACCCAAATCTTGTTGTATTGATTCAAGTCACCAACCTGAATGCCAAAAGTGGAATGAGACTGGGTGCAGTGGCTCCTGCCTGTAATCCCAGCACTTTGGGAGGCTGAGGCAGGAGAATCCCTTGAGCTCAGGAGTTTGAGACCAGCCTGAGAAACAAAGGGAGACCCCCCCCCCATCTCTAAAAAACAACAACAACAACAACAAACAAACAAACAGAAAAGAAACATCTGTGGAATCTTTCCTGGTCTTAGAGAAAACAAAACAAAAAAGTGGAGTGAAATGTTTACTATTCTTGCAGAAGAAGGCTGAACAAGTCTCTTCTCTAAATCTTAGTCTCTTCACCTATTAAAAGCAGGTAAATGTTTCTGCTTTCCCTGTATACAGCATGGATGTCAGGATCTGATACCCAAAACTAATTGTTGCCCTCCTTTCCTATGTTAGATCTGCCTGTCCTAGTTTCTTCAAACACACTTTAATTGTGGAAAGAAAACATATGCCATCAGCTATAATCTGCTGGACCACAGAGGCCAGCACGGTGGGAATCAATAGGAATTAGGATTCTTCTGATTCAAATTGTTTGTTTCAATGTTAAAGTTAAAGACAACATAAGTGAGAGGCCATTGGTTTCTATGAGTCATTCTACAACTCCCTTTAAGGGAATACGAGTTGATTCTCTTGTTTTTCCCCAACTTTAGATTTTTTTCTCATGGGCATTTCCAACGGAGTCTTTCTCCACATCCAGGGAAGTCAAGATGGCTCAGCCTCTACTCTTCCCATCTCAGACAGGCCCACTCAGTGTTTCTAATTTGCAGAATTATACTTTAAATGGAAGGAATATAGACTCCAGGAATATGATTTCGATGAGTTTTAAAGCACGTTTTCAAAAGACAATGGCTAGATAACAAACCATATGGTGGAGTAATAAGGAATAAAGGAGCAGTTTACTGCAGGGGTGGGGACTGATTTACAGCTTCAGATGTGCAGAGGAATGCTGATTCGTTTTGCACAAAAATGCAAGAGACTGATTAGGAGGCAGATTTGCATACATCTCAGTGGGATGCTCTGAGCCGAGCTCAGAAACAGACATGTGGTTCAGCAGGGAATCTTGTACCTGTAATAGTCCTTCTTGCCAACCCTGGGGGCACATCCACTGTGCAGGGATGGGGGGACCCCCAACATGAGTTTTCATAATTAAAGCACTGACAGCCTTCACTACTGATATATGAACGCCACCCATCTCTACCATAAGGTACTGTAGAAACAAAATGGACTTTGCAGTCTGGCAGACCTGAGCTAGAATCTAGACTTTGCCATATACTTGCTTTGTAACCTTAGGCAAATCAGCAATCATCTTAGAGCCTCAGTTTCTTCATATGTAACTGGAGGGAGGGGGCAGGAGTGATCATACTCATCTTGAATGTCTGTTAAAAGAGGATCAAGGCTGGGTGCGGTAGCTCATGCCTGTAATCCCAGCACTTCAGGAGGCCAAGGCAGGCAGATTGCCTGGGCTCAGGAATTTGAGACCAGCCTGGGCAATCTAGCAAAACCCTGTCTCTACAAAACATACAAAAAAATTAGGCAGGTGTGGTGGCACACGCCTGTAGTCCCAGCTACTTGAGGGTCAGAGGCCGGATAATTGCTCAAGCCCAGGAGGTCGAGGCCTGCAGTGAGCCACTCCAGGGAGTGCAGCAGCATGAACATGGCTCGCTGCAGCCTTGACCTACTGGGCTCAAGCAATTATCTGGCCTCAGTCCCCACAAGTAGCTGGGACTACAGGTGGCTCCTCACTGCAGCCTCTCGTCTCTTAAAAAAGGGTGTGTGGGGGAATCAAAGTGGTGAATCTATAGCCCCTAGGCCATAATCATCATCATATTTTTTTTTTATAAAATATGGGTAATTATCTCAAGGTACAAGGTCTTCAGAGTCTAGAAAGCACATTAAATCCTCCACAGCTTAGAGACCAATGCTGAGAATATGCAACCTCTTTTTATCTCTATTTCTCCCCCTGTTCCAAACCAGGTTCCAATGCCAAGAAAAACAGGGTAGTGGAATGGGAAGCTTCTGCTGCCAATGGCACAGATGAGGAAACCAAACTGTAGCTACAGAGGCAGGCTGACAGAGCCACTTGTAGCCAGAAGCAGATTGCTGGGGGGAGCAGCTCTCTGTTCTGTCCATTTTCTTAGGGACAGATGTCATTCCTGTCTGTTCCATCAGCAGGCAAATGGGGAAATAATAGAACAGAGACAATGGAAAGAAAGTGAGAAGCAGGTCCAGACAGCAGCCACTGAGCTCTAGTAATTGTGGGTGGGGTAGGGGAAAAATCTAGCTGCTGCTATCAGATGCAATGTGAAATAAAGAAAAATAATGTTTGTGGTTCAGTTACAAGAATGGATCAGATGACTGTCACCCTTTGGATAGCTCTTCTTTATCCTTTAGGACTTGGGTCCTAACTTAGGTCTTTCAGGAAGTTTTTTCACCTCCCCAGTGCCCAGGCTGGAGTAGGTGTCCCAGTGTGCCATGTGCACCTCTCCTGTTTATGCTCATTTCACAATGCTGTAACTAGCAGTGCATTTCCCTGTCCCTCCCACTACATTATAAGTTCCCTGTTGGTAGAAGAGCTGAGGCAGGACTAGCTTCTCTGTCATAATGTAAAAGAGTCTTGGAACGTGTCCTGGGCCCAGGCTCTAAACCCCCTCATGGCCTTTGGAACACCAAGCTCTGTGCCAAAGGGTGGAAGGCTGCCCTGCCACACCACAATCTAAGCCCAGGGCATAAAACCCCTGGTGGCTTGGATACAATCCAAGGCTCAGGGCATAAAATCCCTTGTGGAATTGCACTGGAATGGCCTATGGAATGTGCACAGACTTGCTGGCTCCTTGCTTCTTACTCTCCCAGGCTTGTAAATATGTTCTCCATTATCTCAGGTAGCAGAGCATATTACATATGTGTCAAAGAAAATGCTAAACCATCACAGCTATGCTTGATGCACTGCTACCTTTCTACCCCTATGTCCTCATGTCCTCACCTGTTTACCCCCACATCTACACGTCCTCACCACCTGCTTCTTTGTTTGATCACCAATAAATAGTGTGGGCTTCCGGAGCTCAGGGCCTTTGCAGCCTCCGTACACTAGCGTTGGCCCCCTGGACCCACCTTATATACTCTTAACCTGTCTTTTCCCATTCCTTTGACTCTGCCGGACTTCGTAGCCCCCACAGCCTGGTGTTGGGTCTGATCACCCCAACATTCCCTAAAATCCCAGGGATATTTTATTAGTCATCTCTGCTTCGCCTGTACCTACCACAGGCCTGGCACTGAGTCAGTAATCAGTGAATGCTTGGTAAACAGATCAATAGTGGGTAAGTGGGTGGGTTCAAGAGTGAATGGATGCCCATATGGCTGGATGAATTACGGTTGGTCTGATGGGCTGATGAATGGATGGATGGTTTATTAGATGATTAATCTTTGGATGACTAGCTGGGTGCACGGGTGGATAAATGGATGGGAAAATGGTTCAATCCCATCAGAGACAGTCATAGTTTATAGTTACTTTGTCCTAAAGAATACGAGTTAAGTCCACACAAAAGCCTAGGTATTGTCATACCCCCAACTTCCACTCAACTTTCAAGGCAGATACCATCCCTATGAATCTCCACATCCTATATGAAAACTTCCATCATTCATCCTAGGAACTGTGCAAAGTACTGGAACAAGCACTAAACTTGGAGACTCACAAGACCTAAATTTGAATCCTTTCTCAGCTATTAATTTTTTAAAAATCATAGAACATCTCTAAGTTTGCATGACTCAAATATGAAATCAGAGACTCACTTCACAGGGTTATTATGTGGCTAAAGTGAAATAATAAGTACAAAAGTCCATACTGTAAGGTTTGGTATAGAATAGGTGCTCAACAAATGCTTACTATTTATTTACGTCATATTCAGACAACTACTACAGTCAATCGCCTTCCTCTACTTGCTTTCAAACTTATTTTAGAAATATTTTATTTTTCCCCAAATGGAAGCTCACTTTGAACCTCAACATACCAATCAGATGAAGCTTTGCCATCTCCAGTTGAAGCTGGGTCTTACCTCATAAGCCCCCTACCCACCCAGAGACCCTGGTGGCACTCTAAGTTCTGAAAGGAATCAGCATTCAAGGGAATATAATTAGAAAAGAAAATTTGCCTTAAAGTCCACTGTTTCTTTGTTCTCTCTCTCTCGTCTCCTCTTCCCCCTTCTCTCTCCCCCTTCCTCTCCCCAGTTCCGTCTTCCTCTCTCCCTCTCCCCCATCTCTCTCCCCTTCTTCCCCTCTCTCTTCCCCCT
Organism: Pan troglodytes; assembly: GCF_028858775.2. Lineage (NCBI taxonomy): Eukaryota > Metazoa > Chordata > Mammalia > Primates > Hominidae > Pan > Pan troglodytes. Next base: position 12,504,116 of record NC_072416.2, read on the forward strand.
CTTCAGGCCCTCTCTATCTCTTCCACTCCCTCTCCCACCTCTCTGCCTCTCCCTCTCTTCTTCTCCCTCTCTCCTCTTTTCTCCCCCTCCCGCTCTCACTCTCCCCCTTACTCTTTCCCTCTCCCCCCATCACCCCTCCCTGTCCTGCTATCCTTCCCTAGCCCTCTCCCTGCCTCCCTCTCCCCCCAACTCTCTCTCTCCTGCTTTCCCCGCTTCCTCAGGGCTTTGCGTTTCTCTACAACACAGATGAGCAGATGACCCTGTCAGAAAACCAAAATGGTTTTCATTGGTCTATTCAGGAGTTTCTAGAAATACTTCTGACTGAGAGGCTCTTTGAATAATTTACTCATCTGAGATCATTTAAATAATCTATTTGCTCATTTTCATAATTGATGGCAATGGAAAACTAGCAAGGGTGCAGCTTTTGTCTTACATTTATACCACCTGTCAGCTTAATCATGCTCCCATCACCCTCAGAGAGATCCTTAACAATTTGGGTTTGCGACTGGGATGGAGAAGAATGTTCCGTATGACTGAATGTTTGACTCTGGCTCTATTAAAATACTGCTTGGGTTCAAGTCCTGCCTTTACCACTGTATGGCCTTGGACAAGTCATTCAACCCATGTTGCTTCCAATTTCTCTCCTATAACATGAGGATAGAAATAATTATACTTAGAACTGGCATCTATGTGTCAGTGTTCTAAGCACCTGATATATCACCTTGTTTAATTATCCTAACAACCTAGGAGGTCAGTACTATTATGGCCTCCCTTTTAGATATGAGAAAATGCAGAGAATGTTGGGAGACTGAAACAAGATTATCCATGGAAAACACTCTGCATGGTGTCTGACACACAGTGGGAACTCAACTAATGGTAGCTGCTGCCCTCATGATCATCCCATCCATCAAGAACATCACCGTCATCACCATCATCATCAATCATCTTTATCATTAGTATCCCTATCAACGTATGTTCACGTAGAGATGTGTTTTCTATGAACTGCATTTTTTTTTGTTTTAAGTTCTGAAATCTGAAAAACTTTCAGCAGAATGTTGCTCTGCAGGAGAGCGCCTGTTCAACTGCTGTTCTTTTTGGAGTTGGGTTGATGTTACAACTGCAACAACAACAGCAACAACAAAAGAACCAGTGCAAGACACACACGCACACACGCACACACACTGGCACACACACATGCTTTGGGAGATGGCATCACTTATTTCAGTTGAATGTGTTAATTTGCTAGAGATCTACTATATTTTCCTCACTGTGACCTAACATATTGTACTGTGTGAGTATTTAAAATAGTCACTATGCGTGACTCTAGGGAAGTCAGATGATTATTTTATTTTATTTATATTCACCTTTGCTAAATCCTGATGCACAGATGATAATTTTAAATGTTTTATAATGGCTCAATTTTCCCTCTCTATGGCTCACATCATTTGAGAAACTTAATGATCATTATATAAGGAAACAAATTAAATTCCACAGAGACTCTGCTAAGGTTGATATTACCAAACCCATTTTATAAAAAGGAACTTGACTTTAAATATGGATTTGAGAGAAGAAAGAAAAGAAGAGAAGAAAGGAAGGAGGATGACAGGGAAGGAGGAGAGATGAACAATGTCATTTACAGGCATGGCAAAGCTCTTCCAGAAATACCTAATCTGAAAATACCTAATTAGAGACTTACACCTAAAAAAAATTTTTTTTAATCTATCTAATTCCCCTCTGTCATGCATCTGCCAGAGAATCAGTGCAGCCAATGCCATGGCTTTCAGTTCTGTTTCTGAAATTTCTCTCAGATTCCGCGGCCACTATTCCTCCCCATACCTCTATTCCCTCTAACCCAAGCCACGTAAATAGGCCCTTAGAAAATTTCCCAGATTCTTGACAATCACCATTTTCCTTTTAAAGAAGCAGTGTAGCTCATGTCTAAGAGTGCAGACAATTGGGTTCCAAATCCTGGCTTTGAAATTTACTAGCTCTGTGACTCTGAGCAAGTTATTGAATTTCTCTGAGCCTCATTCCCTCCATTTGCAAAAGAGGGTAATAGTTGTATCTGTATTACAGTCCTGATATGAGGATTAAATGTATGCTTAAAACCTAATAAATGTTAAACAAATGTGAGTGATTATTACTTTTTATGTTGTTCTCTCATCTCAAGCTCTTCAATAGTGCCCTGAAGATTACTGAATTAAGTGCCATAACCTATCATTTAAATTCTAGCATAGTCCTTTACCCCCATAAAGTTTCCTTCAAAAGATTTGTACTAGTCTGTTGTTGTGTAGCAAATTACCTCAAACTTACCCATTTGAAACAACACCTGTTTATGATCTCACAGTTCTGCAGGTCAGAAGTCCTAGCGGGCTCAGCTGGGTTTTTGCTCAGGGTGTCACAAGGCCAAAATCATGGCACTACCCAGGCTGGGCTCATATCTGGAGGATCTTGGAAGAATCCACTTCCAAGCTCACTCAGATTGTTGGGCAAGCTCACCTCCTTGGGGTTATATGTCTGAGGTCAGCTAGGGACTGACAGTGCCTAGAGGCCCCTGCATTCCTTATCATGGAGCCCCCTCGATCCTCAAATGTAGAAGTCAGACTAAGCATTCTGACACTCCAAATTTCTTTCTGCAACTATTAGGCTTGTGTGAAACTAATTGCAGTTTTCGCTGTTTTTTTTAAATGGCAAAACCCGCGATTACTTTTGCCCCAACCTAATAGCTGCACAAAACTTTCTACTTTTAAAGGGGTCATGTGATTGGGTGAGGCTCACCCCAATAATCTCCTTGTTGAGTAACTCAAAGTCAACTGAGAAGTCCTTTCTGCCATGTGGCCTAATAAAACCAAGGAGTGACAGCTCATCATGTCACATACTCCCAGGGGAGAGGCTTAGAAAAGGCCAAGTGTCACTGGAGACCATTCTAAGAATTCTGCATACCACACAGCTATGTTTCAATCACATTGAACTCTTCTCCAGATGGGCCTTGGGCACTCTTGCCTCTGAACCTGACTTTTTCCCACTGCATGGAATGGCCTCCTCACACATATTCAGAAATCCAAATCTTGCTTATTCTCTGAGACCTTGTTCAAACGAGAAATCCTCCATACAAATGCCCTTGATTCTTCTGCCTCCCTATAACATCTCTCTTCTCTAAACACCTGGAGTTGCCAAAACATCTTTATGGCACCTCACATGCTCTCCTGCAGTTACGAGCATCTCTTAGTGCCCCGTTAGACTCTAAGTCTCTTGAAAACCAGATGTCTTATCTGCCTTGCAACCCTCAGATATGACTTGCACATAGTGGGTGCTCAGGAAATTTTCTTTGACAAATAAGTGTGTGAATAAATATGGATTATATAATACCCTAAGTTCTATTATCTCTGTTGATGGGACAAATTTTTAACAAAAAAATCATTTAATAACAATATCTATTGAGAAAAATCTAGGTAACAGGCACTGAACTACATCTATAAACAGCGTTTTATTTGCCTTGTTATTCTCTCATTTGCCAGAAGTTATTCAAGATGCAACAAGACTCCAATTTCCTTCTTTCCTTTTCCTCTATAGTTTCTCCTAAGCATTGCTACTGAGCAGTATATTCCAAAGGAAGAAAGAAGCACAAAAGCTAAGAAGCAAGAATCTTGATAACAGGATGACCTAAATAAAACCATTTCAGGGTTACAGAGAGTAAGTCTATGCCCTAAAGCAGTAGCTTTACATCTTTAATGGGCATGAGAATCACTAGGGAGGCTTATAAAACATGCAGATTCAGAATCAGAAATGCTGATTCCATAGACTTGAGGCAGGGCTAAGGCCTTTACATCTTTCCCAAGGTGATTCTAATCTAGGTAGCTCAAGGAACTACACGTATAAAAAGCCCATACTAAAAGATGCTTCTCATTTGGGGAAGTTAATGGGGAAAAGAGTCTTTCCATTCATTCTCCAAATCCTTATTGAGCCTCTGCTATTGAATACCAGAGATATAATGGTAAAGGAGAGACTGAAAACACACCGTGAGCTCTCAGTGCTAGCCGTGGCCAGAATTCATGGCTTTACCAATGGGCTGCTATTGTCTTTCTAAGCAAAGTGAGTTGTTATATGTTTCTCCCTGCCGGCAGAATGTGTCACAATGTTCTTCCATTTTAGCAATCCACATAATCGTTCTATCAATTGTCATTTACCGGTGTCCTCACAATTACAATTTTTCTCCATGATTTCTTTTACATAATCTTCACTGGGATGTGTGCGCAGAAGCCAAGAACAATGTTTGCATAAATACTTCCACCCTCTGGCTGAACTTTTTTGAAGACTACTGGTATCTCATACACACACACAACACACACACACACAAACACACACAGAGGCAAACTGACACTAACAACCTGCATGTTTTCTTGAGATCTTGAAACTCACTGGGCCCTGCTAGGCTAAATGTGGTAGTAGTGATGGGAAAGAGATGGCAAGGAGAGGGAGCTAAAATACAATAATTTAGATAGGAGGGAGCTATAGCATTCTATAATTACAAACCACATCATGTAATAATTGCACCCCATGCATCACTATGCCTCACTAGACCTGATAGCACAATGATACACCACAGTCAGAACCACAGACTCAAGAGAGCAATCATAGCTTTTGTAAGATCTCCTTTATCATATCTGTACTAGGAATCCTATAACTGGAATCTACTTTATTTCACACAAGACATAACATATGGGGTGCATCCCCTCCCTTAATGAGACAAATTGGAAGATGAAACTACTGTAGACCAAAAAATAGAAGGGGCCGGGTGCGGTGCCTCATGCCTGTAATCCCAGCACTCTGGGAGGTCAAGATGGGAGGACTGTTTGAGGTTAGGAGATTGAGACCAGCCTGGGCAGCATATTGAGAACTTGTGTCTGCAAAAGAAATAAAAATTAGCCAGGCAAGGTGGTGTGCACTTGTGTCCCCAGCTACTTGGGAGGCTGAGGCAGGAAGACCCCTTAAGCCCAGGAATTTGAGGCTGTAGTGGGGTATGATTGTGCCTGCACTCCAGCCTGGTAACAGAGTGAGACCACGTCTCTAAAAAAAAGTTAAAAATTACAAGGTCTGGGAGATGCAATAAATGCCTATACCCTGAGTTCTAATTAGCTGGGTTCAGGTAGAATCAATTGCATCCAGTGAGAGGAAAGGAAGCAGACACCTTTCTAAGGGTAGGAGGAGGAACTCCCTAAATTTCCCCTCTAGAATACCTCCCCCCCCGCTGCCAGTTGTTCCACATGATGTAGTGGTGGTGAACACAGCCTTCGGGGGCAGGCAGACCTCCACTTACATCCTTCTTCCATCACACACCAGCTGGGAGATCTTAAGCTGGTCACTAACCAGAGAGAAACTCTGGTTCTCTGAACCAGAATTTCCATCTCTGAAGCAGGGAGAAGAATACCTACTTTAGAAGTGCTATTAAACAAATAACTACTTAGATGACTAAATGGGATAATGAATGTAAAACTGTCATCATAGTTATTGGTACAGAGTAGCTCTTAATAAATGGCAGCTGAAGTCGTCGATACCAACAGATCATAGAGGGGTTCATTTGTGCACTAGGCCCAAACCCTTGTGGTGAAGCTGAAAAAACACAGATGAAAGGAACAGACCTTCCCCTCTTGGGGATTCTAGTCGAAGCGAAGATGAACAGGCAAGCAAACGACGCCAAAGCAAGCTGTTAACACTCTTACAAATTAGTATACAGGTCTGCAGAAATGAAGTGGAAAAGGGCAGACCCACTTTGAGCTACCCAGATATAGAATCAATGGAAACGGTGTCCCTGGCAAAGAGGAAAAATGTTTGAAGGGGCAGGAACATCAGGAACAGGTGACAGCTGAATACTAGGGCTTGGGGGACACTCCGGGGATAAGAAGAAAGCTTTCTTTGTTGGGGTACGGGCGAATAAACATATCTGTGGGAGGAAGATGATGAGTTTGACTTTGGACAAGGTGATATTGGGTGTCTGTGGGTCAGCCATGTGTGGTGCTGTAGGCAAGTCTGGAGGCCATGAGACAGATCTGGGCTGGAGGGAGAGATCTGGTTGTATTTCTGTGCAAAATGCGCCTGAAACCAAATGTAAACAGAGTGGTGAAAACAAAAAGAAAAACAGACCCATCAGAGCGAGAATGGGACATTTCCTTCAGGAAGACACAAGGAAGGGTCTCCCTAATGTCTTCTGGAACATTGGTATGATCTTTAATTGGATCTTCTCTGGGGAATAAAAGGCTTGTTTTACTTTAATATTTATGTGTTTTGTCCTATTTACATTTAAAGTCAAAACTTCAAAAATCTTTATTTATCTCTCTCTTTCTCAATATATATCCCTTTTAAAGTTTGTCTAGGATACACTAATTAGTTCAGTTTAGCTTTTCCACAGTGTACAAATATATCAAAACGTCATGTGCACTAAAAATATCTACAATTTTTATTTGTTAACTTAAACAAATTTTTAAAAGCTAGCCTGTATGTGTATATAGGTGTATGCATAAACACACATATATTTTCATTTTAAAGCTATTGTAAGGCCGGGCGCAGTGGCTCATGCCTGTAATCCCAGCACATTGGGAAGCTGAAGCCAGTGGATCATCTGAGGTCAGGGGTTCAAGACCAGCCTGGCCAACATGGTGAAACTTCATCTCTACTAAAAACACAAAAGTTAGCCAGGAGTGGTTGCACGTGTCTGTAATGCCAGCTATTCGGGAGGCTGAGACAGGAGAATTGCTTGAACCTGGGAGGCAGAGGTTGCAGTGAGCCCAGATCGTGCCACTGTACTCCAGCCTGGGTGATAGTGTGAGATTCTGTCTTGAAATAAATAAATAAATAATAAAATAAACAAAGCTACTATAACCCTAAAATGGTAAACAGCATTATTCTCAAAGCATTTTTTTTCAGGTAGAATAAGTAGTTCAGCCTAGAGCAATCCAATTTATTACTCAAGGCTCAACTCCAATGCCTCTAGCTTTACAAAGAATTTCTCTAAGTGAGAAATTCTCACTTAGAGAATTTCTTTGTTTTTTTTTTTTGAGATGGAGTCTCACTCTGTCGCCCAGGCTGGAGTGCAGTGGTGTGATCTGGGTTCACTGCAAGCTCCGCCTCCTGGGTTCACGCCATTCTCCTGCCTCAGCCTTCAGAGTAGCTGGGACTACAGGCACCTAATTTTTTTTTTTTGTATTTTTAGTAGAGACGGGGTTTCATCATGTTAGCCAGGATGGTCTCCATCTCCTGACCTCGTGATCCACCCACCTCGGCCTCCCAAAGTGCTGGGATTACAGGTGTGAGCCACCGTGCACGGCTAGAGAATTTCTTGACTGGGCCAAGTTCACCCTTCTCTCCGCCTATGTAGCACTTATAGCCATTTGTTCCAGGGTTGGCTTAATTCTCTATTATGAGCTACTTGAGAAGACACATAGTTTCCTACACATCCTTGTAGCATTCCTGGTACCTAATGAACTGCTGGCCACAGAGCTGGCATACACGTGGCATTGGTTGTACTAGCCTAGACTGCTAATTGGCAGGAAGACCCCTTACGCCTAGGAATTTGAGGCTGTAGGGTCTTCTGAGGCTGAGGTTGAGGCATCTAGGGTTTTGTTTCTGAGCATCTCTGGGAAGCCTTGGACTCATCAAACTCTAAGGCAGACCCAAATCACTGAAGAACAAGGGAGAGAGAAAAGGCATGGAAGTCCCGATTTGTGAGAGAAAGTCTGCTCCATTCTGAGTTCTGTGTCTGCAGTATACAGGCAGGCCTGGTGTTTGGCGTCTGTATAATCCACACCGGCCACCTACAAAGGCCCGGAAAAAAGCAAATGCCCCTCTAAGGGCTTGTCGTGTTTTCCCAGACACCCTCATTACATGCTGCTGCTTTCAGTGACGCCACTGGTTGACCTCGGAGATGAAAAGAAATCGCCTCCGAGTCCCAGAATGACAGCTCCCTCCTCAGCAGTCCTTCCCCTCTGCTGACCTGCTGTACCAGCGTGTAGTGCTCGGGGGGCAGCTTTAAGGGTAACACGACTGGTATTTACCTGCTCCACTGGCTTTCTCTTTCTTAGAGACAGAAGCACACGGAGTTATTTCTGAAGCACTAGATCCCCTGAGTGCCAAGAGGATAGAGCAACTACAGGCAGCATTTGTGCATTCTAAGCTCAACTCAGCAGCAATTCCCAAAGCTGCCTTTTATGGGAAATTTCTATGTTTCAACAGGAATTTGAAGAAAGGCCCACAAAATATTAAAAGGCATTTTCTGTATCTGGAAATGGAGTGTATCAAGGGCAGCTGTCACCTGCACTGCAGTGGCCTCCTTGTGTACCGGCTCCCTGGAAGATGAGTCAGATTCTAAGGTAACACAGAAAATTCACAGGTGTGAGCCAAGCCTGCTCCAGGACTGGTTAAAACCAACCAAAGGGAATGATTTGGTGGCTCCAAAAGTGAATCGCAGATTGTGTAACATCAAAAGGTTGAAAACCCCAAAACGCAACAACATAAGGCAGAAAGGCTCCAACTCTCTACCTCCTATGGATGATTAGAAAAAAAACATGAATTGCATTTTGGCTTTACATGTGTAAGAGGAAAAAAAATCACGATTTGAAAGATGGATAAGAGAAAGTGATGATATAAGAAAACATTATAGGCAATAACAACAACAAAAGCATATTCAAAGTCCCAAATGCATGAAGGAACCCAGTATATACATTCATGGAGTTGCAAATCACTTGCATGGTGGGCTACAGGGTGTATAAGAGGGAAGAAAGGAGGTTAAAACCAAGGACAGTTAACTAGATGCTAACACTTTCCTTAAGCATGACAGAAGCCCATAGAATCCCAGCCGACTCCATCTCCTCCATATACACACTAAGATCTAAGTTTCTTGAGTACAGAAAATATTTTTTCTCTTGTTTATGATGGACTCCAAGCATCAAGGATAGGGCCTGGTACACAGTAGGCACTTAATAACTATTTGTTGAATAAAAAAATGAATAGACGAACCATGAAGTCAGGGCTCCGGTGGATCAACTGAAGGATCAATACAAGAGGTGATCAATAAGCAATGGATATTGTTATAATTGGTATTCATGTCAGGGGGTTAAATATGAATGCTCAGTGAAAATTGTTAGTTAATTGTGCTGGGTATCCCGATCTGAAGGATTTAAGGTTTTGTTGTTTTGTTTTGAGACAAAGCCTTGCTCTGTCACCCAGGTTGAAGTGCAGTGGTGCGATCTCAGCTCACTGCAACCCTTGCCTCCCAGGTTCAAGTGATTCTCCTGCCTCAGCCTCCTGAGTAGCTGGGATTACAGGCACCACCACCATGCCGGGCTAATTTTTTGTATTTCAGTAGAGACGGGATTTCATCATGTTGCCCAGGTTGGTCTTGAACTCCTAAGCTCAGGCAATCTGACTGCCTTGGCCTCCCAAAGTGCTAGGATTACAGGCATGAGCCACCAAGCCCGGCCCGGATTTAGGTTTTTTTTTAAACTAAGCACAATGACATACAACAAAATGAATGGATCTTGTGTCATAATTTGATGCCTTTTGACAAATGTTCAAGATAGGAAATAACTGCCATCACTCCAGAAAATTCCCTGTGCCCCTGTCCTGTCAACTGCACTCACCCACAGAAGCAACCACTATTCTGATATCTAACCCCATAGGGAACGTTTGCCTCCCTTGAACTTTATGTAAATGGAATCACACAATATAATCTTTCATGTCTTCACGTAATATAATCTTTCGTGTCTTTCTTTGATTCCATATAATGTTTTTCAATTCATCCATGTTGTTGTACATATTACTAGGCCATTCTGTTTTATTAATATACCATAATTTGTTCATCCATTTCCTTGTTGATGGACATTTGAATTATTTCTGATGTTTTGCTATAATGAATAAAGTTGCAATGAACATTCTTGTACAAGTATTACTTTTTGGATATATGTTTATCTTTCTTTGGGATAAATAACTAGGAGTAAAATTGCTGGATAAGATTTGTGTGTGTATGTGTACGTTTATTAAAAAACAAACAAAAAAAACACACACACAGTTTTTGGCCAGGCGCGTGGCTCACGCCTGTGATCTCAGCACTTTGGGAGGCCGAGGCGGGTGGATCACTTGAGGTCAAGAGTCTGAGAACAGCCTGGCCAACATGGTGCAACTATCTCTACCAAAAATATAAAAAATTAGCCTCTGTGGTGGCACATGCCTGTAATCCCAGCTACTCAGGGGGGCTGAGACGGAGTCTCGTTCTGTCGCCCAGGCTGGAGTGCAGTAGCTCAATCTTGGCTCACTGGAACCTCCACCTCCTGGATTCAAGTGATTCTTGTGCCTCACCCTCCCAAGCAGCTGGGACTACAGGTGCACACCACCATGCCCAGCTAATTTTTATATTTTTAGTAGAGACGGGGTTTCACCATATTGGTCAGGCTGGTCTTGAACTCCTGACCTGAGGTGGTCCACCTGCCTTGGCCTCCCAAAGTGTTGGAATTACAACTGTTAGCCACTGCGCCCAGCCCTCTTTTTTATTTTCTAACAATGTCTTTAGATGAGCAAAAGTTTTAAATTTTGATGAAGTACAGTTTACTGCTTAATGGTTTTTCATATTTGGTTTAAGAAATCTGAGGCTCACAGATCACAAAAATATTCTCCTACATTTTCTTCTAGATAGTTTTATCTTTCACATTTAAGCCTGTAATCTATTTCAGGTAATTATGTGTGCATGCATGATGTGAGCAATGGGTCAAGGTTTTTTTTTTTCCATGTAGATTGCCTGTTTATCCAATACCATTTATTAAAAAGATTTTCCTTTTCCCTGTTGTCATAATCATTGATCAAAAATCATTTGAATGTGCCTATGTGGATCTATTTTCATTATTTCATCATTAAATAAGATATAAGCTTATTTAATATATATATTTTATGCACCATAGCCTAACTTAGAATAAGATAGAAAAACTTAAAAATTGTCAAATAAAGTATCTCATGATATGCGTATGTGCATATAATATATATAAATTGATATATATATTATAGGTTTTTCATAGATACCCTTTATCAGATTGAGGAATTTACCATCTTTATCATAACTGGATATTGAATTTTGTCAAATGCTTTTTCCGCATCTATTGAAATGACCATATTTCCCCCTTTACTCTGTTAATGTGGTAAATTAATTTAATTTTTAAATGTTAAACTAATCTTGCATTCCTCAGATAGCCCCCACTTATCCATGATGTATTATCCTTTTTAAAATATATTATTAGATTATGATTAGTAACATATTGAAAAACTTTGTATAGAGTGCTGTTATTTCTTTTAAATGTTTGTTATATATAGACGAAGCCATCTAGGCCAGGAGTTTCTCTTTTGTCTTTTTAAAATGGGAAAGTTTTTAGGTATATTTTCAGTTTTTCAGCAAATATGAGCTATTCGGATTGTCAAGTCCTACATCTCAGTTGTAGAAAATTGTGTTTCTTCAGAATTTGCCCATTTTATCTATATTGTTGAATTTGTTGTCATAAATTTTTCATAATATTCTTTTTATCTTTTAATGCCTGTAGGATCTATAGTGTCTGTGATAGTCCCTCTTGCATTTTTAATATTGGCTTATTTGTGTTTTCTCTCTTTTGTGTGATCATTATTGCTAGCGACTGTGAATTTTATTAGTCATTTCAAAGAACTAGCTTTTGGCTTTGTTGATTTTTTTCTATGGCTTGTGTTCCACCTTGTTGATTTTTACTCGTGTATTTATGATTTTTTTCTTCTACTTCATTTGTTCACTTTGCTCTTTTCTAACTTCTAAATTTATAAGCTTAAATCATTGACACTGAATTCACACTTTCCTTTTTTATTATAAGCAGTTAAAGCTATGAATTTCTTAGTATGCCTTCAATCTTATTCCTCAAATTTTGATATTTTGTGTTTTCATTATCATTCTGACTGAAGTATTTTCTAATGTCTTTCTGATTTCTTCTTTGACCTATAGGTTGTTTAGAAGTGTGTTGCCATTTCCAAATATTTGGAGATTTTCTAGATATATTTTTGTTACTAATTTTTATTTTAATGCTGTTATGATCAAAGAATGCATCCTCCATTATTTCAATTCTTCTAAACACATTGAGACTTTTGTTTTATGCTCCAGAATGTAGTCTACTTTGGTGGATTTCCCATGTGCACTCGAAAGGCTGTGCATTTTATAGTTGCTGGGTGTAGGATGCAAAACTTTCCTAAGCTTCCTCCTCACTGTTCTTTTCTAGGAATCTGTCATTGTCTCCCCAGAGTCAATGCTTCTGTTTGTATAGTATTTCCCCCTGATTTCAGTCAATTACATTATGTCTCCCACAGCACATCCTATATCTTCCTTCCCTCTAGGGTCACTCAGGCCTCCATTTGATATACTAAGTGAAGATAAATTTCAAGATGCTGAAGTAGTTCAGAGGTCATGCATTGCTTGTCAAAAAACAAAACAAAAAAATAAGATAACAACATAACAACAAAGGCTTTCTGATCGCTTTTATTCTAGTCTTTATAAGAAATTGTAGCGACTAACTTAAGCATTTAATTATGGAGGAGGAGGGAGGGCAACTGAACCAGATATTGTCATTGTATGTATGAGATCATCTGTAAATTCCCTGTGACATCTCTCCTCTCTGACCCAGGTCATGACATGTATGGTACATAAGATGATGATTTTTTTCTTTGCAAACGATTTTTTGTATTTTCAATAGCTAATATACATGTAGTTGAAAATACGCTTTATAAGAAAAATAACCTCCCTCTCTAACTCATGATTTACAGAAGTGATACATTTAAGTTTTTATAATTAGTTTATTTAAAGCAAAAGACTGAGTACATGAAAATACAGAGGGTTCGTTCATATGGCAATGATTATGGTACACAATTAGGAAGTTTAGGCAAACTTGTATGATCATTGCTATATAGTCAACACTTACTAGTGTAATGCTGCAACCCAAACTTCACTGTCTTTTAATTATCCTTAGTTCAGACCTTTCCTACTGGGATTTGAGAACAGACATAGAGCGCACCACACAATTACCACAGTTCACCCAGGGAAAGCATTCCAATTGCACCTTACAGATTTAGTCTGCCTTGTTGCAAGAAAGACGTGCTCTTGGCTGTGAGATGGGATCTAGAGAGCTCGACAGGAAATGCGTGGGAGAAAGAAGCACTGTGAGCCCCTTTATTCCCCATGCTTTCTTCCCTCCCCTGCATTCAGCACACAGAAGGATGCTCACCTTTTCCCATTCCCGGTCTTTGTTCAGCACAATCACCACCAGCCTGGGGTGCACCTGGTAGCCTTCCTCAGTGAAGGATAAGTCTTTGCCATCCCATGTAACATTGACCATAAATCTAGAAAGGGGAAGAGAGAAGGACAAATTTTTAGGAAAGAATTAGAGCAATCAAACAAAGAAGTGGATGCCACCATTAATGGAATACTGAAAAATTATAAACTTACAATGCTATATTCATCACAAGAAGCCTCTCTGCAGAAGTATTAATAACCATGCAACCATTGCTAGTTGACCATGCTTTAGTAATTGACTGTAATTAACACGTGGAATGTAAGCTTTTTGTCCTGCCAGATTCATAGACCTATATTCAAATGATCTTCTTACAGGAAGATCTGAAAACACATTCTATTATACTCTAACAAACTTCCCTGAAGGAAGCTGCTTGCTCATAAACCACATGGCATTCAATGTTGAAAAAATGACATTCCATTATTCATTATTTATTCAACTAATATATATGAAGCATTTGCTATATGTCAGGACTCAGCTAGTTGGTTCAGGGTAAATAAGAAAATGAACATGATTCCCACCCTCATGAAGTTTAGAGTCTAAGGGGGAGGATAGACATGAATTGATTAATCACAGATTTATGACAAATGATACAAGGGACGGGAGAGTATGCTATAAGAAAGTGAAATAGGGGTGAGGCAAGGCTGAGGAAGTGCAGCTTGACCTGAAGGCTCAATTGGCATTAACTAGGCAAGAAAAGACACAAACAGGCAAAAGAGGCAACATGTGCAAAGACTCTGTGGTGTGCATACCAGGAACTGAATGCAGACCAGAGAGGCTGAAGCAGAGAAAGACAGGAAAATGTGAGATCAGGTGAGGCTGAGAAGATGAATAGGAACAGAAAGTGTAGGATTTTAGAGACCATGTTAAATGTCTGTCTTAAAACCGTGGGAAGGTGCAGGCACGGTGGCTCACACCTGTAATCCCAGCACTTTGGGAGGCTGAGGTAGGGGAATTACCTGAAGTCAGGAGTTTGAGACCAGCCTGACCAACATGGAGAAACCCCGTCTCTACTAAAAATACAAAAAAATTAGCTGGGCATGGTGGTGCAAACCTGTATTCCCAGCTACTCAGAAGGCTGAGGCAGGAGAATTGCTTGAACCCGGGAAGCAGAAGTCACGGTGAGCCGAGATCGTGCCATTGCACTCCAGCCTGGGCAACAAGTGTGAAACCCTGTCTCAGAAAAACAAACAAACAAAAAAAACTATGGGAAGACATAGAAGCGAGGGTGACATCAAAGAGGTAATAGATCATGTCAATTGAAGGCTGTGTAGAGAATAGATTGGAGGGGAACCAGAGCGGGTACAGAGGGACTAATTATGCTATTCTTACAAACCAGGTCAAAGATAATGGTGGCTTTGACTCTGGTTGTGGCCAAAGAAGAAGAGAAGGAGGAAGAGAAAAAGCAACAGTGAACAAGACCGAGTGGAGAGATATTTAGGAGGTATTTAGTGAAAGATTAGATGAGGGGAAGGGAGAAAGAGGCATCAACGATGACTCCTAGAATCTACCTTACATAACATGTATAAACTTAACTTTTGGTCTAGGTGTTTTCATTGCAGGTAACATCTATCTGCCTTACAACATTTATACCCTCATCACTCCTCAAAGCCACCTTGGCCTGTACTCAGGCTGAACTCAGAGAGCCAAGGCAGACTTCATCTCCCAGATTTCAGCTGAGAGGTTCCCCAAGGGATCCACTCTCCTTGCAGCTTGAGAAAAATGTGATGTCGTTAAAGACATCTGAGACAACATGGTGGTGGCCACTCAGCAGACACAAGATACATACAATATGGTGGATTGAAGCATTCAAAGACTTCCCCAGAAAGATACTGTGTCACTTGCTTCATATTCCATTAACATCCAGAGATGCTAAAAAGTGAAAAAAAAAAAAAGAAGCAGCAGAAGAAGAAGAGAACTAGGCTACAAGAAATTTTAAAAAGAGACACTGGCCTAATGGGTCACATGTACATCCCTGGACCAGCATGGTGCAGAAGCGACTGATGGGTGTGTTGTGTGGGGGAGAATCTGGTTTCCAAGGACAAAGTGAAGAAATTGGGGAAAAGGAAAAGAGCAAATATTGTGTATTTATTCAACAGACTATTCGGGTCATTGAAAATCATGTTTTTGAAGACAAATTAATGATGCAGAGAAAATGCTTACTATTTAATGTTAAAGCAGCAGAAAAGAGGATAAAAACAGGGCTTGTCTATGTCTAAAAGGGTTACGGGTATTTTTCATTTTTTTTGTGTGTGTATCTGTGTATTCTTCAAGTTCTCTGCAATCAAATACTTTAACAAACAGAAAACTAAAACACCGCTATTCTAGAAGGAACAAAGGATAATCACTATTCTATTTGGTTTATTTGGGGTATCTCTTATCACTTCCTAGAAAGGTTTTTTGTTTTTTGTTTTTATTTTTGTTATTTTTTTTTTGAGACGGAGTCTCACTCTGTAGCCCAGGCTGTAGTGCATTGGCACGATCTTGGCTCACTGCAACCTCCGCCTCCCAGGTTCAAATGATTCTCCTGCCTCAGCCTTCCAAGTAGCTAGGGTTACAGGTGCCCACCACTATGCCCAGCTAATTTTTGTATTTTTAGTAGATACGGGGTTTTGCCATGTTGACCAGGCTGGTCCTAAACTCCTGACCTCAGGTGATCTGCCTGCCTCTGGCTCCCAAAGTGCTGGGATTACAGGCATGAGCCACCACGCCTGCCCGAAGGGTATTTTCTTGATTTAACAACTATTTACTCTATTTATTATAGAGACGACGGTCAAAGAAAGCATATTTACTGTATGCCTGGTATATAGGTCAGGGCTTATAGTAAGTCTTATAGATACAGAAATAAAAAACACAGTGTTTGTCTTCTTTCTTACCCACATTCTTATAATTCAATGGCATAGACACATAAACAATGACAGTACCTATAATGCCACTTATTCACTGATGGAGAGTAAATATAAGAAGGTGAGACAACACAGACAAAAGGGTCCCTAACTCAACCTGGGGAATTTGGGGAGGGCTTCCCAGGGAATCTTAATGGGTGAAGGGGTTGAGGCAGGAGAAAACATTCTGGGCAGAGGGATCATCTTAAGTAAAGAGTCAGCAAAGGTAGTAACACATGCTAGAGGAAGTAGGAAACGGCTTAGTAAGGCAGATGGTTATATTATGTGCAGTGGGATGAGTCTGAGAGGATCCCTGAAGCCAGATCATAATGGACACACTGAAGGGTTTGGATTTGTTCAGAAGGTCATGGTGAGCCAGGAAAGATTTTAAGTAGAGGAGTGATACACTCAGATTTGCAGCCAATAGGGGCAGAAGTGAAAATGCTTCTCTGCACTTGAGGGGACTTGAACATTTTTGTTCACGGCTTAAAAACCATTCATTATCTAGACAATTGAAACTTTTTTTTCTCTCTTCCTTCTCCCCTTTGATGTTTCCTGGCTGGAGTTTGATGAACTAAATGAACATGGTCCAGATACACACGGCTAGGTGTGCTCCACCTCACACCTCTTATTGAGACTCTAAAGAAGATATTTGCATGGACTGTTTAGTGGAGAACTGGAGTCAAATTCCTCATTATTAGCAGGACTTCAAAGTAACTAATTGAGCCTAAGTTAAGCTGTTTTTATTTTTTAAGCTGACATTTTGGTTCCGTTTCCCATGGTTATTTTTAGCCCTGTCACATTGTCTGGCATACTGTGGGGGCTCAGTTAATGTTTGGCAAGTATGTTGACAGATCATCACCAAAGGGAAATCCACCCATCCATACATTCATCCATCTATATATCTACCCTTCCAAACATCTGTCAATGCAGTCATTCATCTATCCATCAATACATTTACCTGTCCATTCATCCATCTATCAATACATTCATCAATCCATTAATCCATCCATCCATCCATCTATCCATCAATACATTCATTAATACGTTCATCCATTCTTCCATCCATTAGGCATGTTTGAGCATCTCCTATGTATCACACCCTGTACCAGAACTATGCTATGAAAATGATACAAAAATGACCAAAAATACTTAATTTTTCAAGGTTGGGGAGAGGGACACACAAAATAACTATAACGAAGAACAATAAGTGTAAAAATAGAGATATGGACTAAGTTGTTGGAAAGCATAAGAGAAGCAGTGGCTAATTCTATGGTGATTCCATGACTGGAAAAAGGAAACAAAGTTAAAGGGATTTGGGTTGTGCTGAGAAGGAAGAGGAAGGAAAAGTTGAGCAGCTCTTGCTCATGTACATGGAGAAAATGCAAAGTCCAAGGCAGAAAACCCTGAAACATCATGATGTGTTCAATGAGCTGCCATCAGTTCACAATAAGTTGGGGGCAAGTGGGAAAGTAACTTGGGAGAGGACGCTAGAGACAGACGCAGGAGTCAGATAAACAAGTACTATATAGACTGTACCATGGAGTTTAGACTTCATCCTGTGTTTATTTGGAATGGAGGCTTGAAATGCAAGTTTGTAAGAGGCAGATGGGCAAACAGATGAGGCTTTGTAGTAACCCAAGCAACGAATAGAGACGACGGTCAAAGAAAGCAACAGGTGGAATGAAGAGATTGGACAGATAGGCAGGCAACTGCAATGGAATTTCAATACAAAAACTACCGACAAAGACCACCAGTGGCCTTTACCTCAGCTAGCAGAAAATAAGTTACCAGTCACTCTGTACCTGCTGCCCTAAGTTGATAATTAGGGTGGCCAACTCACTGAGGTGTTTCTTATTGAGTACAATGAGATCTTAAGCCAGGTTTCAATTATCCAACACTTTGGGGTGAATGTAGTTCAGGTTGAGTCTACCTAGTGCCCCAAATGTGGGAAAACTGAAAAATTTAGTAAATTATCAAGAAATTTGGAAATATCCAGTTTGTTATCTGTTTGGAAATGCTGGATTAGGGAACAAATGTTTTGGTTTCGATAAAGACACTTGGTCCTGGGGAGAGCCATTCACAAGGTTGCGTAACATGAACTGAATGTCACAGCAACTTTTTTTTTTTTGGAAACAGGGTCTCACTCTGCCACCCAGGATGGAGTGCAGTGGTGTAATCTCAGCTCACTGCAACCTCCACCTCCCAGGTTCAAGCAATTATCCTGCTTCAGCCTCACTAGTAGCTGGGATTACAGGTACCTGCCACCACTCCCGGCTAATTCTTATATTTTTAGTAGAGACAGGGTTGCACCATGTTGGCCAGGCTGGTCTTGAACTCCTGACATCAAATGATCCACCTGCCTTGGCCTCCCAAAGTGCTGGGATTACAGGCCTGAGCCACCATGCCCAGCCAACACAGCGATTGTTTTAATCAAGAAGGTAGCATACGCAGTTAAGCACCTTTCTTTGGATTTGCTTAAAATCTCCTTCTTTAATTTCCCATCTCCATGTTCTCCACTTGTTCCCTTTTCTTCCATTTGGTAGTAAAATCAGATGGAATTAGCAGAGTGATTACTGAGGTGCAAACACTGTTCTTCAGATTATATGAAAATAACTATGCAGAAATCCTCATGCTTCAGATTTTTCTGTGTTCCTCTAAGATTCAATATTCTGGGTGAATGACTCCATATACTCAATGTTAATATTGTCTTTTTCTATTAAAAGTCTTCAGTCCCTTGGGGTGGGGGGAACCCTCTAACAGAAATTTCTGCTGAACAGTAATTTCATTATGAAGTTGGCAGGGAGCAAGTACCTATTACCTTCGATTCCCCCATCCAATTTCTAGGAAGGACAATCCATATTTCCATGGGCTTTCTTCCCATTTAAACTTGCTCCAGAGCAGAGTTCTTTACCTAGGGAAATACCATTTTACACCACATTGATCAGTTCCCATTAACACCTGTGGGCACTTGTATTAAACAGTAAAATCTTATCATTGTTTTGTTTATCTCTACAAAATTGATCATAAAGCTTTAGTGGTCAGATAAAATGTCAGAAATTCTGACTGCTTCTAAGCCTCAAATTACAGCTTCAATATCTCCATCAGGAGCAATAAGTACACAGAAGCATGCTGGCAAATAGAGAAGGGGAAGACTCTAGTGATTTGCCAAGACGACTTCTGTGTTGTCATCCACTGGTGGTAAAGTGCTAAGTTGTTTTTTATTGCCAGTGACAGTCACAACACTAAATACATATATATTCACATATTATATATATATATGTACATATTTTATATATATATATAAAATACATAAAATACATACATATATACACATTTCCTCTGGTATTTACAGTATTAAGTGTATGAAGCTGAAGTCCAGGTTAAATAAACATTTCTCTTCCCCTTGTGTTTTGTGCTCTATGAATGGTGATGCATGGTGATCAGAGATAACATTGAAAAATAGGTAGACAATATTTCCTATATTTCCTATATTATGATTGAATATAAACGGGGCCAGAATTGTCCAATTCTCACTAGGCCTGCTATCACGTTAGATAGCCACCAACCACGTGTAGCTATTGAGCATTTGAAATGTGGTTAGTCTGAATTGAAATGTGCCATCCATGTAAAAATACACACAGAATTTTGAAGACTTTGTATTTTTCAAAAGAGTAAAAGGTGTCATAAATAATTTTAGGTTGATTTCATGTTGGAGTAGTTTAGGCATGTTGGGTTAAATAAAATATATTATTAAAATTAATTTTATCTGCTTCTCTTCACTTTTTTAATGGGCCACCAGAAAATTTAAGTTACATGTGACTTGCATTATATTTCTAATGGACAGCTGTTCTAGACTCTCTTTGTGCTTTTGCTTTTGTTTTTAACTGGTAGACTGTAATCATGGAAGCAGGGACCTCATCTGCCTTGCTTAGTATTATATTTCTAGTGCTAAACAGGGTGTGTGCCACAGAGCTGGTGCTGAACATGTGCAGAATGAATAAAAGAATAACTTGCTGCTTCTATGTTGTTGAGGTTTCATGACATCGAGGAAAGAGAATAGGCTTTACAGTGAGACAGTACCTGGCACCTTGGGCAGCGTATTTAAAATCTACTGAGCCTCCATTTCCTTTTTTTTTTTTTTTTTTTTTTTTTTTTTTGGCAAAAATGGATTAAGTTAAACCATACAGACTGGCCATGACAGTTTCATATGGTTTCACCTAACTTCATAGTTTGCATAAAATGCCTAGCACAGTGCCTGGTATACAGCTATTAATAAATAGTAGTTAACATTGATGCAAATTTTCCATGCAGTTTTCACTCTTTTTCCACCCTGTCATATTTTCTAACACCCTACTACAAATGCAATGCTTTTTAAAGCCATGCTTCCCCTTGCCATTTAGTGTACTCATTTCCAGAGTCCCTCTGTCCTTGTGTGAACAGCCAACCATAATGGGCTGCATAAGCTTCTTTAACTATGACTTAAAATATCTCATTCCTCCAGATTTCTATTTTATCTCTTTCGTCTTATAGTCATAAGTCTCCTTTAACTTCCAAAATCTAATTATTTGAGATGTTCTCTAGACATATTTATTATTCACTATTTCCCCCTTAGACTTTAATTCTCTTACTGTTTCACAAATGCCACCATAACCCATTTAGTGTTTCTCAATTTTCGGTTAATTTTCCATCTGCTTTGCCATTTCTGAAGTTCCCAGGGACATTTCCTGGATCACAGTGTCCCTTAAATGCCTCCTTGAACTGCTTGGGTGTCACAGTTTCTTCGTTTGTCATTTAATTTACATGTTTTTGAAAACACAGTCACTGTTTTCTTTAACCTCTTTTCAATTCTCAAGATACTTTCATTTTCACAGAGTGTTTTGTTTTGTTTTGTTTTGTTTTCTCTTACAAGCATTCTCCTGGTGTTTGCAAATCCCTTCAACTTTGATGTCTATCTTAGTGCTTTTTCATCTTCCATTAACTATTCCCTCATGGGCGCAAATAAATCCTTATCCCTCTTTAGTACAACTTCACTCTACTTTTGCCAGTTTTCAATTCCCAACTCATCCACCTCCTCCTTCTCTTCTTCCTCTGAATATCCTTGCGCTGTCTTTTGACGGCAGCACCTTCCTCTTTGCCCTGGTGCTCAATTTCATATACAGTACTGATTGGTGGTTTCGTGTTCCCCATGAACAATTAAAAAGTCTTGACAGCAGAGCCAGGACTTAAACATCAAGGCAGAGAAGGCCAGGCGCGGTGGCTCCCACCTGTAATCCCAGCACTTTGGGATGCCAAGGCAGGTGGATCACCTGAAGTCAGGAGTTCGAGACCAGCCTGGCCAACATGGTGAAACTCCATCTCTACTAAAAATACCAAAAATTAGCCAAGCGTAGTGGCAGGCACCTATAATCCCAGCTACTCATGTGGCTGAGACAGGAGAACCACTTGAATCCAGGAGGTGGAGGTTGTGGTGAGTGGAGATTGCACCATTGCACTCCAGCCTGGGCAACAAGAGCGAAACTCTGTCTCAAAACAAAACAAAACAAAAAGTCAAGACAGAAAAATAATAACTCCAACACAGAGATACTCTAAAATGGGCTCAGAAACCACAACATAAAGAAACAGAAAGAAGAAAAGGATTTTTATAAGGAGAAAAGTATTATTCTTTCAACACAAATTCTATTGTGGTCAATTAAAAAAAATAATGTTAGTTGTCTTGGCTGAGCAATACTGAATTTTAAAGATTTTAGGACAGAAAATAGAAATCTTCTTAAGGGCAGGGGTCTTTGTTCTGATCACTGCAACTCTGAAACACCTAGAAGAGGGTGTGTCCTGACTTTTAAGCCAGAGCTTAAAAGTAACTGTGGAATAAATGAAAAAATGAATGAGCAGGCATAGGTCTCTAGGATCCTGCATACTAAATATTTGATTCCAGTACAACAACTGCCAAGAGGCAATATTGCAAGAATTGCATAGCCTGAGTTAGAATTCAGTTTTGTGGCTTTCAACCTCAGGTAAGTATCCTCAGTTCTCAGAGTATTTGTTTCCTCTTCTGTAAAAGTGAGGTCATAACAGCCATGTCACTGGGTAATTATAGGGATCACACTAAATGACATCTAATGAGATACACAACGTGATAAAGGCCAGCAGAGTGCTTGGCACATTATGAGTGTCTGCTAAACTATGGGACGGGTAGCAGTAGTTGTCATGGTTTTGTATAATTGTCTTTCTTCCTCCTAAAATTTGGGGTCAAAAGCTTTCTTTTAAATGCTGGAGAATCATTTTGGCTACTAATTCCAGTCCCTGAAGGGAGGCAATGAGAGCTCGTCTAGGCCCTACCCCAAGGAGAGAGGAGGAGCTCATTTGATTGTTCAGAGCTCACAGCACCCCCTGGACTGGGCTTACTGGTAGATGAAGCTTCTATGGTGCAAAGCCTGTAATCCATGTGCCACCCTGGGCATCCAACTCTATTCAGGGAGCACACCTGAGTCAAGGGTGACTCCTTAAGGACAGGACCCTATATGCTGTCTTTTGTAATACAACCGCTATGTCTAAAACTTGAGGTAGGTTAGGACAAAGCTTTTTTCTGTAAATATGGCTCTCCTCCTCCCAACTCCACAGAGCATACCTGAAACTTTGACCCAGCTGGCCAAAGATTTCAACTAGAAGCAGGGTGTATAGAGTAGGGTCTAAGATGCATGTCCTAATTCTACTTTATTGGGAGTTATTGGAATTCTGAATGACCATTAATAAAGTGGTTCTTCGAATCTCAGGCTGCTCTTGGAACCTGGGGTGAGGAATCTGGAAACGCTGGGTAGTATTTATAACACTGTTAAAATAGCACCAAATGCGTCACCATTAACCTCTCATGACTAAGGATCACCTAACCACTTTGAACTGGCTGGCACAAGAGCCAGTGGAACCAGCTCACATAATGAGCTTCTAATCCAAATGAGCAGAAAAAAATGTATGTAACGTGACGTGCATTTCCAAGTTCACTCAATCACCTGTGCCTATGCTGCCAAATTATTCAAGATCTCAAAGTGGCAGATGTGCGTGCATGTTGCTCTTCCATCCAAAAACTATAGAATGAGATGATATGGATCAATTGACATTCAATTCAAGGTGTGATTTTTATTTCAGAATTTCTGGATATTCACATACTGGAATATAGAACTCATAAAAGCAGGGATTTTGCCTGGTTTTTCTTTCCGCTGCTTTTTCTCCCTTGAAGAACCTAGAATAGTACCTGGTATAAAGGAGATGCTCAATGCAAATTCGTGGAATGAACAAAAGTCTCAACTCTCTGTCTTTTTGTTTTCTTTTGTTTTTCCTTTTGATGATGAGCCCTACTTTGTCTCTCTGTCCAGTGGGTGTCTACCTGCGTTCTGTGAATTACCACTAGACATCCAGTGAGGTAACTCAAAGGCAGAGAGGAAAGGTCGGGGGTGATATGCCAATGGGACTCTAACATTCCTAACTCCACTTACATCGTTAATATGTTGTTCTTTTTTATACGATATTATTTGGGGAAAATACATATTATATATATATTTTTGAGACACAGTCTTGTCTGTCACCCCAGCTGGAGTGCAATGGTGCGACCTCGGCTCACTGCAAACTCCACATCCCGGGTTCAAGTGATTCTCATGCCTCAGCCTCCCAAGTAGCAGAGATTACAGGTGTGCACCACCACACCTGGTTAATAGTTTGTATTTTTAGTAGAGAAGGGGTTGGTCAGGCTGGTCTCAAACCTCTGACCTCAAATGCTCCATCTGCCTCGGCCTCCCAAAGTGCTGGGATTACAGGCGTGAGCCACCACATCCCACACCTGACCAGGGAAAATATCTTTATACTAATCAATTAAACAAATAAACTAGAAGACAATTAAGATATTTGCTCATCCATGCTGCTACAAAAGAACTCTGGTCTTCAAATCAGGAGACCTAGAATCTTGTCCTGTCTCCCTGAATATGTGAGTAAGAGCGATCACTTAAGGATAAGGGACTAAAATGTATTTAGCCTCTAATATATGTTGAATGTTGTGCCAGATACTTTCCATATGTTACCTGAATTCTCACCCAAAGATCTAAGTGCAGATTTTCTCATTTTACAGAGAGAAAACAGAGGTGGGTTTTATAATGGTGTGAAAAGCTATACGGGTCAAGAGACTTCTGGTTGTTCATCAATATCCTCTTTTCTTCTGCCTTAGTAACAGAAATTCTATTTTTAGAGGGGCACAGAACCTCCAATAATAAAGCTTACATTTCTAGCTTCCCTAGCAGCTAGGCATGACCCTATGACAATTTTCTGGATAATAGGAAGACAGAAGATATGATATGTATAACTTATAGGATGTACTGTAAAAGAAGGAGGTGAGCCCTTCTTTGTTCCTTCCTCCTTCATTCTAGTTGCAATGCAGATATGATGGCTGGAGCAGTAGCAGCCATCTTGAATTATGATGTGGAAGCCACTGGCTGAGGGTGGCAGAGCCACAGGGTAGAAGGAGCCTGGGTCCCGGACACTGTAGAATACCACACCAGCCCTAGACAACCTTTGCACAAGAAATAATTCAATGCCTATCTTCTTTAAGCTACTTTTATGTTTTAGAATTTCTGTCATTTAAAAAAATAATTTTAGCTGGGTTAAGCAGTCAACTGGTTATTTGAACCAAAATCTTTCAGATTTCAAAGGCTTTGAATTAAGGCGCACCAGCACTCATTTAACCTCCCTACACCTCAGTTGCCTTCTCTGAAAAATGGGGGGGTGGTACCACACACTTCTTTATTTTTCCAACTCTACAATATTTAATTTTCTCTCCTCATCTTCCCCCACTCCCATGAATACACAATGCATTTGGTCCTAACCCCATCTCTTAGTATATGCTGTTCCTCCCACCCAGAATGCCTTTCTGCCTCATCCTCTTCAGTCTAAACCCAGTATTTGTTTTTAACAAGGCTGATTTCAAGCTGTTTCTTCATTGTGGGGTTTCCTAATAATCTTTCCTTCTCTTGGTTCTTTTTTTTTTGTTTTTTTTTTTGGCGGGGGGGTGGGGGGGCGGTGACGGAGTCTCACTCTGTTGCCCAGGCTGGAGTGCAGTGGTACGATCTCGGCTCATTGCAACCCCCATCTCCTGGATTCAAGTGATTCACCTGCCTTAGCCTCTCTAGTAGCTGGGACTACAATCGCGTGCTACCATGCCCAGCTAATTTTTTTGTATTTTTAGTAGAGACGGGGTTTCACTGTGTTAGCCAGGATGGTCTCAATCTCCTGACCTCATGATCCGCCACCTCAGCCTCCCAAAGTGCTGGGATTACAGGCGTGAGTCACCGTGCCCGGCCTCTCTTATTTTTCTTAATCCATTCCTCATGTGACAGCACTTAGCAATACATTGTCTCCTACTATTCTCTGAGGATTCCACATTCACACATTTGGTCCCACCAGGAGCAAAGGTCAGATCTTCCCTTCTGTCATTTATGTTTATCCAGCAGACTTGCCATGGAGCACAGCATGTTCACCATTTATTGACTTGATTCAAAAAGGGATACCTTAATCTACACCTGAGGACCACCTTTTCCCTACTTGACACCAAACACAAGGAAGGCTGAGCAAGGACAATAAGCCAGGCCACAAATCTTTGTCCATATTATTTTTCTGCAGCTATAATTCCTGTTTATTCCCTGCGTCAGGCTTATTGGCCACCCCTCATGATCATCTCAAATAATACCTCTTCCACAAAGTATTACTTGACTCCTTCAAGTTAGATGCATCCTCTTCCAACTCTCAACCCCTGTTCTTCATGTGGCACACACCACTTAGAGGGCACCTTCTTTATTTATGTTGGTCCCAACCACTCAGGACTAATTTTAAAAAGACACCTCTTTCTGAAGACCCTTTACTACCATTTGCCAGAACAACTGTCAAAATAAAACACAAATGTTTGATGAAGCTGATATGAAGGGTGCTCCTGGACTTGTGTAATTCATAGCCTGAACAATGTTATCACCTCTCCCAGACTGTCAACTCCCTGAGGATAAGAATTCATAGCTCAGTACCTTGAACTCTGGGAGCACTGTGAGTTGCAGAGAAGAGTGGATTTAGAGACAGGCAAACTGAAGTTCAGTTTTAAATCCACAATTGTTGGTGTTTATACCCTTAAGGAAATCAAGTTATTCCAGACTCAGCTCACTTCTGTGTCAACGGGGGTAAGGTCGCTGTTTTCACCAGTTCAGGCTGCTATACCAAACTACCACAGTGTGGGTGGCTTAACTAACAAACATTTGCATCTCACAGTTCTGGCAGCTGGAAAGTTCAAGATCAAGGCACCAGCAGATTTGGTGTCTGGTGAAAGCCCTCTTGCCTGTTTACAGAAGGCTGTCTTCCTAAAGTGTACTCACATGGTGGAGAGAGATCTATCTCATGTCTCCTCCTCTTTTTCTTTTTCTTTTTCTTTTCTTTTCTTTTTGAGACAGAGTCTTGCTCTGTCACCCAGCCTGGAGTGCAGCAGCGTGATCTCAGCTTACTGCAACCTCCACCTCCCGGGTTCAAGCGATTCTCATGTCTCTGTCTCCCCAGTAGCTGGGATTACAGGTGTGCACCACCAAGCCCAGCTAATTTTTTACATTATTAATGAAGACAGGGTTTTTCTATGTGGGCCAGGCTGTTCTCAATTTCCTGGCCTCAAGTGATCTGTCCACCTCAGCCTCCCAAAGTGCTGGGATTACAAGGGTGAGCCACCGGCCTGGCTCTTCCTCTTTTTATAAGGGCATTAGTTCCACTGCAAGGGCCCCACCCTCATGACATCATCTAACCCTAATTACCTCCCAAAGCCCCACCTCCAGATACCAGCACTTTGGGGATTAGGGTTTCAACATAAACTTTCAGTCCATAACAACCACACAGCACTGTTGCGAAGTTTCATGGTGGCATCATGAGAGTTAGAAGGGGTCCTATGATAAGCACGTTGTTTTTGATTGACATCCAGTAGTAGTGTGACCAACCATCCCAGTTGTCCCAGCACTGAGGTGTTTCCTGTGGCACGAAAATCTCAATGCTAAAACCAAAACCATAAATTATGGACCACAAATTAAGAGTTTGATCCACTAAGAAATATACCAAAAGGACATCCATAGAAAGGCTTCAGATTTACTTCTTAGTAAACACATCACTTCAATAAACATCAATTGAACATCTACTTTATGCTAGCAAAGTATAGGAAATAAAGAGGTAAGTAAAAATTGTATGGTCCTTTCTCTGCAATCATTTAGAGTTTAAGGGAAAGGCAGATCCTATGCAAATAATTACAATAAATGGCAATACGTCTGCAGCTAACGTTCCTGTTGCTGTAAGAACATTAGGAGGGGGACCTGACCCATCAGAATACTGGTTAATCTTCCATTACTCCATTTCTACTTGCTTTTTTTCAGGGCAAACACCAAGTTGATTTATCAGAAAGAATACAAATTTCTCATGCTTTTCAGAACTGGGCAGATAATATCAATGAGTAAAACGAGCCAGGTGCAAGATGATAACAGTGGTGAAAATCTTAGCTAAAGGCATTCAAATTCATTTAAATGTAAATGAAATAAAATCAATCTACTGGCTGCTCATTTGGACTGTCTGTTCTAAACGAACTGAAAAATATTCATGTTCCTTCCTCTAGCAAAAACCTAGGCTTCCTTCTATACCAGTACAGTTCACGGGACTGCATCCCTTCTGGGGCAGAGCGATGTGCCTATGGATATACAATAAGCCCGGATCTTTGAAAAAGTCCTCCCTTATGTATATCGGAACACTTATTTGTTTCCCTGGCCATAAAAATATATACAAGGGGGAGGGGTGCACCTGTCCCATGGCGGATCAATTAGATTCTGTCTCCTAGGAATTTGAAACTTGATAGGTAAGACTCACAGACCAGGAATTGTTGGCTCTAAACCAATGTAATAGTGACCCTCCTTCATCGAGGAATGTTGCCTCACCTTATGACCTTTCCAAGATTAGTTGCTCAACTTATACTTTGATTTTTAAAAGGTCTAGTAAAGCCCCAAACAATATTTTCTATTGTTTCTCCTTCATTACCTCCTTTTAATTAAATTAAGCTAATCAGGCTTTATTTCTGTTGCTTGCTACCAAAATGTCTTTCACTTTGCTCCTACCTGGACTATAACATCTGTACTGCTATTCAGATTCCTACAATTCATCCTCCATACTCATATCAAGCCCACTTGCCAGATGAAATGTTCCCACACCTCAGCTCTGATCACGTGCCACCCTTCTCAAAACCCTGAAATGGATCCCCACTGTCCAAAAATAAAATCCATGCTCCTTGGCCAATTTTAATTTTTCCAACCTTCCATCCTAAAACTGTTCTTAACAGTATCCTGCATTGGAGCAAACCCAAACCACTCATGGTATCCCAGTAAAGTCTTGTGATTTTCCACTTCTTAGCTTTTGTTCCTACACCTCCCTCCACTGGAAATGCAGTCATAGCTGTTGTTTCTGGTTACTTTCATTTCCTGATAATAGATCTTCCCCCACGAACCCTGGAGGGCATCTCTGGCCACAGAGATTGGTTCAGGGATCGGCACGTGACTCAATCTCATTCAATCACATTTCTTCTCTGGGAATTTTTTATTGCAACTAGAAGGGATCACTGTCTTTCTGGATTAAAAAAGTATGTGAATCAATACTTAGTTTAGATGAGTTCATTCCCTATCTCCTGGAGGCAAACAACTCACCTTAACAGGGAGAAATATGGAAAGGAGAGGAAGACCTGAAGACACAATTTGAGCCTGGATCTAGACACGCAAGATAACAAGTCCATCCTTTCTAGTTGAATGGACCCATAAATCATTTTGCACTTTTTTTTTGTGCCTAAGTTAACAAGAATTTATTTTCTCTCAGTGAAAATCACAAATTTTTGTTTTTGTTTTGTTTTGTTTTGTTTTGTTTTCAAGATAGGGTCTTGCTGTGTTGCCCAGGCTGGAGTGCAGTGGCACAATCACAGCTCACTGCGGCCTCAACCTCCGGGGCTCAAGTGATCCTCCTACCTCAGCCTCCTTAGTAGCTAGGTAATTTCTGTATTTCTTGTAGACAGGGTTTCACCACATTGCTCAGGCTGGTCATGAACCCTTGGACTCAAGCAATCTGCCCACCTTGGCCTCCCAAAGTGCTGGGATTACAGGCATGAATCACGATGCCTGACCACAAAAGTCTTGTTTTTCTATTCAGCCATCGAAGGACATTTAGGTGTTTTACAGTTTGGGGCAATTATGAAAAGAGGTTATAAACATTTGTGCACAGGTTTTTGTGTGACCATAGGTTAAATACCTAAGAGTGAGATCAATGTATGGATATACAATGAAATACAATATGGGAATACAAACAATGAATTATAGAAACACAGAACAGCTTGAATGAATTGCAGAGGCATTCTACTGATTGACGGAAGTGACCCTCAGAAGGTTACACACTGTATGATTCTATCTTATATGACATTCTCCGAAACCCAAAACTACAGACACAGAGAAGAGATCAGTGACTGTGTGACTAGAGCAGAAAGTGTGGCTGTAAGTAGACATGTAAGGGATTTTGAGGGCTGGTGTGATGGAACGGCTCTGAATCCTGATTGCAGTCATGATTATATGAATCTGTGTGCCAAGAATCATACAGTCATGCCTCCAACAGCCAATTTTACTAGATATTATTTTTAAAAATAAAATTTAAATTTTTCATTAAAAAATAAAAGAAAATGAAGCAAAATCACAAGTCTCATTTAAATACAAAGATCTGTCTCGCCTAAATATTCACATGTTGAAATCCTCCAAAACTGAGCAGAGAGTCCACCTTTTCCCAAAAGGCTCACTGAGCTTCCAGCCTCCACTCCCTCCTCAAAACTCCCCTCACTTCCCCTGCATCTCCATTTCCACCTTAGAGTTTTTCAAACACATATATTCTCTTCTTTGCTGGAGGGTAAGCTCCCGGGAAACAGGGATCATGTCTGAGCACTCGCTGCGTGCCCTCACCCCCGCACAGTGTCTGGCATATGGTAGGCGGTCAGTGACCATTTGCTGAATGAGCAGGAGCAGATTTTCATCTGGCCGGAGCTGGAGTCCTGAGCAGCGTTGAGAATGTCCCGGTGTGCTGGATGGCATGTGAGAACCATCAGGACAGAGTTCACTGTATTCTGGCCTAAATAGAGGTCTGAACTCTGCCGGGCCTCATAATGAAACTTGACAGCACTATGTACATTAGCAGTAATAATGTTTCACACCCGGACATGGATTTCTGGTGTGGAAATGTGTCCCCTAAAAGACTAAGCTCTGCAAGTCCCAGTCACTGCTCTGATATTCATATCTTCATCCATAATTGCAAGGTCACCCTCTTGGTGGGAGAAGAGAACGATGTGTTTACCACCTAAAGGGCAAAAGAACTGCTGGGTGGAGGAGTTTTGTTTTGTTTTGTTTTGTTTTTTCTGTATAAATGGTAAAAAGAATATAGCTTTTTTTTTCTTTTTACTATAGTCCTTCCAGTTTTTTTTCCCAAATAGCTATAAAGGGTTAATCTTACAACTACAGAGAAATAATTGTGGGGAGAGTAGGAGGAAGAGAAAGAGGGAACAAAGGAGGAGAAAGAGGAAAAGAAGAGAAGTTAAAGAGAAGAAAACCCAGGGGAAGGAGGAGAAGAAGAAGACAGACCAACAGGAGAGTAAAGGGAGAAGCGTGGGAAAAGGAGAAGGGCTGTTTTCTTACACTTGATAATGAAACAAAATGGAGTTTGAAGCCCAGCAGAGCCCTTCAGGAAAGCTGGCCAGGGCTGTGTGGGAGGAGATCCTCACGTCAGTACGATGAGAGCAAGAGAGAGTGGCAAGATGGATGGCGTCCAGAGCTGGGCGAGCAGCAAACAGGAAGGGAGCAGTGAGGGGATGCACCACACCGTGGCCTGGCACCAGGCCCTCCCTGGTGACATTGGGAAAGTAGGTCAGTTTCAGAGCTGGCTGGGGGATGAATGGTCAGCCAGGAGCAAGTGGTGGGAATTAAAGATGCTGAGTGAGAGGTTGACTTAAGCATGGGATCTAGGAGACAGGGAGTGTTATTAGTCTGTTTTTCACACTGCTGATAAAGACATACCTGAACTGGGAAGAAAAAGAGGTTTAATGGACTTATAATTCCATGTGGCTGGGGAGGCCTCACAATCATGGTGGAAGGCAAGGAGGACCAAGTCATGTCTTACATGGAAGGGAGCAGGCAAAAAGAGTTTGTGCAGGGAAACTCCACCTTTTTAAAACCATCAGATCTCATGAGACTTATTCACTATCACAAGAAAAGCATGGGAAAAACCCGCCCCCACGATTCAATTACCTCCCACCAGGTCCTTCCCACAACATGTGGTAATTCAAGATGAGATATGGGTGGGGACAATGCCAAACCATATCAGGGAGCTTCCCTAGCACAACAGAAAGAATGAAAGCCAGCCCTAGGTTGAGCTGTCCAGTAGATCTTTCTAGCACAATGGCAATATATCTGTCACATCCAGTATGGCAGCCACTAGTCACCTGTTGCCATTGAGCAACTGAAATGTGGATAGTGTGACTGAGGATATGAATTTTCCATTTTATTTAATTTTACTCAATTTCCATTTAAATAGCCACATATGGCTAGTGGCTGGCTGTCATATCAGATAGCTTAAGTACAGAGAAAAGAGCTGTGTGGATCACATTCAAGGAGAAATTGATTGCTAAGAGGAGCCCAAAAGGCTGTTTTCTGAAATGCCTTAAGTGTATTTGAGATGGTACACAGATGCATTTAGACGGCACATGGGCAAACTTTATTTTTAGAATTAGATTTTATTATTTTCATGTATATTGGAAAAATGGAACTAGCATCTCAAACCCACTGTTTCATATATATCATTGCTTAAGAAGAGGCTATGGTGGAATTTTATGTCTCTAAAAGATTAGGTCAATGTAGGTAAAAAGTACTATGTTAACAATACCACAGAGGGCTTACAGATCTAGCAAAAAGTAATAAATGTATTTCATGTAAACGGAATCATACACTATGTGGCCTTTTGTGCCTGGCCTCTTTCACGTAGCCTAATGTTTTCAAGGTTCATCAATGTTGGAAAATATATTTCATTCCTTTATGGCTCATATTCTATAGTATGGACAAACCACATTAAGTTCATCCATCAAATGTCTGTTGATGGACATCTAGGTTTACACTTTGGCTTACTATGAAAAGTGCTTCTAGGAACATTCTAGTACAAGTTTTTGAGTTTTTGTTCGAATACCTATTTTTAATTTGGGGAGGTATCTAACTAGAAGTAGAATCTTTTAGGGGTAGGGTAACGAGGTGGTTCTGAAACTAGATAGTGATGATGGTTGCACAACATTGTGAATGCACTTAATGCCACTGAATTATACAGTTTAAAATTGTTAAAATGGCAAATTTTTTGTTTTGTGTATTTTTCCACAACAAAGAATCATTTTAAATGAAAGTAACAAAGAAAGTAAGCAGATGGCTGAATAGAACTGAGCTAATTCAAGGATACAATAAGTAGTTGAAAAGCAGTCATAGCTGAGATATGAGACTTAAACTCATATTTGAGTCTCATATGAAGTCTCAGAGTTTTTTTTTTTTTTTTTTTTTTTTTTTTTTTGAGACGGAGTCTTGCCGTTGCCCAGGCTAGAGTGCAGTGGTGCAATCTCGGCTCACTGCAACCTCTGCCTCCCAGGTTTAAGTGATTCTCCTGCCTCAGCCTCCTGAGTAGCTGGGACTACAGGTGCCCACCACTACACCTGGCTAATTTTTGTATTTTTAGTAGAAATGGGGTTTCACCATATTGGCCAGTCTGGCCTCAAACTCCTAACCTCAGACCATCTGCCTGCCTTGGCCTCCCAAAGTGCTGGGATTACAGGCATAAGCCACTGCACCCAGCCTTAGAGTTCTTTTGATTCAATCTTCTGCCCCTGAATCATTTCTACAATACCTCTGGCAGATAGGTGAGCCTATTTTTCTGCTTGCCTGCTTCCATGGAGTAAAGACCTCAGTACCTCTCCAAAACAACCAGTATCATTGGTGTATAGATACACATTTTAGAAAGGTCTTCTTTACTTTAACTAAAAAAAAAAAAATCCATCTTGTAATTTTCACATTTTATCCTATAGTCCCCAGAATTATCCAAAATAATGTATTCCTACTATGTGCCTGGCTAACAGCACAGGAGCTAACAGCAGCCTTAAATAGGAGTGACAGCAAAGAGTTAGCGGAGGTCAGCCCGTGTAGAGAAGTTTCCAAAATGACCATAAGCTGAGTGTGGTGGCTCACACTTGTAATCACAGCATTCTGGGAGGCCAAGGTGGGAGGATCACTTGAGGCCAGGAGTTTGAGACCAGCTTGGGTAACATAGAGAGATGCTCATCTCTAAAATAAACAAAATGGTCATAAAATGAATGAAAGGAACAGTGAAACACAGTGATTACATGCACTAGCTCTGGAGTCAGAAAACCTTAAATTTATATGCTAACTCAGCTAGTTCCTAGTGTTAGCGATCTTGGGCAAGTTATTTAACTATCCATAGCCTGTTTCTTGATCAGTAAAATGGGCATAATCATAGCAGCCATGCCATAGGTTTGTCATAAGTATAAAATGAGAATTCATCGAGAGTCCTGAGCACCATCCCAATCCCTGTATCTAGTGGCTCTCATTAATATTAGCCCATGAATGTTAACAATGCCCTCCAACTTAGGAACAAGGAAGTGCATTTGGAAAAACATAGCTCTACAAAGGTCTGTCTCCTAACCTGTGATGGCCATTTACCCATCATGTAACAGGGAGAAGCACATGATTATAATGTCTAGAAAATTTTAAATAATTCTACAGAAAAAAACCTGAGTATAAAGGTTGAGTGAACACTTTTACACTTTTGGGAAGTTTCTATGACTTATTTAAGTGATGATTCCCACCCTTAGTCAAGCTGAAAAGCAGCTCCTAAAGGGTGAGAGGCATTAAGGTATTGTGCTTAAGAGCATGACTGGGCAAGCTATTCACTCTGCATCTTAGTTTTCTCAACTGTAAGATGGGGTTAATATCCCTACCTCATAGTGTTGGTGGGAGGATTAAATGAGTTAGTACCTGTAATGTGCTGGCACACAGTGAGCACAAAATATGTGTTAACTATGATGAGGATGATGGTGATAGTGGTGATGGTGATGATGGTGGTGATGGTAATGACGATGATGATAAAGGAAAAGGAGAAGGAAGAAGAAGAATGGGGAAAAAAAGGAAGAAGATGTTGGTAATTATGGCAATGATGATGATGGCAATGATGATAGATAATGATGTTGGTGATGGTGTGATGTTGATAGCAATGGTGGTAGTGATTATGGAGATGATGCTATAAATGGTGATGGCGATGATGTGATGTTGATGATGATGACGATGATACCAATGTCGGCATCATTTAGTCTCTGCCCTTTCCAGAACCATGGTTCCAGAAACACCATTTTCAGAACTTAGCCCCTGATGAAATGCATATAAAAGCTTTATGAAGCTGCAAAAGGAATAATGAAAAGATAAAGCACTCTTCTTAAAATTCAGAGTAAGTGGGTGGGGGTGGGGGGAGGGTAGTACAAAGAAGTGGTTAAGAACAGAAGCTTTGGACTTAAGAGTCCTTGCTTTGTATCTCAGTATTGCTAGTTATGAGTCTGCCTCTTTAATTGTGCCAACTGGGATTCATGTTTAAAATCTGCATAATGGGGATAATAAAAATACTCATATGGAGTATCTCTGCGTATTAAAAGGGCAATATGCACAAAACACTTTGTGGAGAGCCTGGAACATAGTAACTGAAGAATAAACATTAGTTATCACTGGTATTAATGGGCACAATTAAAGGTGAATGATCTGAGCCAAGGAACAAATGCTATTGAACTTCATATCTAAAAGGCAGTAATAGCTGTGCTGTTCAGCAAAAGTGGATGGGAGGATTCCAAGGCAGATAATTCAGCTGGACCCAAATAGTCTCCACATAGAAGAGTTTTAAGGTTATCTATCTAAACCAACAGAACTGCTCCCTCTGCCCTTGGCCTCGCCATACATTGCAGAAACTCTTCCCAGTCTTCCTGCCAGAAGATTCCAGTGTCCACATGATTTCTCTCCACTTCTTTGGAGGGTCCCTTCCACTGATAGCTTAAAGTGTCAGCAAGAGCTTCCTTTCACTGAACCACAGTTATTTCCTTGAAGCTTCAACCCACTAGCTCTAGTTCTCTACTGTAAGCAAAGGAGACTAATTCTACTACAATTTCCGGATGGCAGTCCTTTAAAACTCTGAAGCCAGTTCTTGGGTCACTCCTTATGAGTCTCCTCTAGGGAAACATTTCTCCTAAGACACATAGTAGATATGGGTGCTCTATTTCATTCAAAAATATACATATAGAGTCTTCACTCTTTTTCTCCAGACAGGATCTTGAATTTGCAGAATGAGATTCTATTCCAGGGACCTTTAAGTAAAGATTTATAGACATTTGCTACAACGCATTGTGCAACCTTGTATTTTAGGTCAAATAAGTAATTGAAACAAGTTTCTTTATGTTTCCCCTCTATATAGAAATAATTAATAATAATATTAAATTGAGGGTCCAACATCGGCTAGGCACAGTGCTGGGTGTTTAACATAAGTTATCGCATTTTATACTTCAGCAGCTCTGGAACTAAGCAGCTAATGCATTCAATTGAGAGAGTGTTTGCATGTTTCGGAAATTGGGCCTTGTATCCTGGAAAAGAGCTATATTCTACTCTTCATTTACACTTCACTCATCAAAACACTCTTTGGTAAGAGCTATTTGATGTTCTAGGTCCAACTTTTTTTTTAGCTTTTGCCTTTAAGAGGTCATGTTTTGCGTTCTTTGACTCAATCCTCAAGGCTCTGAGCCTGCTTAAAATGTAGAAGGCAGATAACGTTTGGGCTTGAAGTTTGGAATAACATTTTTTTTTCCATTTCTCCTTTGGGAGGGATATTGTATTTCACCCACAGGGGTTCTTTTTACTTGTTGCTGATTTTCAAAAGAAAAAAAGAAAAGAACAAAATTACAAAATCCATTATGTGAAGGCATTAGAACTGAGTGTGAAAAACAATTTAGAATAGAGGCTCCCAAGAATGTTTGATTTGGAGAGAACTAGAAAATCATTCTTGGTTAAAAAAAAAAAAAGATGCAGTTCCAGTATTAGAATAAAATCAGACACTAATTTCTTCCAGCTAAAGTACAGCCAAGAGTCAAAATGCCAAGTCATCATTTAAAAAAACGGCAAATCTTAGTATTTCTTTCCTGGACAAAAACACCTAGGAAGACAATAAAACTTTACAGAACTGCCAGTTTTCAACATGCTGGCAGCAAAACCCAGCAGATGCACCAACAAGAAAGGCAGACCTAAACCAGCCTAGCAGGGGCATCATTTGGCAAAGGGACAGCCTGCCACCATACTGGTTTCTATTTCAGATAACAAAATTGTCCAATAGTGTCTAATAGAGTTAACTCAACCAGCTGTGTGGCTGACAGGCCTGCACCTGCTTTCAGTATCAGTTCTGGCTTCTGAACAGCACAGGCTATTCCAGTTCTTCTCACCGTGTTAAACCACAGAAAATTTCCCAATGCACAAGTTCTGAAACTATCTTCAACGCATACGCATTTGTTTTCCTGTGGCTCAGAAGTTAGGCTTATTGAAGATGGAAAGATGGTCCCAGAGAGAACAAAGCAGGAACGTAAGGGGCTCCCAGACCCAAAGCTGAGGAAGACGACAGTGAATTGAAACTTGCCATTAAGGCTATAACAGCTTAATCACCTGGATATGACAGCAGCAGTTAGACAAGCCACAAAGAGACTCAACTGAAAGCTGAAGCATTGTGCTACAAGACAGCTAAGGGGCAGAAGAGCCAACAGCAACATTCCCCACATGTGGGAAGGGGCATATGTTTCCATTTATTTGCATCCTATTGATTATGCAGCTTTTTTTTCTTTTTTCTTTTTTTTAATGAGACGGAATCTCACTCTTTCACCCAGGCTGGAGTGCAGTGGCGCGATCTCATCTCACTGCAAGCTCCGCCTCCCGGGTTCACGCCATTCTCCTGCCTCAGCCTCCCTAGTAGCTGGGACTACAGGCACCTGCCACTGCACCCGGCTAATTTTTTGTATTTTTAGTAGAGACGGGGTTTCACCATGTTAGCTAGGATGGTCTTGATCTCCTGACCTCATGATCCGCCCGCCTCAGCCTCCGAAAGTGCTGGGATTACAGGCGTGAGCCACCACTCCCGGCCAACTATACAGAATTCTTAATAAGGCAAGCTGAAGCTGACAGCAATTTACAAGTCAGGGAAAAAGAATCAACTGGTCAAGGAACACATCAAAACTGGGAGGACTTGAACCAAGTCCACCACCCTTAATGATAGCCACCTTCCTTAAGAACAGCACAGACCTACACAACTATCCAAATGTTCTAATAAAGGTAGACAATACATACAAACAAGTATTTTTCTGTGAAAGCAGCTTTATAGTAAGATTATTTATCAAGGCCATTGCCCCAATTACTTGTTTCTACTTATTTGAACAGAGACAGTATAATGGAATCCTGCTCCTAAAACTTGTATGTTTTTTTAACCAATGGTAAGAGATGGGACTCCCAACTCACAGTTGCTCTGTCCAATGAATTGATGTAATTGATGTCATTGTTATTAATATTAGAAGTACACCATCAATGGAGGTAGTTTAGGTGGTGGTGACAAGCACTGACTCTGGAGTTAAATTATTTGGGTTTGTGAACTGTCTCTGCAACTTGCTACTTATATAAACTAGTTGTTATTTCACCTCTTTGAGCCTCCGTTTTTTCATCTGTTAAATGGAGATAATAATGGCACCTACATGACAGGGTTGTTGTGAGAATTAGATTGATTAATAAATAGAATTCAGCACAGTATGCCAGACACACTCTAGGCACTTGATAAATGCTAATTATTGTAGATGTGATAATACCTTTGGTTGTTGTTAATTAATCAACATCTGTACTTCTTTCCTGGGATTATTGAGAGTGGTGCAACAATTTCTCACCTGCCAATTATTTGCCAACTTTGTCTTCTGGAGTTGGAGGCATAAGAGTTAGGTCAATCTCTTTGTGTAATCTTGGTTATATGATGTCACCTCTGTGAACATTATCTGTAAAATTGGAATAATCCCATGCAACTCATAGAATTGTTGTGAGGATTCAAGATTTTGTATATGAGTCTAAAACACTATATAACATTATTGTAATAATTATTAATTATGTCTAATTAGGAGGGTAATAAAGCAAAGTGATCCCATGACCCCACAGATCCTCCCAACAGTCAAAAGCTTCATGACATTAGTCCTTGGAAAATAAGAAGAGAAAGTTGCATTAAACATCACCCAACTTCTCAAGAGAACCAGAAACTGTGAGTAGGAGCTTTTCATACACCCTGAATCTGCCGGCACGTATAAATCGAGGTCTTCTCATTCTTCCCTCATTTTCAATACCACTTATTGGGAAGGAAGGTACTGAAATGAAAACAATTTGGAACCAAAAGGCACAACTCTCAGAGCCACAGCGATACAGTGACAAGTGAAATGGGCTTTCTAATAGTATCCTGCTGTGGATTAACAGACACCTGGTATTCCACCTCGGAGGTGGCTGGTGATGCAGCCTTCTTGACTAGGAGTCAACAGTCCACTCCTAGCTCTTTTTCCACCATCCTCCCTTTTCCAACCTTTCAAGGCATGACCTCTTTTCCACCAGTTCCTCTCCCCCACCCACATCCCATATATTAACAGAAGCCCTTCAAATATCTCCTCCAGCTTTTACAAGGCAGGGATGGAGTTGGTCATTTCACATATGAAAGGAATTTTCTTCTGGGGAGTTAAGTAACTGATGTGAGGAAGTGATGAGCATCCTTTTGGCAGCTACTGCTCCATGGTGTCTCTTGGCCTTCAAACACCCAACTTTCCCTTTTGCAGAGGTAGCGTTGCCTAGCGGTTCGTAGCAGACTCTCTGAAGTTAGAAAGACCTGAAACTGAGTCTACCATGAGAATAAGTGTTTTTATTACCTTATAAACACTAAAATATTTCCCATCTCAGGGACTTTGCGCACTCTGCTCTCTTTGGCTGGAATGACTTTTCTCTGGCTCTTTTCATATCTGATTCTTCACCCTTCAGCTTTCAGTAGAAACATCACTTCTGCAAAGAGGCAAGAGATGTGTTCCTTCCATCCTTCATGTTTTCCATCTCAGTACCCCATATCTGCCCTTCACAGGAGCTATAATATAGTGCAATTATTTTATGTATTTGATTCCTTACTCATTTTTGTTTAAATTCTCTATGAGATTATAACCCCAGGGGTCATGCTCTGTTGTTTTCACTGGTGTATCCCCTGTGGGGTTTGGCACTGCACACTAGGTAAATTCTTCAGATGAATGGATGAATGCAATTGTGACTGCTGTCCACTAAAAATGTGACCTTGAAAAAGGCACTTGACTTTCCTAAGCCTCAATGTTCTTACATCTCAAAGGAGGATAATATCGCCTACCTCACAGCTACTTGGCAAACTGGACATGGAATGCACCACTGTTCTACTGCATGGGTTCCAAAATGCACATCTTTTGCACTTTAACTTTTTTGAAATAAAGATCTTATAATAGCTAGAATCTTCAGTCAAATAAAATATGTTAACATCTCACTCTTATACAGGACCCAAGTTCTTCTAACTTTTTAAAAACTTCCTTTGGAAAGACATGGTTGTGTGGTTCGATGTGTGTATTTACTGTTTAAGGACCAAGTTTACACCAGTACTCATGCGTTCTGCTCCACAATTTCAACACGTCCTCCCTCTCACTTCCCGCCTAGAGATTGCTCCTTCTGCACTCTCTTAATGAGACTGTCGTTGTACATTTTTAAAAATTTTATTCTCAAAAGCCCCAGGGAGTTGGAATAATGAAACATACTTAATTAAGCTATGCAAAGCAATCCTGCCATCTAGGTGGCATTTTTTGTTCTATTTTCCTTGGTTATTCTGAGAATTATATTATTATATAAGAGCCAACATTCATAGATCACTTACTGTGGGCCAGGTACTGAGCTAAATGTTTTACATGCTTTATTTAATTCTCACAAACTCCCCCACTGTGAGTGGGGACCAGCATTATTTCTATTTTACTGATGACAAAAATGAAGCTCAGATATAATTAGTTACTTGCTCAAAGTCTCACAGCTAATAAGTGGTAGAAAAAGCTGAAATTTGATTCCAAAGCCTGTGGATGTACTGCAGTATCTCCCTATCCACAGGGAATATGTTCCAAGATCCCCAGTGGATGCCTGAAACTGCAGATAGTACAGAACTGTGTATGTATCATGTTTCTTCTTACACAGACATACATACCTATGATAAAGTTCATGAATTAGGCACTGTAGGAGATTAACAACAATTATTAATAAAATAGAACAATTATAACAATATGCTAGAATAAATGATATATAAATGTTGTCTCTCTCTTAAAATACTGTATTGTATATAATATTTTCAGACTATGGGTAACTGGAACCACAGAAAGAAAAACCAAGGATAAGAGGGGACTACTGTATATGTTCGAATCATTCAAAAGCGACTAATATATACGAAGCACAAATTATGTCCATTGAGAAGTTTTCTGTCTGAAATTAAAGTCCAGAGTATCTTGTGCAAAACAGTGTTTCTCAAATTCTTACTTAAAATGTCACTTTGTTAACATTCAGCTTTGTTAAATGTAACCATGTAAATTAAAGGGTATAATACATCAACTAATTAACATAATATTATACATTCACTGTAAATTATGCAACCAAAGTTCTTTTGGTTGCAATGAAAAAAAAAACTAACTTAAACAAAACTAAACCACTACGGGCATTTAGTGGTTAATGTCTGAAATTGGAGGGGCGCGGTGGCTCATGCCTGTAATCCCAGCATTTTGGGAGGCCAAAACGGGCAGATTACTTGTGGTCAGGAGTTTGAAACTATCCTAACCAACATGATGAAACCTGGTCTCTACTAAAAATACAAAAGTTAGCCAGGCATGGCCGTGTGCGCCTGTAATCCCAGCTCCTCAGGAGGCCGAGGCAGGAGAATTGCTTGAACCCGGGAGGCGGAGGTTGAAGTGAGCCTAGATCACGCCCCTGCACTCCAGCCTGGGTGACACAGTGAGACTCCATCTCAAAAAAATACATATATATCTCTGAAAAGATCAGTGATAGGGTAGATTTCAGATAAAGTCAGATCATGGCTCTGACTCATTCTTCATACCATGCTTCTCTTAGTTCTTCCTCATGTATAAATTGCCTTTATCATCAGCCTGGTTTATTTCATGGTGGAAAAATGGCAGCAGAAATTCCAAGTCTCACATTTACACACTTGCCATATATCATATAGCTCAGAAATTTTTAATATTAGACCAAATTAGATAGTGTGCCCATTCCTGAACCAAGCACTGTAGTGAGATGCATGGGATTATTCTGATTAGCTGTGGTCAAATAGGACCCACCAAGGCCTGCATGGTAAGGAGAAGAGAAATGGAATCTGCAAAGGCAAGTACATTTTGTACCACCCTAGGAAAAGCCTGTGTCTAACAGGAGATGAATTGTCACAGGGAAAAGAAAAAGTGAATGAGGCTCCAGATACAACTTGGGCAAGCTCAGAGGTCACTGCAGTACCTTACTTCCCCGCTAAAACTCTCCAAAGACTTTTCATAATACTTGAAACAAAATTCCAAACTCTCATCGTGGTCTCTGAGGACCTAGAGAACTTGGCTCCTCTCTCCAAATGCATGCTCCTCTCGCTCCTGCCGTTCTGACCATCATGCTGCTCCTCAGACCCTCCAAGCAATTTCCCAGTTCCAGGCCTTTGCCCTTGGCAGTCCCCAGTCCAAAACGCTCTTTCCTCAGACTGTCATATTACTTTCTCATTCACTTCATTCAGGTATCTGCCAAATTTCACCTTCCCAACCATTCTGTCTAAAATAACCATCCTTCAGTCTCCATCCCTTTACTCTCTGCTCTGTTTCTCTTCCCATCCCATATCAATAGCAAATTGACATTGCGTGTATTCATTTATTTTCTCTCTTCTAACTAGAATAGGAGCTTTGAGCAGCATGCTTTTTTCTGTTCTGTGCGTGACTGTGTGTGTCTCATACTTACTATAAGGTCTCACCCATAGCAAGTGCACAACAGCTGACTGTTGAGGGTAAATGGATACATGAAAAGATAAATGAATGAAAACGGGTGAATGCATGAATGAATGAACGAATGAAAGAATTCCAGGAAATTGCTAGGTGAACATGGGTAACAGATGCCAGGGGACTGTTTTTATTCTGCGTGTTTTGTTTTGTTTTGCTTTCACCTCATCGGCTGAAGACAAACACCCTCTCCCAGTCCTGCATTCAGAGTTCTAAGAAATGCTCTCTTTTGAAAGATTTATTAAAGTCAAGATAAAGTTTAAACTCAAGTAAATAGCTAAGAAGTATGATGGATCCCTCCTCCTGCTGTCATCTTTTACACTGAATGGAAAATATTTACCAGTGTCTTGGCCTCCCTGCATATATGTGAATTGAATTTTTTTTTTTTTTTTTTTTAGATGGAGTCTTGCTCTGTCACCAAGCTGGAGTGCAGTGACAAGATCTCGGCTCACTGCAACCTCGCCTCCCAGGTTCAAGCGATTCCCCTGCCTCAGCCTCCTGCCGTAGCTGGGACTACAGGTGCACGCCACCACTCCCGGGTAATTTTTTTGTATTTTAGTAGATGGGGTTTCACCATGTTGGCCAGAAAGCTGACCTCGTGATCCCCCTGCCTCGGCCTCCCAAACTTTTAAAATCCAGGCAGACAAGCCCATTATAGACTGGTTTGCACCCAGTATCACAATTAAATCTTGGTTTCCTTCTTTCTTTCTACCTTTTATTTCCTTCCTTCTGCCTAGTCAGAATTACTAAGATTCCCTTGCTGAGGATTTTGCTCAATCCTCAGTAGAGTTAATATGTATGGGTCCTCCTCAGGGGTGCACGATGTCTCAAGGGACTCATTCCAGAACTAATTTAGAGGGAGTTGATGGTTCTGCATTTGAGCTTTTGACGATTCTTATAAACATTTTCCCAGGAAAGACTAGCTTCTCCCCTTTATTCTTCTGCCTGTTTTATTATTGGCAATGCCAAACATAGATCCCTGTGCTAATGACAATAATAATAGTTAGTATTGATGACAACATTAACATTTTCAGAAAGGTTTTGTAGTTTATAAAATGAATTTCCATCAATCACACTTTCATGATGAATTAACTCTAAAGACAAGCAAATGTCTCCTACCCACAAGGCAGAGATCT
The DNA here is from genome assembly GCF_028858775.2 of Pan troglodytes. Classification (NCBI taxonomy): domain Eukaryota; kingdom Metazoa; phylum Chordata; class Mammalia; order Primates; family Hominidae; genus Pan; species Pan troglodytes. Next base: position 12,547,734 of record NC_072416.2, read on the forward strand.
TTGTACCAGCTTCGCAGCATTGGAAGACGTCCTAGTACCGCATGAAAACACGACTGACCCCTTTTCTTTCCCCTGAGAAGCCAGAGAATCAGAAGATCGGGTGCTAAAGCCAGAGAGGTCATCTTGAAAGTGATCCTACCACTAACTGAGCCTCGGAAAGTCATTCTTCTCTCTGAAATCTTTTTCTCATGTGAAAATAGAAATAACACTACTACTTATTTCACAGAGATGTTGTGACAGTAATATAAGATGGTGCATGTAAAAATCCTTAACATACCACCTAGATCAGAACAAGTGCTGTGGTAGCAATTATCATTATTGACTTATTCAATATATATTTATTAAGTGTCTACACTATGCTAGGTGCTGGTGCACAAAAGTAAAATGGACAAGGTTCCTGGAATTCATCATCATCTTCATCAATCATCATCACCTTATTATTAATAACCACAAAGAACCTAGAAGGTGTAGTGGAAGCAATGCACCTAGGTGTGGGAGAAAGAAAAATTGTGCTTTTATCATGCCTTTGCCATGAGCCAGACAGCAAAACATTAACCCTATCTCTTTGGGGCCTCCATTTCCTCATCTGTAACATAACACAGAGAAGTAATTTATTTTGATTTTGTAAAACCAGTTGAAAATAAGTTGTTACAACTAATAATATATTTTATAATTTTGAGGCAAATTTTATAAATTATTAAAAACATAAAAAAGAGAAATTAGACTTTGATCTAATTTAAAGCAGACTCATTATCATCACTCATTTGCCGTCTAATCTTTCTTAAGTGGAAGAAAAGGGTTGGAGCTACCACTTACATCCTAGGGAGTGTGATGATATTGCAAAAGCACCCAGAAGCCTTCTTTGTACAAAGGAGAAAAATAATTACAAGTTAATGGCCTAAGTGATCTCCAGCATCCCTTCCTGCTCTGACATCATGAAATACAATTCCAGATTATTGTAACCAACACCATCAATCTGCAGATTTAAAAAAAAAAAGGAGAATCAGAAAAGTTAAGAATCTTAACAAAGATTACAACCATATGCAGGAGCAAGCTAGGATTAAAACCCAATGTCTTAAATCTTAGTTTGGGTCCTATTTCCACTACCTCATAAAAACTCGGATGAAGGCAGGGAATGTGGCTTGCCTGAGAACTACATCCGCACCCATCTGGATCCAGTTTTCTAATATTTTTATTAGGAAACACATTCTTCATGCCCTCATACCCACAAACCTCTCTGTAGACATCAATTCCTGACTGTTCTGAGCAGCAACTAACCAAGCAAAGAGCCAAATGTCCCTGTGACTTGGTTAATTGAAGATGGACCGCATGCCTGAGTGAAGAACAGTTTCCCAAAGAGGCTTGGATTTCTGCCAAGGGACAACTTGAGTAAAGAGTCGTTTTTATTTATTCTTTTACCCATAGGTTATTTAGAAGTTTGTTATTTAGTGTGCAAACATTTGGGGAATTTCTGGAGATCTTTCGGTTATTAGATTCTAATTAATTTCAAAGTGGTCACAGAAATACTTTGTGTTAGTGAATCCTTTTAAATACACTAAAACTTGTTTTATGGCCTAGAATATGATATATCCTCATAAATTTTCTGTATACATTTGAAAAATGTGTGTTCTGTTGTTGGGTGGAGTGTTCTACAAGCAAATATTAGGTCAACTTGGTTGTGACATTGTTAAAATCATCTGTATCTTTACTAACTTTGCTTGTTCTAGCAATTATTAAGAGTATTGAAATCTCCTACTATAATTATGAATTTATTTCCCCTTGCAGTTACATCAGTTTTGCTTCATTATTTTGAAGCTATACTAGATGCATAGTTTTATCTTTTTGATGAATTGACTCATTTATCATAATGAAATGGCAATATTTAATGCCAAAAATCTTCATGATCTGAAATCTACTTAGTGTCTTATTAATACAGCCAGTCCAGGTTTTTAAAATTAGTATCAGTGTGTACATATTTTTCCATATTTCAACTTTCAACCTATTTATGCTTTTATATTTAAAGTGGGTTTCTTATGGGCACCTTAGAGTTGGTTCTTGCTTTGTGATGTTTATACTATTTACATGTAATGTGATTATTAATACAGTAGGTTTAAACCTATCATCTTGCTATTTGTTCTATCTAATCTTTGTTCTCTTTTTCCTTTCTACTTACCTTCTTTTGATAAGTTGAATATTTTTTATCATTCTGTTTTATTTCCTTTGTGGCTTATTAGCCAGAGCATTGGGGTTTTTTTAATGTGAGTGGTTTGTTTAGGGTTTACAGTATATATTTTAAATTTATCATGGTTATCGTCAAGTGATGTTATACCACTATACTACGTAAGTATACCATAAGACCTTCAAATAGTATACTTTGATTTCCCTGCTAATCTTTGTGCTATTGTTGTCATATTTACTTTTAAATTTACTTTTAACAACCTATTAACCTCATGCTACATTGTTAGTATTTTTGTTTTAAAAGTAATTTATCTTTTAAAATGATTTCATTGTTTAAAAATCCTCATGTGAGGCTGGGCATGGTGGCTCACGTCTGTAATCCCAGCACTTTGGGAGGCCAAGGTGGGTGGATCACTTGAGGCCAGGAGTTCGAGACCAGCCTGGCCAACATGGTGAGACCTCATCTCTACTAAAAATACAAAAATTAGCCAGGCTTGGTGGCATGTGCCTGTAATCCCAGCTACTCAGGAGGCTGAGGCAGGAGAAGGTGGAGGTTGTAGTGAGCCGAGATTGCACCACTGCACTCCAGCCTGGGCAGCAGAGTGAGACTTGGTCTCAAAAAAAAAAAAAAAAAAACAAAACCTCATGCGTTTAACAATCTAGTTTTTGTTTAATTGCTTTTCATTCTCTTGTGATGATCCATATTCTGTTTGGTATTACTTTCTTTCTCCCTGAAGAACTTCATTTAATATTTTTTGTAATGCAGATCTGCTGCTAATTCTTTCAGTTATTCTATTCTAAAAAGTATTTCATTTTCACTGTGGAAAGATACTATTACTGTGCAAAGAATTCTAAGTTTACATTGTTTTCTTTCAGTACAAAATATTTTTCTGCATTCTTTTCTAACCTGTATTGTTTCTGACGAGAAGTCGGCTGACATCTTTTTTCACTCTGACAGCTTTCAACTGTGGTATATCTTTTTAGCTGATATATCTTTAAAACTGATTTTGAGAAATTTGATTATGCTATGTCTTCATATTTCTCATTCTCAGGATTTAAGTTTTTTGAACTGAGGGTTTATAGTTTTCATTAAATTTGAAAAGTTTTCATTCCATTATTTTTCAAAAATTCTTCCTGCCCCCTTTTACTTCAGGGATTCAAATTAAACACACATTAAAATCCTCAATTGTGCTCAATTCATAGTTCAAATTGTGTTTTCTCTATGAGTTTCATTTGGGGAAATTACTTTGTTTTCAAGTTCACTAATTTTTTCTTCTTCAATGTCAAACCTGCCATTAATCCATCCAGTGTAGTTTTTATCTCATGCATTGTAGATTTTATATCTAGTAGTTTGATATGGTTCTTTAAAAAACATTCTCTATGTCTCCACTTGAATTTTTGAACCTATGAAGTTGAGAGTTAGAGTTACTCTCTATAGTAATAGCCCCATCTGCCAATTCCAACATTCATTTAAATCTGGGTAAGTTGTTACATGATATTTTTTCATTATGGATTATATTTCCCTGCTGCTTTGCATGCCTGGTAACTTTTGATTGGATGGAAGAAATTATAAATTTTAACTTTTTTTGTGCTGATATTTTTGTATTACTATAAATATCACTGAGCTCTGTTCTAGAGTGACTAAGTTACTTGGAAACAGTTTGATCTTTTCAAATTTTGCTTTTGATATTTGTTAGGCAGAGTGAGAGCAATTCATAGTCTACAGCTAATTATTTCTCCATTATTGAGACAACCCCCTTCTGTGTACTCAACTCAGTGCCCATGAATAACTGGGTTTTCTAGTCTGACTAGCGGCTAACCCTCACTCCATGTGAGTCCTGGGCTCTGTTATTTTCAATCGTTGGGAGCCTTCTTTCTTTGGCTTTAGGTAGTGTCCTCACCCTTATGTTGAGCAGTATTCAGCTCAACACTAAGGTGGGCCTTAGGCAGATCTCCATTTACGCGGATCACTTTTCTCAGGTACTGTCTCCTATGAAATCCAGCTGCTTTTGTTTCCTAGATTCAACTTTGTCTCTGCCATTCAGGGAGTCTGCCAGACTTGAATCCCCTATCCTTAAGTTGCAGCCTGGAAACTCTCTCAAGGTGGTGAGTGGAGCCATAAATAAAATGTGGTAAACTCACTTATTTTAGTTTCTATCTTCTTTTCCCCAATATTCAGGGTCTTAAAAATAATCACTTCAAATTTTTTGTCCATTTTGGTTGTTTCAGTCTGTAGGGGATATTACAGTCCATCTTGGTCTGAAGTAGAAGTCAATAGAATGGAATTCATTGAAGGTAAATAAGACCATTAAATCTCTCAAACATATCTCCAAGTAGTTAGAATTTACAAACCCCAAATTTATTTTTAAAGCAAATATTGAAACCCCCAGTATGACTAAGAAAAAGAAAGCAGATTGGAACCAAATACTTTACTACGTTAAATGACGCATTGGAAATTTTCAGCACAATTTCTTAAGCAAGTAATACGGGTTCCATCCGGCTCCATCATTTGCCATTCACTTGACAAATGTCATAATGCCACTGCACACCCCACCAGAGCAAATATTTTCTTCCAACCTTAAAATAACATCTACAAATTAATTCAGTCTGTCAAGGGGAACTCTCCTTGGGTAATTCAGGAAGTTTTTGCCTTTGGGTAAGGCACTCTAGGCACAAACAACTCAAATTCTCACCTGTAAGTTGAACCAAGAAGGAGGTTTATGATCTACAGCTACATGAAATGATCACTTAGTCGCAGATGACTATGTACCAGACACACCCAGCTGTAATTTTGAAAGCCAAGTTCATTTTACTTTGTTTTGAGAAAATGTGGGCAAAAGATTAGAGGCACCTCTCCAATCTTGGGAAGCCTCTAGTCATGGAAAATCATATCCCAGCAGTGCTTTATATGATTTCACCTGCAGCTTTAAGTAAGAATGTTTGACCAGTAATGCTGTAAGCATATAGGATAAGAGAGACCTATGTTGTACACACTTCCAGTTGTACTAACTCAGGTATGAAGATCTCTGGAGGTGAGCTATCAAAACTCCCTGTTATTGCTTATTCTAACATCTGCCAATCTTAATAATCATGAAGTTCTTGTTTTGGAAATAAATACACATAATGATGATTATGATAAAAATAATAAAAATGAGTACAAGACAACCTGGGATAAAATACTTTAAAAAGCCCTGGAGGTAACATGGATAAATAAACCAACCCAGGTGGGGACTGAGGTGTACTGAGCAGAGATGACAGTCACTTCCAGCTTCCAGTTGATCATTAGCAGGTCAGGATATGGGATTATTATCACTAACTCCATCTTTTTCATGGTAAACAAAAAATATAATTTTTGTGAAATCTGATGATAGTGTTTAAACACGGGGACTTTACTTTTGGAAACAGGAAAAACACTCTAAGTTTAAAAAAAAAAAAACATGCACACAACACAGGTCAATTTGCAGCCTCTGAAAGTCGTAACGTGGGGTTTGGAACCAAAGGAAACTGGATTTAACTTCTGGCTCCATTTTACATTACCTGTGTGGCTCTTTTCAAGTTCTATAACTTCTCTAGTCCTGTTTACTTATCTGTAATATGAATCATGATTTATAATTGACCTGCTGGTACTCTAGCATTCATTTACCTCTTTCTCACTGTTAACAGAACTCAAATTTTATTGAGACTTCATGCCTCCTGTAAGAATCTATGGAACTCAAGGGAAGTTTACCCCATTCCCAGCTCCAGGAGTAGGTCTGGTTTGATTTAACCTATTTGCCTTCTCTGTGACTGGGTCAGGAGTTTGGAGTTAAGCCAGTCAGTACCTGGCATTTTTCAAAATCACCATTATTGGCCAAAGATGGGTACATGACCTAATTTGGCCACAAAGAAGTCTTCCCAGGTGTTGCTACCAGCAAACTTGAGGTAACGAGGAAGTCAGTTAGAGAAAAAAAATCACACTGCCCAAAAAGCAGAGTCAAGAGATCATAGAGAAAAGAACTAGAAGCTTGGTTATATTGCACCTGAAGTCCAAACTTCTTCTGGAATTTTTGTTACGGGAACTAATTCAATCACATAACTTTGAGTTAACTTGACTGCTACCTGCAGTAAAAACATCCTAACTCACATCTAAGGATGAAAGATAATATATTTAAACAGATTGACACATAGGAGGAAGTCAATACATGGTAGGTCTTACCCTTAGAGTACTTTCACGTTTAAAAATATATATGCTTAGATAATGTAACCTATGAAACTTGAAGTTTCCCCACTCACCCTCACATACATAATGATGCGTTAATTAAATTAAATTTTTTAAACTTCCTCTTATTAATAGTGATGGAAATGAAAAGGAAATGAGCACATTTCTCAGGAGAGCTATTTTCTATCACATGGAAAACTGGGCAGTGTGGATTTATTCTTTGTGTTTGGCCAAGACTTAACCAAATGAAGCAGATCCTCAGGAAGCTGACTGTGGGGATTTGGACAACGGTACACCAGACACCAGCAGATCTGCCAGTTCATTTACCCAACTTTGAGGCCCATGTAGAAATGTGGCTGGCCTCCCATGCCCACGCAGAACACAGCTAGCACCATCACGCTGGACCGTGACTCCTCCATCCCTGAGATTCATGCCAGGATTTGAGGCACCAGGAACCTGGACGGGGGCTCATTCACACCTGCAGGCAGGCAGCATCCACATGGAAGCAAGAGGTGAGAGAAGCAAAGAAGCAAGGAGACAAAGGCAGAGAACAGGTGGAGAGGCCCGTTCTGCCTCTCTTGCTCCCACCTGGAAGGGATGATCAGGAGAGCTTTTGGCCTATATATAGATAGAGGTGCATAGACAGATACTCTTTCAGGAAAGCAAACCAACGATAGCTCATAAGTTAATCGGTCGTGAGCACCTGCCCCTTTATACTTTGCTGCATGCTTCTCCCTTTTGGTAGAAAGGATTTTTAACTTTGTCTTTTTGTACAATATCAGATGTTGCCCAAATCGTGTCCAGAATGAAACAAAAACAGAGGTTTTCCCCCTGCCTGAACTATCACTCCCTTATCTCTCCAGACCCCAAAAGCTCCATCGCCTCATCTCTCCAGATCCAAAGTTCCATCACTCGTCACTTACTCATCTGTCCAGACCAAAGCTCTATCACCTCCTCATCTGTCCAGACTCAAAGCTCCATCACCTCCTCATCTGTCCAGACCTAAAGTTCCATTAACTTCTCATCTGTCCAGACTCAAAGCTCCATCACCTCCTCATTTGTCCAGACCTAAAGTTCCATTAACTTCTCATCTGTCCAGACTCAAAGCTCCATCACCTCCTCATTTCTCCAGACCTAAAGCTCCATCACCTTCTCATCTGTCCAGACTCAAAGCTCCATCATCTCCTCATTTGTCCAGACCTAAAGTTCCATCACCTCCTCATCTGTCCAGACTCAAAGCCCCATCACCTCCTCATCTGTCCAGATCTAAAGTTCCATTACCTTCTTATCTCTCCAGAGCCAAAACTTGACTTGCCATCTGAGTCATGTCTCAAGCTCAGTATAATATTAGTTTCTTACAACTCAAAGGGTTCACTGCTGGGATGATTTGCCAGGCAATTCATTGTGTAATCAATTTTACTTTTGGCTGGGTGCGGTGGCTCACTCCTGTAATCCCAGCACTCTGGGAGGCTGAGGCGGGTGGATCATCTGAGGTCAGGAGATCAAGACCAGCCTGGCCAACATGGTGAAACCCTGTCTCTGCAAAAATACAAAAATTAGCCAGGTGTGGTGGTGGGTGGCTGTAATCCCAGCTACTCAGGAGGCTGAGGTGGGAGAATCGCTTGAACCCGGGAGGCAGAGGTTGCAGTGAGCCAAGATTGCATCACTGTACTCCAGCCTGGGTGACAGAGTGAGACTCCATCTATATATATATACATATATATTTATATTATATATTAATCAGCACATTGAGAAAGTAAAAAAAAATATATATATATATATATATATATATACACATTTTTTACTTTCTCAATGTACTGATTAAATAAAACTGCTGGTAGGATTAACTCTGCAAGGATGCACCAAACCCAGATATATTCACCATAGCCATAGATTACACATTTTTGGAAGGCCTACTACGATGTCTATCATGGAGCAAACACTGTGCAGACGCCCACCAGGCATCAAAACAAAATCAACATTGGGAACAGAGTCTCCATGTGGGAAGAGCACCTGGAATTTACAGCCTAACTCTTTCTCTCCAACATTCTCCTTCCCCTTGGAGGATTATTTACCAATTAATATTAAAGTTCCTCATGGTTTAAACCCAGGCCCTCCTGAGTCATCATTCTCCCCTGCAAGACCTTGCCCAGTCGTAGGGCTTTGACTGCCATCAATAAGCTCAAATCCTGTGTATTGCATTTTCAGTTTGTACTCAGACTCTTCTCTCTGATTGCCTACTGAGATTTCCACTTGGATATCTCAAAAGTATGTCTAATTTAACATGTCTAAAATTGGATGTCCCTGACTCTCTGTTCCCCAACATTTCTTTCCTCATTTCTTCTGTTTAGTAAAAGACACCACCATCTACTCAGCTATACAAGAGGAAAATTATTATTATAGCTCTTTTAACACCTCATATTCATCTGTCAAGTCTTGTCAATTTTATAGCCCAAATATGCATTAAGCCTGCCCATTTCTCTCTGAATCCACAGCTATTACTGTAATGCAAGTCACCACTTCCTCTTTCCTAGACCTGTGCTATGATCTCCCAACCAGCCTATGTTTCTACACATTAAAGCCTCCCAGCCCCAGTATACACTCTGTTAGCAGGCATCAGAGTAATAGAGATGGGGCTTAATTTGCTTTGTTTTTTCACAAAAGAGAGTGGCAACAAATAATTAGCACATGTCACCAAATTACTAAATTTCAAAATGAAAACTTCTCTAGTATTCATCCCTGGAGGAAACAGATCAATGTGCCTTTTTGTTCGGCATTCTGGTTCCAAAATCCTAAGACTTACATCTGGCCTAAGGCAAATGTGAGCAATATTTGTGCTTTATGTGTGACCCCAAAACAACCCAAACCACCTTTCCCTCAAGGTAAAGGCACGGCCAACTTCTGGTCCTCCCAAGCTGCCAGCATCAGGTTTCTACCATTTGTCGAGCTATTCATTGGGTGCCAATTGGAAATGATTGACTTGCATTGCAGGGCTGGCATACGGTTCTTTTGACTTCCAGCCATAAAAGGGAGGGCTGTGTTCCAGGAGAGATGCCACTAACAGAGATGATGCTGAAGAGAGGCTGTTGACTTAGTGCTCAGGCTGAACACCCAGCAAGCTCAGCCCACTCTCATGGGTCCATCAGGACTAGATCAAGCTGTGCCTCTAGTCCAGGAGAGGAGGAGAATTAACACCTGTAGAGTGCCAACTATATCCTAGATGCTTGACTAAGCACAATACCTGCATTTAAGTGGTATCATCCTTCCTATTCTTGGAATTTTCTCTGTTTACAATCAAGGAAATGGAGGCTCAAAGAAGTTAAGGAAGTCTCCCAGAATAACCCAGATAATAAGAGGGTTTGAACACAGCACTGTCTAAGTCTACATTCCACAAAGTCACATAGCTTTGGGAAAAATGATTTGTGTTCCTCTGGATTCTCTCACCTTGTATCTCTTGCTGATTTACTTTGAGACTCAGCTGTTTTTCCCACTTCTGAGTTCAGAGTCCCAATCAGATGTACAGCAAAGGCCCACAGGACAGCTTGGCCTCTGAGGTGCCTGATTTCACTGCGAGAAGTGTTTGTTGAGCATATGGTGATCCCCCAGATAAATATTTGCAAAGAGTTAATCACATTCACCTAGGGAAGTTTTAACTCTGGTCAAGCTCAGAGAATTAACTGAGCAGGCATTTCTATTGGCATTACAAAAAACTAACAGTGATCATTCTGATTACTAAATAAAAATATGTCAACAACCAGGTTTAGCACAGTCTCTTAATGGGTCATTAAACCAAGAATTTTTCCTATGTTATTTTAGAAATGAAGATTTAAAGTAGTATCAATGTAACTTAGACATGAATAAAACTCTTTCTCACATATATATCTTCCTTCTATTTCCCTTTCTGCAGGGGTAATAATTTACAATGTTGTTGGTTTTTAAAGCTGAAGCCTGACTTCATAACTCAAGAAGTCAATCCAAAACACATAAATGGTCATGCCAGGTGTCATCAATGAAGGCCAAATAACTTCCCTTCAATACTAATTCATAACTCTCCTGGGATAAGACTTTTTTTGCCCCCTCATTTGTGCTATAGATCTACTTGAGCTCTTCTACTTGATTTCCAGTGCAGTAACTTCTCCATGTCCTACTTCCCTAACTAAAATGGGAACCACAGAACATACCGTTGTAATTCAGTAATTAAAGAATAGAACTGAAATGCACTTCCATTGCTTGCTTTCCTAGCTTATTCAGAGCTTGCAGTGTAACAAGTATAAAGTTATAATAATGATGATGATGACCACAATAATAAGAAAAATAAAATTATAATAATGACCTGATAGTTATTTGTAAAATGCCTTCTCCATGCCTGGCACCATGCTAAATGTATATACTTTAAGATGTTACAAGAAGAAGAGATGTCTATCTTACACACACACCCTCTTTAGGAAAACTCTTTATTCACAGTTGTTAATAACTTATACTTGGTAAATATGTGGTAAATTCATAGTCAAGTCTGTCATACTACCTAGCCCATGAAGTTTTCTTGATGCCACACTGCCCTCTTCCCAATGGCCATATTTCTCCCTAGGTAATCCTTTGGTAAGAGGGTTTTGGTCTGAAAAACATCCACCCTCTCCCTTCTATGACCTCCTCTTCAGTAAGTATAAAATGTGTCCCCTCCGCTGTGGAATAAGAAACACATATATGCATGCAGAGAGAAAGACACACACACACGCACACAAAAATGCAGGTACACGTGTGCACATGTGTGTATATACATACCCATGTACATATATGTGTGCAAAAACACCTGTAGACATTCACAAACACACAGCACTCACAGCACAAACTTAATGCTTTGCATTTCATAAAACCACAGGCTAAAATGTGATATGAATTTCACCTGGGTCTATATGCTTGAACCAAGCCCCAAATAGGCATTAGTGGCTAGAGCTTTAAGCACCAGAAGAAATAAATAAAAGCTACCAAAAAGCAGCTTGGAAAATAATCACAGAGCATTGAGTCACCCAGATCCTACTCCTCTTGTTAGGTGCTGTGCTTTAGCATAAGGACATTTTTCTTTCTCCTATACCTCCAACTTGGGAGGCTGGGCCTCTACTATGGAATATTCCACTAGCCCCCAAACCTCAGAGCAAACAATAGATGAATGACAGCCCTGCCCCGCCTGATAATCACATGATGGCCTTTTTGTGTCTCTCCAACTATGAATAATTGGTGCTTAGCTTAGGTAAGACACCAAAGACATTTTTTGAATGAACAAATGGTAATATCATGGGCTATGGCATGAAGAGACACTTACTTCACTCATAACTTTATTTCATTTTTATTTTATTTTATTTTTTTTGAGAGACTGGGTCTTGCTCTGTCGCCCAGGCTGGAATGCAGTGACGTGATCTCAGCTCACTGCAACCTCCACCTCCCAGGTTCAAGTGATTCTCCTGCCTCAGCTTCCCAAGTACCTGGGACTACAGGCGTGCACCACCACACCCAGCTAAAGTTTGTATTTTTTTTTTTTTAGTAGAGATAGGGTTTTACCATGTGTTGGCCAGGCTGGTCGAACTCCTGACCTCAAGTGATCTGCCTGCCTCAGCCTCCCAAAGTGCTGGGATTACAAGTATGAGCCACCACGCCCGGCCTAATAACTTTAGATCTACAAATTTCATCCACAGTAGTAACCATTTACAGATTGCTTTTCCATATGCCACACACTGGTCTAAGATGCAAATGCTTTTCTTGTCCCCATATGACACCTGAGGGAGCAGACGTGGAGTTCAGTGACTCACCCAAAGTCCGAAGTCTAAAAAACTACAGATCAGGTTCGAACCCATGCAACCTGGTCCCAGTGCCCATGCTCTTAACCGTGATGCCACTGCCTCCCAGGGGGCCCTGGCCACTCATGAACTGGACAGATTCTTGTGATGGAACCAGACACAACAGCCGGGATTCCACCAGCCAAACAGGTCATGGTTTACCTTCACAATTTTGGGAGTTAACAGTGACATGGTCTGTGCTTGGTGAAGGAACAGATGTTTAATAACTGTGCAGTAGCAAGGAGGTTATATAACATGGCTGAGCTATTTTTGAACTTCGGAAAATGCTGACTGCTCTTTTCAAAGTGTCTTCTGTAAAATCAGGAATATTAAACATGAAGAAAATGTCCCCCTTTCCTGTACTTTTTTTTGCCTGAAACTCTATGTACAGAAACGGTTGGGTGTAAGGTCATGAACATACCTTCCCTTGCAAGCAGCCCCTGGTACCACGCCCAGCCCATGAGCAATAAATCAATGTTACAATATCCTAACTGCACCAGCTCTTTGCCTGAGATTATAAATAAAGTCCATGAGGACCACCAAGTGGCATGTCTAGCTGGCCCCACGACTTTGTTCTCAACCAGTCAAAGCTGGATCCCAGATCCCCTCAGTAACTCACCACGAAGATATCAGGTATGACCTCATCTGAACTTCTTCTGGAGCTATTTGCAACCTCCCTGCTACATAGGAGGAATAGTGAGAGCTATTTGTTTATCAGATGCTTTGCAGAGTAAGACCTTAATCCAGCTGCAAATGTAATTTTTAAGCTTGAAGTGAAGAACTCCTAACTCCAGAGTCCTGGGCTTCTATTGAACAAGCTGGTAGATCTAACACAGGCTACAGATAGGTCTGTTCTCTGCTTTCAGCTATCCAGACTGAAAAATATCTTACTATAAAAAAACCTAAATGTCCATCAAAGAGGAATTATATAAGTGTAAAGATGGAACACTTATACAACAGAATATCATCAATAAAATAAATGCAACTGAATTATCTTCATAGAGGGATTTTGAAAACATAAGGTTGAGGTAAAGGAAGTTCTAACACATTAGACACCATTTTTGTACGTTAGACAGAAGTATGCATTGGGAATACGGTTGCACATGTATGTGTATTGAAAGTACGAAAACATGTACATGGATTTGGATGTAAACCAAATTGATTATCATGTTTTCCCTTCTATGGAGAGAACAGGAGAAAACTGGGACAGGGAAACAGATAGAATCAGAACTTCTACATTATCATTAATGTTTTATTGCTTTTAAAATGTTGAAACAAACATTAACCTTTGGCAGGTTTAGCTTTGTTCCCTATGATGAATATCGGGTTGAGTATTTTATCAGATTCTGTTGTTTTCTGTACTATTCTTTTTTCAATATTAAAAAAAGAATTCTTATTACCTAAGTTTGTCTTTAGATAAATTTCCCCCACCTTGATCAGACTGTATGGTGTTTGAGGAGAGAAGTTATATCTTAATTCATCTATGTATCCCAGGGGCTAGCACAGAGTCTGTTGGTTGGAAGCAATGATAGACAGAGGATAGAATATAGTGCCTTGACCAGGTGTGGTGGCTCATGCCTGTAATCCTAGCACTTTGGGAGGCCAAGGCGGGTGGATCACCTGAGGTCACCAGTTTGAGACCAGCCTAGACAACATGGTGAAACCTCGTCTCTACTAAAAATACAAAAATTAGCCAAATGTGGTAGTGCGCACCTGTAGTCCCAGTTACTTAGGAGGGTGGGGCGGGAGAATTGCTTAATCCAGGAGGCAGAGGTTGTAGTGAGCCGAGACCGTGCCACTGCACTCCAGTCTGGGAGACAGAGCGAGACTCTGTCTCAAAAAAAAAAAAAAAAAATTAATGGAGATATAATGCTTTTTGTTTTTTTGTTTTTAAATGCTTTCTTTGGCCTTTCTCTAGCTCCCTGTCAAGGGCAGCCTGGCAGGTTTCCACTATTCCCTGGGGTGGGCGTCAGGGACCGTGGGAGATTGTGGGAAGGAGAGACTGCCTGCTTGTGCCTTATCCAAACTTACACACTGGGTGGACACCACCAGCCCTGCATGGATGGAGAGATGTTTCATTAAACACCAAGCAGTGGATGGCGACTTACCACGCTTGATGCATTGCTTCTCTGGGGCTGAAATACCATTTACAAAATTACTGTGTTTAAAGGCGTAACTTTGGGAAATTGCGCAACAGCATTTCACAGCAGCAGAATTTTTTTAAAAAAGAATAGAATCCAGGGTGGTCACTGGAAAGGGATCTAAATGTCTTGCCAATTATCCTTCTAGAATTCCTTTTCCTGTATATGTTATATTTAAATTGCCCTAAAATTGAGTTATGTTTCCATCAAAATTATATGTTTCTGAATATTCCAGCTGCAGGGCACATATTATGATGGAAGTGAGAATTCATTAGCCTCCTTTGTGTCTTTGGGCTGGCAGCAATCCTGCCTCTGTAAGAGACTCCCATGTCTCACGCTGATTTATCTGAGTTCCTTCCTGATATCTGGACAATTATTTAAAATGCTGAAAGTGGCAGTGTAGAAACAGGATTACTAAAGAGAGTAAAAGGACAGAGGATGGAGAAATGTCAAAGGAGCATGATTTCTTAATTCAAGGTTCATTTTTCAGATTTATGTTAATTTTAAGAAGTATATTCTGTCTACTTCATCACACACACACACACACACACACACACACACACACACACACACTCCTCCAGCCCCAGTTCAGAGATAACCTCTGAACTGTAGCAGATTCAAAGTCCTAAAGCCTTCCAGAAATATTTCAGAGTAACATAGTACCCTGCTGGTAATAAACCAACATGGTTTGTTGACTGTATTTCCCTTTTATTATTATTATTTTTTTGAGATGGAATCTCACTCTGTCACCCAGGCTGAAGTGCAGTGGTGCGATCTCAGCTCACTGCAACCTCTGCCTCTCCCTCTTGGGTTCAAATGATTCTCCTGCCTCAGCCTCATGAGTAGCTGGGATCACAGGCATGCTCTACCACATCTGGCTAACATTTGTATTTTTAGTATAGACAGGGTTTCACCATGTTGACCAGGCTGGTCTCAAACTCCTGGCCTCCAGCGATCCACCCACCTCGGCCTCCCAAAGTGCTAGGATTACAGGCATGAGCTACCACGCCCAGCCTGCTGACTGTAATTTCTGATGACCAAAAACTTCACTGATCACTCTGGAAGTTATTTAATATTACTATGTGGTAAATACTGTGCTAAACAGTACTTTTCATGCAGCAACTCAATGAATATGACACTCTCTAGAACATTGGTCCTCAAAGCACAGCCCCTAGACCAAGAACATCAACATCACCCAAAAACTTGAAAGAAATTGCAAATTCTCTGGGCTCACCCCATATTTTCTATTACATTAGAAACTCTGAGATTGAGGCCCAGTGATTTGTGTCTTAACAAGTCCTCCCAGAGATTCTGATGCCTGCTGAGGCTTGAGAACCGCTGCCTAGAAATTAGGTGCTATTATCATCACTTTGCAATAAACACCTGAGGCCCAGAAAAGTAAAATGACGTGCAAGTCATATAGAAAGTGGACGAGACAAGCTTTGAACCCAGACAAGTCTAACTCCAGAGTTGAGGCCCTTAATCACAGTTCTACACTGCTCATTATCTGAGGAATAAAGCGTGGATTAAATCAGTGAACATCAGGCAAAACCATGCAAAATGGGGATAGGAGTGATCATTCTAAATCTCAACAGCTGAACCATAATGATGGGCCACAAGGAACAATGACACTTCTCAGAAACCTAAAATTTAACTTAAATGTTTGCCAAGATGGGAGTAGTTAAATAAATTATGATACATTCACATAATGGAATATAATGCAGTTCTGTGAGTAATGTTTGCCAAGATTTCCAATGGCCTACAAAAATACTTAGAATATAAGAAGGGAAAAAATCAAATGCAAAATCAAACAGAGACCAGGAGCACTAGTGTGGGAAGTTTCCCCAAAGCGTAACACGTTGGTGAGGATGTGGGAAACTGGGTGGTTTCACAAACTGTTGGGGTGACTATAAATTGGTGTTGTTATTTTGCAGGACAATCTGGCAATAGATGGTTCCACTTAAAAATGCACATGAATTAGGACCCAAAAATCCTATATCTTAGAATCAACCCTAGAAAAAACACTTGCACATGTGCTTAGGCATGTATAAAGATTATCACAGCTGTTTAGCTTCTAATAGGAAAATAATCTGACAAAATCCCTAAATTAAATGTTTATAAGACAAATGATGAATTCTTGAGGTGATGAAAACCCCATTTACCCTGATGTGATTATCAAACATTGTATGCCTGTACCAAAATACTTCACTTATCCCATAAATAAACACATTTTTGTATTGGGGGTTGGGGCGGGAGGTGGGGATGATCAATAGGGTAAAAAAAACATAGAAAGAATGAATAAGACCTACTATATGACAGCATAATAGGGTGACTATAGTCAATAATAAATGACTTGCGTATTTTAACATAAAGAATATAATCGAATTGTTTGTAACTGAAAGAATAAATGCTTAGGGGATGGATACCCCATTCTCCATGACGTGCTTATTTCACACTGCACGCCTGTGTCAAAACATCTCATGTACCCCATAAATATATATACCTACTATGTACCCACAAAATTTTTTTTAAATAAAAGAAAATTAACTCCTAAATTCCTACCATTATGCAGACTGGATAACTAAATCATGATACCACGATATCATATTGAAGAATGTGATGAGGGCTATGAGGTTAGACTTATCTGGGTTCAAATCTTTATGAGTTACAAAAAATATAGATACACTTGAGATACAGCCATAGACAGACAGACAGATCGATCAATCCCAGGTGTAGGTTTCCAAGATATATTGTTGAGTAGAAAAAGAAGGTAAGTTGCAGGAAACAAAGTCTGATGTGACTTTTCTTACAAAGGAGATGAAAGAAAGAGAGAGGAGAGCAAAATAAAAGTCCCGTAAGTAAACACATAACATTCTGCATTTTCAGTGCATATTTCCAACAATGAGTATGTAAGCAAGCAAACAATGACAACAGCAAAACTCTGATCCCACTTTGGGAGACAACAAGCCCTTTCTTACGGGTGCAAGGTGTGCATCGGGACCTCTGGCCTCTCCATCTGCCCGTAGCAGCTGGCCTTGGCCTCGGGGATGTAGGAGAACTTCTCCAGCATAGAAGATGCAGCGGTGGTTAGGATGCCAATGCCGTCCCTCACTCTCGCCTCCAGGCTGTAGTCCCAGTCATCGTAGGAGACAGAAATGAGTCCCGATGGAAACTCTTTTGGGATGAGCTCCGTGTTCCCAGAGACCAAGCTGGGGACAATCCAGAAGAAATCATACCCGGTGAGACCAAGGGAGCGGGCCTCACTCAGAATGAGAACAGCCTCGTCTTTGGAACAGTAGAGCAAGATGACAGAAGAGTGGATCTTCTTCAACTGGACTTGTGTCTTTGCATCCTCAAAGGAAGTGTCCAGTGTGATCACATTCTGCATGTCCCAGCCCACAAAGCTGTTGTCCACTGTGGTCTTGACGAAGCTGATGAATTCCCTGTAGCCAGGGAAGATGGTGGTCACCAGGGAGAAGACATGCCAGTCATAATCCTGCATGATCTTCAGCATGACCGTGGCTTGCTGCTGGATGGACGCTCCAAACTGGAAGAAGGTAGACGTCGGATCCTGCCAGTGAAAAGAAAGTAAAACAGAGGATGAGGCAGGAGGTTGTTTATATAGAAGCACAAACTGCATCCTAGAAGTAAGGAAAGTAAATCACACATCAATCATTTGCAGACATTCCTGAGCATCTACTATATCCCAGACTCCAGAAAAGATCCTGCAAATACAGAGAAGAGAGAAGCCCCTGTACTCAGGAGCTCATAGCCAGGTCCTGGAAGGATGTCTGTAATTATTGCTTGCTTATCATCTATTCTTCTCATTTTCCTCTAGTTCGTCCTGCCCCTTCCTCCTTTGAGTCTATATGGTTCTAACAGAACAAACTCTATCTGACCCCCACCCCAGCTCATGACCGGAAAATCAAGCCACGGAAATAAAACAGCATCAGCAAAGACAGTTTTCTAACGATATATTTGGAGCCCCATAGAGTCTGCCAAGTATGAAGCCATTTCTCCTGGACCCCTTTGTTATACAAGCCAGTGAGTTTCTATGTTCATTTAAGGAGTTTGAGTAGGATTTCTGCCACTTGAACATACGGCTCCCACATAATACAGAGTATCATAAATACCATGTGGACATCTACCTTTTCAATCAACAAATATTTATCGAACACCTTATTAAGTGTTCTTAATAAGAATTAAGTGGAAGACAACTTCTACAAACTAAGAGCTAAAAGAGGTATATGAAGTGCTGAAGGAGAATCCAGGTGAGGAAGAGGAGAAGTGCATGGATGTTACAGTCAGAGGAATCCCGAGGATGCACTGCGACTATCTCAGAAGCTGTAGATGAACGCATCATGGCGCCGAAAGGAGGCGGACGATACGATGTTGAAGAGCTTGGCAGAAATCCAAGCACATAGGGCCTATTCAGAGCATAAGGGAGAGTCACTGAATGCTCTCACCCTAGAAAGTGGCATGGTAACTTATGTCAGGTTAAAGGGCCTCTATTAGCCCTAACATCTCCACCCATCTACGATTGTGAGAACAAATTTCCATTTAGAAAAGGCAGCTGATGCATACAGTGGTACAATATACAAACTGCCTTCATACCCCCTAACTCATCAAATCCCCATAATGATCCTACAAAGTTGGTATTGCTGGCAGGGAAAATGAGGCTCAAAACAGTCACAGAGCAAGTAGACATCTGTACCTCAGTGCCATGACTCTGCATCCTGCCCCCTTTCTGACACTCAATCACAGTCTTCCTGGGATCACTGAAGATCTGTATGGAACAGATGCTTAAACCACGTTGTTGACTTGTGGACATGGTGCAAAAATGCCAACTAAACAGAAGGTATGCCTCTTTGTTAGAGCAAAACAGGATTTGAGAAGTGCTGAGATGTATTTCTTTCAGGGAACTGAAAGAATTATCAAAAGGTCCACATCATATTACAGCCATGTTTTTATTTTGCGTTCTGTATTTACCATGAGTATTGAACACAACCTCAACAGGATAACTTATGGGGATTCCACTGAGAGAGAGAGAGAGAGAGAGACAGAAAGAGAGAGAGAGAGAGAGAGAGTGTGTGTGTGTGTGTGAAAGGTGGATGTTCCATTCATGTTTTTCAGAACAATACTTTGTAGCTGTGCATGTCAATTCCTTCAACAAGTTTACATCACTTTCCCTGTGGGTGCTCACTAAAAGTTCTATCAGAATGGGCCAAAAGCTATAGTTCTTCGAAATACTGCTCTTTTCTGAAATGCATGGGTTTGGGGGATAATTTGAGTGAAGCGTGGCCTGAAGACAGAGAAGAAACAAGAATAAATGTCTTCTGGGCCCCTTCCAACATTGTAGTTCCATGAATTTTACCTAATTAAATTAATTAAAGTGGGTAATAGATTTAAAGACTTTGGATAATTATTGTTTTCCCTACAGTAGCTTTTGCAGAAATCTAATATTCTTGAATTGATTAACCATTTTAAATCACATCTCAACAAGACTGTGAGCTCCTCAAGGGCAGAGATTTTTGTTGTTTTCATCTTTATGACCCCAGAAACTGGCAGAAGTCTTGGCACACCCATAAGTGGATGACAAGGGAATGAAGATGTGAATGAAGCCTAAAGGAATGTCCTTCGTTAAGACCAGAAATGGAAAGAATGGGAATTCAGTATCTGAGATTGTATTTTGTGTGGATTCTGAATATTGTGTCCAAAACAAAACAAAACCAAACCTTCAAGATCATCACCTACGCCTTCCTACCCTGAGGAACTACCCAACCATCCAATACCCAACCTATATCTCAATGTGTCCTTTATTGATAAAGAGGAGAATATAGAAGACCTATAAACCTCAGCAGTTGTCCATAGAACTTCATTAATGCCAAAATAGGGCAACAAGATAAAAAAACCCCCACCAACAGAAGACAACACAGAAGTAGAGTCTAAAGGCAATTATATTCACCAACCTCACACACTGTGAGACGCCTCTTGGGATGGGGCAAAAATGTTCTAAATTACAAAAGAAATGTGATAGCTCCCATGTAAATGATGCCTCAAAGGAAGCCAGTCACCAGAGTTACCTTCTGACTGCAAAAGGTGGTGGATCAGCATCTTGCACTAGGTACACAAGGAATACAGAAAGCTCTCAACAAGACACATGCTAAAGGCACCATTGGAACCTAATAAAAAGGGTCTATGAGACACTTCCTTTGGAAGATTGGTATTGGTGGAGAGGTGGAGGTCAGACATGCCAGATGGTGATGGAATGTGGGATCCTCCAACACCCTTGCTCTATGTACTCTGAGCTAGACATGACCAGGGTACTCATGAAAAGGTCTGTGCACAGAGCAAAGCTGTAAGCACACGCATCTTATCTGGTTCTCCACATGTAGAGAGGAGGGCATGGCTGCACTGTGAACTTCCTCAGGAGAAAGATAATTGGAGGGACAGCAGTTAATCGGCCCAGAGCCAGCTTGGCACAGGCCATCTGTGAAAGAGTAGGTCCAAAAACCCTTGCTTTGTGCTGTCTCTACCCCCTGTCATGCCAAACTTCAGCCCAAGCTGAATCTCTCCCATTACCCACTATGCTGATCCCCATTCACAGCCTCTCCGCAGAAAATGGAGAATACTAGAACCTCTGGGGTTGGACTACCCAGCTCCAATCCTCATTATGTGGCCTTGGATGGGGGGAAAAAAAACACTCAGCCTTTCTAAGTCTCAGTTTTCTCATCTATAAAATGGGTGTGGCTATGGTAATAATGATCATAGTAAACATGCTAGAAATACTTACTCTATGAGAGTCACGTTGCTCCTCACTTTCTAGGTGCTATCTCATTTAATGCCACCCCCAACCACCTTATTAAGTTGGCACTAATAGTATGCCCATTTTACAAACGAAAAAAGACCCAGAAGTAGGGTGATTTTTCCAGGTTCGTACAGGTAGAAAATCAGGTTTGCCTGCCCTCAGGGTCTCGAGTTTTTACCTCTGCACTCTGCTGTTGCCAATAATGGTGCTTCCTCATTAAGTTGTAGGAATTAAATGATTCTCTTGTATCAAAACACCCAGTGTAGTGCCCATCACGTATGAAGTATTCAGCAAATATTTCACATCAGGAGATTATGCTATCTTTTGCAAGAGGTAATCCACACTCTGGACTTGGAGCATCTCAACAACTCACCCTGTTCAGAGCTGCCTGGTTGAAACTCTTAAAGCACCCCTTTAACCATGCCACTGCCCTGCTCTATAGTCATCAATAGCTCCCATAGGCCTACCATGTTAAGTTCAGACTCCCTAGCCTACCCATCTATGTGCACCAGCTTTATAGTTGAAATACCATGAGCTCTAGGGTCTATTGAACCTAAATTCAAGTCCTGCCTCTGAGGGACCGTGGCTAACCTAGCCAGCCTTTGAAAAAGTGCTTAATCTTTCTGGGCCTGAGTTTATTTACCTATAAGACAGGAATAATGACCCTTCCATCACATGAGTCTGCTGTGAGAATGGGATGAAAAGGTAGAAGTGGGAGACTCATCTGTCCACGCCTGACTTTGACAGTTTGGGTGCTTGTCTCCACATCCTCGGTCCTACAGACCACACAGACATCGTCAGAAACCTAAGAGGGTCCTCATCCTATTTCAAGAACTGGCCTCTCCAGGTCCACTGACATGCTGATTTCAAATCCCCACCACCCCATGCAAACCAGCTCATTCATTCTGAGCCCAAGGAGCCTGTATAATGCAAAGAAGAAACTGCCTTTCCATACAGCAATGAATCCATGCTTTGGAGAGAAACCATCCCTAATGTCCTTCCTGGGCATCATGCAGTTACCCTGTACCACTGTCATTTCTATTGGTATCTTAAAATTCAACCCCATGGACCAAAAGCATCATCTACCCCTTGGAGGGACAGAAGCAAGGGCCTATTTGCAAAATATAATTGCGTAGCAAAGCAATGAAGAGGCTCACATTTAACTTTGGGATTTCCTAAGGTGATTTTATGAACTGGCAGGACATGATGGGGAATCTGGCCACACTCCCAGGGCCTGGCGTCCAATATGCCAAATAGCCCAAAGCCCCTGAACATCCTTTCCATTCCCTGTCTTGATGGTAGAGGCCACCTCTCCTGCACTTACCTCCTCCTGCCATGGCTCAGCCTGTATTTTTCGGATTCTACATATCAGCCTCTGACCACCTCTGGCACTCGGCTTCCTTAGAATGTGCAGCTGGGGGAGAGGAACAGATTTCATACACCCACTTTGGTTCTGAAGCAAAAGCACTTCTCTCCCCATGCTCACTGCTCTGCGGAAGACAGAACAAACTGTTTTAAACACAGAGCGAGGGAGGCAGGAGGGTGTGGGATTCTGGGTGTCTGCTCTAGACTCTGTGTTTCAGTACCATCATAACTGAGGACTCATTCAATCAGGTCTAGAGCATTCAATCCTGTTCCAGAATGTTCCAGAGCTTGCTGGGTCCCCAGGGTGACACCTGACTCCATGGGTACCAAAGCCTGGTGTTTCCTAGATCCTAATAGCAACTTACATTCCATTTACCCATTCATAAAGGTTACAAAGCCCATCCACACCCATTATCTCTTTGATCCTAACTACTCAAGAGATAACGCAAGTGGCATAACACTCATGGATGGCATTTCTCCTAAAGACACAGGATGAGCGGTTAAATGACTTCCCTGAGATCTACATGGCCCCATGGTGATGGCAGCTCAGTCATCGTCAGATGCATCCAGTTTTCCCTTGCTCACATCAGTGGCTCTCATTCCTGGCTGCACATATGAATCCCTTGAAGAGTTATCAAAGAATAACCTATGCATTGTGCCCCATGCAAGTCTGATTGAAATGGAATCTCTGTGGCCTGAGTATCTGAACTTTAAAGCTGATTTATTAGTTTTTCCTCTGTTTCTTCTCAACAGCAGTATGGTTGAGAAGTAGGTATTCAAGTTAGTATCTTTAAAGCCAAGTACAATGTCTGACACACACTAGGGGCCTGATAAGTACTTGGGGAAGGATGAGCAGGGCAGGAGGCTTACACCCAAGAAGCATGAGAGAATTGGTCACTATTGTCAACCCCACACCCATTTCCACAACTTATTTTCCTGCTGTCTGCCAAGAAAAGGAAATAATGGAGGTAACTCAGCAACGATCCAGAGAGACTCCTGGGGAATTTGCATTCTCCTGTTGAGGATTGCCCTTGTGAGCCCTGGTAAGCCCTGATGTGCTTTCTGTTACTCTCATAGTGTATCAGCTGAGCATTTCAACATATTTTATTTCAATTTCCAGGGGTGAGAGGAAAAGTAAAAACATCAAATAAGCCTGGTAAGCCTGAGGATTCAGATGGATAGCATTCTCACGTGCACATAAGCTGAATTGGTCACACTGGAAAACAACTACTCCACCACCACCCACCTCCCTCCCCCTTCCTCTGTCATCATCATCCTCCATCATCATCACATCCATCCTCCTCCTCCTCACCATCATCATCATGACCATCATCATAGCCAATATCTCTCTTGGGCATATCCAATATGTAGCTCTATATAGCATACAGTGGGATGTCTTATTATTATCCCTGCATTAAATATTTTAATCTGGATCATATGTGGTTGCCTAGTTGCGGAGAGGTGTGAATCTTGCATGTCCTTCAGACTGACAATTCTTGAGGGTAGGGCACCGTGCCCTCCTGACTTCCGCTCAGCACCTTGCAGACTGCTGGACCACTTCTTTGAGAAGGAAACTGGCACAAGCATCCCCCCTAGAGTGCAAGACTGCCCGTGGGCAGGAAAGGATCCCATGCTCTATGTACTTAAGCAGACCTGCCAGACCTACCACTCTAGAAAGAGACATTCATTCGTGGATTGTCTTTCATTCATTCAACAAATTTAACAAACTCCAGCTCTGTACCAGGCATTGTTCCAGGAAAGTGAATCTAGGGAAGGAGGCTACCAAAGTGAAGGACCCTGATTCCATGAATTTTACATTCTTAGGGGAGGAGACAAACAAAGAAGGACATCAATAAATAGAACAATTGGCCGGGTATGGTGGCTCATGCCTGTAATCCCAGCACTTTGGGAGGCCAAGGAAGAAGGATTGCTTGAGGCCAGGAGTTTGAAACCAGTCTGGCCAACCCCAGAGTAAGACCCATCTCAAATTTTAAAAATTTGAATTAAAAAAAATAGAATAATTTCAAGGAAATCAAATGATGTCATAGTTCAGGAGTGGGGTGGAGAGAGGAGCCCCACTCTAGGTCATCTGATCTGCTACATTGGAGCTGATCAAAATGATATGAAGAAGGAGTCATCCAGGCAAAGATTAGGGGTGAGATGAGAGTAGGGAGAGCCATTCCAGCAGAAGACACATATGCCAAGGTAAGCGAGGGTTCGTCAAGTTCAGGGAACAGAAGGAAAGTCAGAACAGCTGAAGATTAAGGAGCAAGAGAGAGTGGTGAGACATGAGTTAGGACAGGAAGCAGAGGCCACATCACACAATGAGTGCCCTGTAGTCAGGATAGGGAGTCTGTATCTAATTCCTAGGTCAACTGTATTGCAAACAACTCCTCTGCTAAATGTGCCACCAGTGTCTCCCAGTAGGGAACCTGGGAGAAACCTGGAATTTGGGGGATTTTGTGTAAGATAACCCTGTTCTTCCCTCTGGAATTCTGATCTGTGCCAATAGGTAAGCCTACATTGACTAACATAGAAGGGCTGTCATACATAGAGGGGTTGCTGCTGAACTGAAGGAAGCAGCTTTATTTCTGGAATAAAAAGGAGTCTTTCAGGCTTTCCCATAACACTTGCTAGGTTATGACTTGAAAGATGCAGCCAGCATCTTTCGTTTGCTATATCATTTAGTCAACTGGTACTCTAACTTCAAATATTGTGGCTAGAACTTCCATGTTTTCCTGGGAATTTCAGACCTTGTCCCAGTTTACCACCCAGAGCCAAGTTTCCCACTATCAAGTCCACAATGCCAGAGGAAAGAACTCATAAATGCATGGAGAAATGTATTTCTTGATTCTCGTTGCAGCTGATTTAGGACAGCCCAATATACTGTACATTAATTAGGACCACACAATGATCATTGCTCTTGAACTCAGCCCTGCTTTCTAGATCATTAGCAGGGCTGGCCAAAAGGAGGCCCTGCTGAGATTCAGACCCTTATTGTTATGCAAGGAAACAGCAAAGACCCAAGCTGGCTTTACCTGGTACTCTGTCAACCTGCAGGTGAGCATCTGACTCCACGCTTCCAAACAGGGTCATCAGCAATTATGGATTGTCTGGGGCTAGGTCCAGCTAATCTCACACAGAAAGCAAGCCTGATTCCCACTAAAGCCAGAGGGAAATCCTACTGGACCAGAGACCATGGGGTTGGGTCTCTGAGGAGCTGATAAACTTAAGCACAAGGAAACAGCTTTATTTTGCAAGTCCCAACTGTGACTGGGCCCCTGGCCTTCTCTGTGCCTCTGAAACTATTTTCTTCAGATCCCTTTTTTTTCATGAAGCATGGGCCTCCCTGAGCCACCTGGTGGATATTTTTTATTCTGACCACTGAGCATCTGTTCTTCCTTTACTGGTAATAGTGAATTCCCCCTGAGAGCCCTCATTTTCCTCTCTCTCAGTCAAGCCACTTGGCCCATAGTGCCAGTCATTAATTCGGGGGTGGAACATTTCCTAATCTGATCTAATCAGAGTGGCTTTCTGGATTTATGAAGAAAGGGACTAGGAAAAGACAGCTTCTTTTACTGTTAGACTTGAACTCGGATGGATGTTCTACCAGAATTTCTGGCAGCCACCCAACCACTATATACCATCCTAAGAAGAAAGCTATCAGACTCAAAGTTTAAGCTGTAAGATGGAGAGTTACCAAGTTCTGATATCCATGTTGAACACCTTGTTCAAGCCACACCTGAAGACGAATTCTCTTGTTGTCAATTGCATGTCCCAATTAATTACCTCATTTTGCTTAAGCCAATTTGATTAGCTTTTCTGTCACTTGCAATCAAAGATTACTGATGCCACTTTGGCTAGGAAAAAAATAATGTAACATGTTTAAGTCATCTTCCTGAACTTGAATCAGAATAATTCAAACTACAGGGTAGTGCATCTCTCTTCATCATCCTTCCCTTTTCTTACCATTCTTCTCTTTTTCTTCACCATTCTTCCCTTTTTCCTGGGACACCCACCTCTCTTCACAAATCTCACTTTTCCCTGCATGAGCTCTTCATCTTTCCTCATTGTTTTTTGTTTTTCTCTAATATGTGCTGAGATTGGTTTCTTCTCAAAGACTCTGACAGCCACAACAGCCAAGACCAAGACTTAAGACATGACAAGTTGCCACCAATAATAATCGCTTATCATTAAGCTGTTCCAGCAAAGAGAAAAAGCAAACCAGTCCCGTTCATTAAGTTTTCGTCTCTGGCTGTCATACATAGAGGAGCTGCTGCTGAACTGAAGGAAGCAGCCTTATTTCTGCAATAAAAAGGAGTGTCTCGGGCTTTCCCGTAACACTTGCTAGGGGCAGGCCCTGGTGGTAAACATTATCGTCGAAATGTCCGTTTCAAAAATATCCCAGTGTTCTCAAAGAAATGTCTACAAACAGCTCTGAATGCTCAAGTTCCAGGAGAAATTGCTTCTTCTCCCTTTGGGAGTCTGTATGTTCCTGTTATCAAAGGCACAGACACTGGTACCAAATAGAGGGTTCAAATCTCAGCTCTTTCTCTTACTGGTGTCTGGGCCTTGGACAAAATCCTTACTAGCTCTAAGGCTCCATTTTCTCATTTTTTTTTAAATGGAGGGAATTTTATTCCCTACTTTAAAGAGGTTGTTGTGATTGGGATAATGCATGTATTACTCTGAGCACATACCGAGAGCTCCATTAATGAGAGCTGTGATTATGGTGGCTGTTGTAATCAAGAAAGAATCAATCACAATGACAGCAACAAAACCCAAAACACTACAACCCACAACCACAGCACTAATGCAAATACAAACAGTTCCCCTGTGGCCTTTTTCCACGTCTTCTAAATGCCACAACTTTGCAGCACCATGGCAAAGGAGCTCTTATCGCGTGCCAAGCACTGAGGTGAAAGCAGGTTGACAACCCATTCCAATGTTAAACCTGAATGTTCCGCTTTGCAGGAACCCTTTCAGTCCTGGACAAATCAGGACAATCAGTCGATCACACAGAGATCTTCAAGTGCATTTATTTAATCCTCACACTAATGTTTCAGGGAATATTTCTATTCCCATTCTACAGTTAAGGAAGTTGGGGCTTAGAGAGAGGCAGTTCTCAAACTCCAATGAGCATAAGAATCACCTTGGATCTTGTTAAAACACAGCGGGTGGGGGCTGGGGCACTGCAAGCAAGCTCCCGAGTGGCATCAGTTGCTGCTAGTCCATGGACCAAGCTTTCGGTAGCAAAGTTCTAGAGGTCAAGTCACATGGCATGCCCAACATCATGCTGCAAGCATCTCTCAGAGTGATGGTTCTGACCCAGGGGTCCTGGTGCCAGGTGACCTCTGTCCATCCCAGGGAGGACTAGGCAATGACATAAGACAGTGTCTGATGTCTAACATTCTCACCACCGTGTGTTTCCTTCAGTATATCACAGGTATGTCATGCCTGTCAGTCCCCATCGTCTTATCCAGCAAAACACTTTCAGCTATGAGTCAGAACATACTGCATGGGAGTAAAGGAAGAGGGGCCACCCTGGGGTGAACCGCCTCACTCCTGGGAGAGAACTGAAGCCATCCAGGAACGAGAAGAGCACAGAGAGAGAAGGAAGCACTGGTCAGTCCTACGGTGCCCATGGCCATGTGCCAAGCAAAGAAAATGACCCCAGGGTATGCATAGCCACCCTTCTCTGCATGCCAGCGCTGCAGCTCACAAATGTACGCAAGTGGCTGGGTCTCCCTGAGCCTCCATTTTTTTCATCTATAAAATGGACCTGGCAGTTTTCTAATTACCTGGAGGGGAGCTGGGGCATCTGTAACAGGGTACTGAGCAAGAGCTCCATGAACTGAAAGGTAGGGGACTAATGTGGGAGCTCACTGGGGAAATAGGAAACAGCTGCCGCCTCCTCTCTCCCCTCCACCTCCACGGTGCTCCCAGAACACACTGTCCAGGTCTCTATTGTCAATCGTCACCAGGTATTTTAGGTGTCTATTTAAATAGCTGTCTCCACGCAACCAGATTAATGCTAATTCATCTGTACAGTAATAGCACCCAGCCCAGCTCCCAGTACATGGGGAGCTGAGAACACATTCAGTGAAAGTATAAGTAAGCAGATGAATGGATGGACAGACGAATGGATGGATGGATGGACGCATGGATGAACAGATTGGATGGATGGATGGATGAATGGATGGACAGATGGATGGATGGATGAACAAATAGGACAAATGGATGGACAGGTGGATGGATGGGTGGGTGGATGAATGGATGGGTGGGCAGATGAATGGACAGGTAAGTGGATAGATGGATAGGGTAGATGGATGGATGACGGAACAGAAAAATGAACAGATGGATGGATGGTTGGGTGGATGAATTAATGAATGAATGGATGGACGGACAGATGGATGGATGGGTAGACAGGTGGGTGGATGGATGAATGGATAGATGGGATAAACAGATGGACAGATGGATGGACAGATAAATGGATGGGTGGGTGGATGGATGGACGGACAGATAAATGGATGGATGGATGGATGGGTGGATGGATGGATGGATGGATGGATGGACAGATGAACAGATGGATGGATGGGTGGATGTGACATGAGTTGTGGGTATAAGAGATTGAAGAAATAAATGAACATCCAGTGAGAAAGGGAGTGGCTGAGTTAGTAGCACAGTGATGGGTTAGAGAGGGCAGGGTATAAGTGAGAGCTGGATGAACGGGGGGTGTGAAATGAGGGGGCTCAGAGGTAGGACTGAGTGTCTGCAGTGTGAGAATCCATTGCTACCCAAACTCTCACAATCTGAAGGCAGGAAAGTAATAAACAATTCTGAGGACGGTTGCGCTGGCATTCTTCACTGTCTGAACCCTTGTTACTTGCTCTCTAGGATTCAGGAACCAAACAGATTCAGGCAAAGTGGATTCCTTCTCTATCAAAACCCAGGAAAGGAATTGATTCCAAAAAGAGCCCATGTCCTTGCTGCTGTCAGAGCTGACTGAGGGCTCTTGTGAGCACAGGGACAGACTGTTTCCCTCCCCTAATCTCTAGCCCACTCCCAAGCCCCTTTATGTGTTCTCCTCTCCCAGCTACATATCCTCACCAAAAGCTTTTCCTAGGTATCTTTAGTCTTGCAGGTGGTGTGAGGGGATCCCTAGGGAGCCCTTGGACCTCATGGTTACTTGAGGCCCTGGCCAAGGTAGAAAAAAGAAACTACCAAGGGTCTAGGAGGGAGGAGGTCACCACCCATCAGATGTGGGTACCTGGAGACCCACATCTTATTGCTCCTTCTAGGTATCCAAAGCCCCCAGGAAGCTTTGCAAGCATCATTTTCACCCCTCTCACTTTGCAAAGCCCTACAACTTGAATAGGCTATAATGACAGCCTTCTCTAATGAGGCTACTAAGCAGATAGCGAACAGGACAGCTATAATTGCTTTGCAGGAGCAGAGTCCCAGCCAAATCATGGGAGGTGGCTTAGTGCAGTGGAAGGCGCAAGGATTCTGGAATAAGACACAACTAGGTCCAAACCTCAGTTCTTCCACACGCTACCCGTGTTGCCTTGAGAAACTGGCTCTACCCCTTAAGCCTCCGTGTCCTAGGCTGTAAAACAGGAAAAGCAATTTCCACCAACTTCATAGATCAGATGAGCTCATGTAGAGTAGCTGTTTACTAATTATTTATTGCATTCCAATCATTTCTTCCACATTATCTCATTCAGTCTTTAATGAAACCCCATGAAGAAGGTAGTATTAATGTCTAATGTCAAAACTAATTAATTTAAATTTTACTGGATTCCAAAACCCTTGCTCTTCACCACTGACAATGTGCACCTCCTCCTTATCGGTGCTTAACCTGTGAGCTCCCTTTCCTTTACCTGGTCATTCTTCCATATATTCAGATACCATCTGAAGATCAACCCTTCCCCAGCACAGTGCTTCTTCCATCACCAGCTTCTTCCTCTGGAAGCAATGCATCCACAACAGAAGAATGCACCCTGAACTAATGCCAGGAGATTTAGCAACCTAATCTGCACTGTTTTCCTGGAGCATAACATTCTGCTCGCAAATCACTCCCCCCACTGAAGCTAACACAATACAGAGCATCCTTTAACTTATGTAAATAAGCATCTTATGGGCATCCGATTTATTCACCTCTCATTGCTTTGGAGACCAGCAGACCAAATACAGAATATCATCTGCCCCTTTAACAGAGCAATGCTAAATTCTCATGGGTGCATTTGTGTTTGTGTTTGTGTATGTGCGCACAGGCGTGCATGTCAAAAAGCTAGTATCTGTTTGTTCTCTTCAGCAAGTACGAAGCTGGGCAGCCTGTCCAAGACCCACTTGCAGCTCAAAAGAAGAGGATGAACTAAATGTGACCAGAGCTCACCATTACAATTAAACTCTGAGCACAAATGGAATTAGGAGCATAAACAAGGGGTGGAAAAGGGAGAGATTTTAACAGAAAAAATCATGGTTTTTTTCTCCGAAGTGACATAGAAAAAGAAATTGAATGTCAGCCTCTGAAAAGGGTCCAAATTACTATTTGAAAGGAGAAAAACACAATCGAATAAGGTCCATTTGTGTTCATGCTGAGCCCCAGGGCTTCCTGGCTCCCATCACACTCAGAGCTGGTTGCAGGCGAGAGCCCAAGTCAGCCCATGTGTTCTTCAACCTCAGGTAAGTTTGTCTTCTCCAGTGTTGTTGAACACAGAAGGCACTCCTTCCTCAGGGCTCAGAGGACAGGGAAGCCCTGACACTCACTGCCCAGTGACCTCCCAGCCCCCAACGATACCGCTCACCCTTGGGTATTTCATATTTGCTGCAAACTTTGTAGCAACCACGAGAAATAAATAGAAGGCTCTCCTTCCCACTTTGTACCTGAGAAAATTAAGGTTGGAAGTGTGGAGGGTTCAGTGGCCTCCAAGACTCACCCAGAGAGAAAGTCATGGAGCCACACAGCTCAACCCACCCTCAGCATGCTCCAGTAGTGAGAGTTGTGGCCAAAGAAAGCTCAGGGCACCAAGGGAATGCAGAGGAAGGGGACCCACCCAACCCAGCAAGAGAGGGTGAAAGGGTTCCCAGTGACCCCTGAGGTCCTTGTAGATGGAGGGCAACTTGGCACAGGCTGGAAAGGTCTGGAGACAGAGTACAGAGAGGACAGTGTACAAAGACAGTGTACAGAGACACACAGATTGAAGAACATGGCGCCCACAGGGAATGTGAGCAGCTTAGTGCTGAAGAAACATATGCAAAAAAAAGAAAAAAGAGCCAGAGAAGTGTGTGGCTAGGGGAAGAGGCAGGGCCTGAGGGTAGGTCCATGCCTCTCTGGCTCACAATGAGAAATACCTTTGAATCTGGTTCCATAGTGTCTGTCACCTTTACGTTCCATATAACTCATATGATTTACTTACAATGCTTATTATTAATATTTTCTGTCTGTTCAATGTCCTATTTGATAGAATATAAGCTCCATGAAGTCAGGGATATTCTGTTTGTTCATTGATCCCAAGTACACGTGACAGAGCCTGCAACAGAGAGGAACTCAATGCTTATATTTGTGGGATTGGATTAAAGACATTCAAATAATTATTGGATGAAAGAGAGAAAGTCAGGCAACAAGAAAGTGAGAGAAAAAGGGAAAAAGGAAGAAAAAGAGGGAGGAAGAAAGAGCATGGAAAGGAGGAAGGATGGAGAGACACAGAAAGGGAGTGCAAAAAAGAGACAAGGAGTTAATGCTTTCTGGGGTTGATGAGAAGAATCCATGAAAGAATTTTTTAGCAGCAGTGTGACATGAGCAAGTTTTTATCTTCGGGAAGGACCACTTGAACTTGAGTATGAGGAAGGGCTTGGAGGAGGGAATGAATGAAGGCAGAAAAGCAGGCCCAGAGAAATCTCACTGAAGCAACTCCAGAAAAGAGAGAAAAACCTGAACTAGGATTGCTGCAATACAGATACAGAAAAGAGAGGTTCAAGAGATGTTTAGGAGGTACATTCAATTGGTCTTGGCAACTCATGGATCGGATTGGCAGGGAGATTGGGGAGTGAAAGAGGATTGCCAAGTGAATGGTGATGTCACTTACGAAAGTGGAGAACAGGTTAGGGACCTTGCTTTCTTCCTCACAATTGTAGCTCCAGCACCTAGCCTTGTACCTGACATACAGTAGCCACTCTGTAAATGTTTTTTGAATGAATGAGTGAGCAAGGGTAGAAGTGAGTATAGGTAGGGGGACAGAGAAATGCATATGGAATTCAGGTTTAGGTTAGCTGCTTTTGAAACCTCCCTGCAGGGAGTCCACCAAGAAGCTGGATAGGCAGGTCTGAAGATGAGAAAGGGGTCAGGGCTGAGGCTTGAGATTTAGAAGTTGTCTATCTGCCAGGGGCGGTGGTTATTGACAGCTGTGGACGGCATCCCCTAACAGAAGAAGGAGAGTGTGTGTGGAAAGGAGGCAGAGAAGGAATGTAGGAGAGGTACGAGGAGAAAGCTGGAGAATGCGATAACTTAGAAGCCACGGGAGTAGACAGCTTGAAGACGAAGGCAGGGGTGAAAGGTGTCTAGTGTCCAGGAAGACAAAGGCTGAAAGGTACTGCTGTGTGGTGCAGTGAGATGTTCACCTGGAGCTTTAAGGCAAGTGGAGTAGGTAGAAGCACAACCTCAGAGTGGTCCAGAGGAGTGAAGGAGGCAGAAGTAGTAAAGGGGACAGTAGAGGAGGTTCCAACACTTTCCAACTGCCCCATGCTTCTTCTCAAACACAACAGTATTTTAGAGGTATAGAGAAGAATTTCTCTGAATACTGGGATTCAAACTGGGGTCAGGGGGCTCCTCCTCCTGCCTTCTTTTTTCCCCATTCCCCAATGTCCTCTATGTCAATCCTTCTGTCCTAGACAGAGAAACTTGTGCCAGAAAACACAGGATATCCTAAAATAACTCCCTACATGCTAAAGGAAAACGAAGTGAACATTTTTCCTTTTTAATTCCAAAATCATGCTTGCAATATACCTTCAATGTTGAAGAACAAGATTCCTTGGTTTTTCACCCCGGACATCACCTTTTCTTTACAGAGAAAACGTAAAACCTAAGTGTGTCTTGTTCCCCAGAGAACAAAAAGGAAGTGAAAATTAGATGTGCACGTGGTCGGCAGATTGAGATAGACAGCTTCCTAGACACTCTCTGGAGTTAAGACGGGTGCTCTTTCCAGCTCACACACATTGCATCATCTTGCTGTTGATGTCTCCTCAAGGATTTGTTCCAACACTCTGATTTGAAAAGGACCCAGAACAGAGCTTATTAAAAACTCAAGACACTATATCTGATGGGGGAGCATCAAGGGGCCATTAAACACTCACCTCATTAATAGCCTGCAGAATGAGTCCTTTTCTAAAGCTCACACAGGATGGTGATTAGACAGTCCTGGCATACAAACCCATCTCTCCATTTTTCAATCCCTTGCCGAGCAAAATTTTCAGGCCACAAATTAGAGGTACCCCGGCTTAAAACAAAACAAAACAAAAAGGTTGGGATTTTAATGAGCCTTCTGCCTCTAAATAAATCTCTCTACCCGGCACTCAAGTCCTCTCCAGACTTAAATGAAATGCATCGACAAAGCAAGTCATGCAGCGGGATGAATCCAGAATTCAATATGAGTCAAAGTCCTCCTTTCTCCAGGCCAGCGTCCTTTATGTTCATTATGTTGAGTGATAAGTTTGTAGCAAGTGGCGTTAGGCTTACTCCACAGTTATTATGCACATAGTGACTGTGATGATGTGGTTTCCATCACCTGGGATCAGACTGTACTTATTCTACAGACTGTCTGAAGTTGGGGATGAGTTTGGTGTCATCCCCGTGGGCAGTCAAAAAATCCTTGCAGCCATTTGCCTGAGTCAAGGCGAGGGTTTCACTCTCTCAACAGCCTGAGCTTACCACCACTCCAGTGCTGACCATTCAGTGTCAAATGTCACTGAGGACAAATACCACAAATCACCACATGGCCTGTGGATACCAATGGGATATGTAGACTTGTCACAGATCACAGCCTCCCCACCTTGCTTTCTCCTCTCTGGATGCAATGACCTCTCGGCCACCTTGTGTCCACCA
This sequence comes from Pan troglodytes, assembly GCF_028858775.2. NCBI lineage: Eukaryota > Metazoa > Chordata > Mammalia > Primates > Hominidae > Pan > Pan troglodytes. Next base: position 12,582,358 of record NC_072416.2, read on the forward strand.
CAGAGACTTTGCTTGTCTTGTTCCAGGTTCCTTGAACTGTTCTTACCTTCTCTGTCCAACTCCTATTCTTCCTTCATTCATTTCTAGATCATCATTTCCTAAGGGATGTCTTCCATACCCTCACGGATTAGGCAAATTTCCTCTCTTCTATGCTCTTTCTTGTATTAGGTTGGTGCAAAAGTAAATTACTGTTACTGTCCCTACCTTTAATGGCAAAAACAGCAATTACTTTTGCACCAACCTAATATTTTCATAGTACTTAATGTGGCTGTTAATCAACATTGATTTATAGACTGCTTTCATGAATGTATGTGTCCCCCATTTAAACAAATTGTCCAGAAAGGCAGGGGCTATGTGTGCTGTTTTATTTTGTCTTACTAATCACTATATCTCCAGCACTGTAGGAGCCTAATTCCATTTTTGGTTTTGTTTTGGTTTACTAGTTTACTGGCTTGTTTTGTATGAGGTTAGGCAGCTTGCCTAAGTGCATCAAGGCGAATGAGCTCCCTGTGTCACACAGCATCGAGTAAGTCATTTCTTTCAAACTCTCTCTCACCACCAGCTTCAACAAACCAGGAAACCCATCAGGCTGTATCACCTTTGGGCAGAAATCCCCAGGGGCTTGGGCATCACGCTGACAAAGTCTCTGCCAGGTGTTAGGTGCTGGTTCCTATCATTGGTTCCATCACCCCTTAAAGCGGCTTGCACCATCCTTGTAAAGTTCTGTTGTTCGGACTCATGATCAAGACACAAAACAATTCTCAGGGGCTTGAATCAGCCCCTCCTAGCTGCTACTGGGTGAACACTGTGATTTGTGACAGGTAATTTAAATGCAACAAGTAGACTTTCTTCAAATGTAGCTGCCACTGAAGTGAGATGTTTGGAAAGAATCCACCGTCCTGTGGGCTTTCTTGTGTTTTCTGTTTTTGTTTCTGTTATTTTCATGTTTTAACTTAAAAAATTTTAAACCTCTACCTGTAAGCCACATAATACCCATACTTAAAGCAAAGGTGAATAAAAATTCAGATTCTCAGGGGATCTATGCAAGTCCTGGTTTATCACGTATGAGCCGTGTGTCTCGGGAAACTCACTTCATTTCACTGATCTTTAGAGCTTCAGTCTCTTCACAGGAATGACAAATAGTATGAATCTTACCAACTTCTAGAACTGCACAGTGAGCCAGATGTCAATTATCACTTAACTGTGTCTTTAATTAATTCATTCATTTCACCTACTATTTATTCATCTCTGGACCAGGTACAGTGCTGAAGGCTGAGAATCCAGTAGTGAACAAAAACAGCCATGAAACCTGCGCTCAAAGAGCTTATGATCCAGATGGAAAAGACAAACATTAATTGAACAACTACACACGTGTAAAATTGCCATTGAAATTCACATTTTGTAAGAAAAGCTTATGGTGCGTTAAGAATGCACAATGGGGGAAACAGAACAATTTAGATGGTTGAAGACTTCTCCAAACAGGAGATGCTGGAGTAGGGGTTATCTAGGCAAAGAGGAGAGGACAGAATGCCTCTTGCAAAGAAGGTGCTTCATATGCAAAGGTACCCGGATAGGAGGCAAGTGTGAGGGTCTTTAAGATAGCCATTGGGGTGAGGGTGAAAGAGACTGGTTCTCTGCTAATAAAATGTATTTGTATTCCTTTGTACCTAAAGAAGAGGCTATTACCTTCCTCTCACCTCTCAGTTGCCCAAGAATCTTTTCACAGTTTCTATCTAATCCCTTTCAATAATTCCCTGGCTGCTAATCAGAGAAAAGGTGTTAATTCCCTTATTAGCATACCTCTGCCTCTCTGTGATCACAAAATGCTCCTAACTTCCTCCACCCTGGGAATGCCCTTGGCTTTCACTCTGGCCCTGTGTGCTATCTCCCTAGGGCTTGTTCTCAGCCAGGGGGACCAGCCTGGCACTCATCTGGTGCCAGCCCCTAATTTTACTCAGGGAAGATTATTTAAGGGAGCTGCCCATGTTCAGAACACACACAGTGGATATAGGATTGAGCTCCAAACACAGGGCTGCTCTCACTGTGGGACACAGCCACTCCCTAGCTCATGGACCACCCAAGGAAGAACAAGCTCTTCCACTTCTGCGAGCACTCTTCAGTATTTGGGTCCTGATACTGTGGTACCTTTAATAAACTTTTTTCATGCCTTCCCATGTGAAACCCCAATTCACTTTGAAAGACATTACCAGTAACAATATCACAATCCACAGTTGTTCTCTGCATGCACTGGGTGGCCAGAGTAGTGGAAATAAAGCAAATATAAAACCTAAGAGGCAGCTTCTAATAGGAAGGGAGATTACCCAAATGATGTCATCGCATCATAATTAGCAATAGGGCCAGAATTCCCAACCACAGCAAAGCACGTCAAAATGGGGCTATCTCAACTCTTCTTTAATTGGGAAATTTAACAACCGAAAGATGCCCCTCGATGACTCTGAAGGGCTTGGTTTCTCGCATTTCCTGGACCTCTTTGAACCTCACCTGAGAACTCTTCTATAGACTTGGGCAGGTGAACATCACCTGGGCCTCTGCCTGTTGGTTTTCAGCAGGGTTTTCACATTGGTTGCCCCCATGAGCAACACTTGGCCACTGATATGAAGGGCTTCCCCAAAGAACACGGTTGGCTTGTTTTCCATGTTGATTGTGCATGCTTCTCTAGTCTTTCCTCTCAGTTATACCAGGAAAGAGAGATAGTGATAAACTGCTTTAGAATCACAGCTCTGCTATCTCCAAGCTGGGTGACTTTGAGGAAGTTGCTTAGCTTCTCTGTGCCTGCCTTCTTCCTCCATAAATGAAGATAACTATAACTTCTGCATAAGCGACTGTGAGGATTAAAATTGGCAATTGATGTAAAAGCACCTGGCATGCAATTAACTTCCAATACATTTAGTTGTTATCATAATTGCCATTAATAACATCCAGCCTGACCTGAACTTACTACTAAATCCATCCTCCTTGAATGATGACTTGCCACAAAGCCATGGCTCCCTCTTGCTGATGTGGGCAATGTTGGTCTTCTGAGACCATCTTTCTTGGCAAACCAGACCGTGAATTGCCAAATTTACTACTCCTCATGCCTATCAATGACCACACAGACACACGCGCACACACACACACAGGTTCAACCCCACTTGCATATCTTTAGCAATGGTCTCCTGGGGCTCTGTTCCCACGGATTTTATCTGGCACAGTATGTCTGAGGTGTGACCCAGAAATCCGTATTTTTAAGTAGATTCTGAAGCAAATAGTCTGCAAATTGGTACTAGGAAAGACCCCATGGGATGGAAGCACTTTGCCAAAGTGAACTATCAGGAATTACAGAGAGCTGGGGAAAGAATGCTTGCTGTGTATTAGGTTTCAGTTGCATATATTCGTTTGCATACCAGATTGCAAGCTGAGGGCAGAAATTAGAACCTGAATAGCTTCATACCATACCTCCACCTGTCTCCAAGCCACATATAGTATGTGCTAAATAAACACTAAAGCATAAACTGCCTTAACAGACTAGAAAATCGATACAAGCATGGGCTTGTTCACTGATACATCCCTTGTGCTGGCTGTACAGAAGGTGCTCAGTGAATATTTGTTAGATAAATGAATTAATGAATAAATACAGAGGAGTTGGTAGGGAAAAGGCACAAAATGAGCAGAATTGGTGCTAATTTATGTTGAATCAGACAAATGTTCAGCTTATGCCCCAAATTTTTACAACCATCTTCCTTTTAAGTCACTGAACAACTGCTAGGAGCCTCTGAGCCATGCTACCCCAGAATACCCCAGAATACTCATTCCTATTCAAATATTTGGTTTTCAGTGTTACAAGGACAAGTATTCATTTGGACCAGAGAAATAGGCTGGATTTGCACTCATTTGTCACAGTGCCCTGAAATCAGCCTCAAATGATTCACAGCCCTCTTGAAAACATCTCCAATCTCCTAAGAGATAAAAAGCCTCACTCATTTTCCCACCCCTGACCCACCAACCAGCTTCCATCCCTAAACCTAGAGCAAAATTATGATGTTCTGTCTCCTCCTCCTATTTCTATTCCTCATGCCCTGCCTGTCTCCCCATAGGAGCTCATAATAGGCTTGTAGGTTCCACCTGATTCTGAAAATCAAGTTATGGCACCGAGGTTTTGGAATCACTTCAATCTATTTGCAGAGTGAGCCTGGTTAGTATTTAAATATGCCACCCAAGCTACCGATGTGCAACGTATCAACTCTTCACCTGGGATGATTTATTCCAGGAGTCGCCGTTCTGACTTAGTACACAGGCTTTCCACTGTGCTAAAGCAAGGAGCCCAAAGAACTAGAGGGCTTGCCAATGGTTTTCTTGTGGTTTTATTCGTGTATTAATTAAAAACATTGGCCAGGCATGGCGGCTCACGCCTGTAATCCTAACACTTTGGGAGGCTGAGGTGGGTAGATCACCTGAGGTCAGGAGTTCGAGACCAGCCTGGCCAACATGGTGAAACCCCATCTCTACTAAAAATACAAAAACTACCTGGGCATGGTGGTGCATGCCTGTGATCCCAGCTACTCAGAGGATGAAGCAACAGAATCGCTTGAACCCGGGAGGCAGAGGTTGCACTGAGCCAAAATCGGGCCACTGCACTCCAGCCTCGGTGACAGAGCGAGATTTCATCTCAAAAAACCATACAAAAACCATAGCACATACCAGCAAACCTAGAAACTCACTGAAACCACATAATTGAGCAATATTAAAGGCAGAGATGATGTGGCTTCCAGGTTGACACCCAACTATCTGGCCCAGGTAACAGATAGTAGAACCTAGTAGTGAAAAAGGAAAAAAATGAGCTTTGCATATAGGAGGGGCTCAATCAACAATGTCCCATAGTAGGTAATTCATAAATATCAGTTGAATAAATACTGAATGAACTAGATTGCAGACACAGAGTTTATAACAACCTAAGTAGAGATTACATGAAAAAGTTGGATATAATTTTGCATGTATACTTTTATCATAACCTTATTAAATAAACAGATAAAAAACTATACACAGAAAATAATGCAAAAAGATAATACACCCCAAAATACTAAGAGCGACTGTTCTTGGGTTGTAGCATATGGATGCCTTTACATTTTCTTGCTTCTGCTTTTCTGTATTTTTCAAATTTTCTATAATTAGCCTGTTTCTTTTATAAATGAAAAATTAACTGGAAAACGAGGCAGCCTAGGTAGGTAGGGAGAGCATATGCTGTGAAGTCAACCAGACTATCTTTTATTAATTGTATCACTTGTTCCTAACGTGTAATTTTTCTTTTTTATACACTTTATTTTTATTTATGTATTTATTTCAGACAAGGTCTGGCTCTGTTACCCAGGCTGGAGTGCAATGGCATGATCTCAGCTCCCTGCAACCTCTGCCTCCTGGGCTCAAACCATCCTCCCACCTCAACCTCCCAAGTAGCAGGGACTACAGGTGTGTTCCACCACACCTGGATAATTTTTGTATTTTTGGCAGAGATGAGGTTTTGCCAATGTCGTCCAGGCTAGTCTCAAACTCCTGGACTAAAGTGATCCTCCTGCCTCAGTCTCCCAAAGTGCTGGGATTACAGGCATGAGCCACCGCACCCAGCTGTAATTTTCTTAGTCTCAATTTCCTGAGTTATACACTTGAGCTAATAACATTTACCATTCAAGTGAGTTTGTTATTGTTGTTTTCATTTACGTGCAATTTAATGGATGTAAAATACTCAGCACTATAGTGCTTGGTATATAGCAAGCATTCAATATATGTATGACTTTAGCACCCAAAAGACTGTTAGAAAAGTACAGTACTTATTCATGTACTCGTCTACTTAATGGCTCTTTATTAAGCCTCAACCATGTACCAAGAACTACTATCTCACTGAAGCTGTGGTCCCGGAGGAAGACATTCCAAGTCTGAATCTCTGGTTACCACTCTGATGGAAATACGCAGCTACAACCCAATAGAAGGTCACATGCTCCAGACAGGGAACTCATCTAATGATATGGGGGTGCAGGGGTGGGGGATCACTAGGAGAGTGCAGGAGTAAAGAGCTTTCTACACTCATCCTAACGAATGAACCACAAAAGCATCATGCTGAAGCAAAAGAAGCCAGCCACAAAACGAAGGCATGCTATATAAGCCCATTTATAACAGAACAGAATGAAAATTTTATAAAAGTTCAAGAACAAGCAAAACTAATCTATGATGATAGAATTCAGAATAATGGTTATCTTGGGGTTGGTGAGAAGGGAGCAAATAAGAACTTCATAGGGAACTAGAAATGTTCTATATCTTTGCAATATATGTATGTAATAAAACTGCACTTGCACCTCTTAAATTTAAACAAAATTTTTGAAATTTTTCGTGAAAACGGCCATACTGCCCAAGGTAATTTATAGATTCAATACCATCCCCATCAAGCTACCAATGACTTTCTTCACAGAATTGGAAAAAACTACTTTAAAGTTCATATGGAAACAAAAAAGAGCCCACAATGCCAAGTTAATCCTCAGCCAAAAGAACAAAGCTGGAGGCATCACGCTACCTGACTTCAAACTATACTACAAGGCTACAGTAACCAAAACAGCATGGTACTGGTACCAAAACAGAGATATAGACCAATGGAACAGAACAGAGCCCTCAGAAATAATACCACATATCTACAACTATCTGATCTTTGACAAACCTGACAAAAACAAGCAATGGGGAAAGGATTCCCTATTTAATAAATGGTGCTGGCAAAACTGCCTAGCCATATGTAGAAAGCTGAAACTGGATCCCTTCCTTACACCTTATACAAAAATTAATCCAAGATGGATTAAAGACTTATATGTTAGACCTAAAACCATAAAAACCCTAGAAGAAAACCTAGGCAATACCATTCAGGACATAGGCATGGTCAAGGACTTCATATCTAAAACACCAAAAGCAATGGCAACAAAAGCCAAAATTCACAAATGGGATCTAATTAAACTAAAGAACTTCCACACAGCAAAAGAAACCACCATCAGAGTGAACAGGCAACCTACAGAATGGGAGAAAATTTTTGCAACCTACTCATCTGACAAAGGGCTAATATCCAGAATCTACAATGAACTCAAACAAATTTACAAGAAAAAAACAAACAACCCCATCAACAAGTGGGCAAAGGATATGAACAGACACTTCTCAAAACAAGACATTTATGCAGCCAAAAAACACATGAAAAAATGCTCATCATCACTGGCCATCAGAGAAATGGAAATCAAAACCACAATGAGATACCATCTCACACCAGTTAGAATGGCGATCATTAAAAAGTCAGGAAACAACAGGTGCTGGAGAGGATGTGGAGAAATAGGAACACTTTTACACTGTTGGTGGGACTGTAAACTAGTTCAACCATTGTGGAAGTCGGTGTGGAAATCGGTAGATTGCTCAGGGATCTAGAACTAGAAATACCATTTGACCCAGCCATCCCATTACTGAGTATATGCCCAAAGGATTATAAATCATGCTGCCATAAAGACACATACACACGTATGTTTACTGCGGCACTATTCACAATAGCAAAGACTTGAAACCAACCCAAATGTCCAACAATGATAGACTGGTTTAAGAAAATGTGGCACATATACACCATGGAATACTATGCAGCCATAAAATAGGATGAGTTCATGTCCTTTGTAGGGGCATGGATGAAGCTGGAAACCATCACTCTCAGCAAACTATTGCAAGGACAAAAAACCAAACACCACATGTTCTCACTCATAGGTGGGAACTGAACAATGAGAACACATGGACACAGGAAGGGGAACATCACACATCGGGGACTGTCGTGGGGTTGGGGGCGGGGAGGGATAGCATTAGGAGATATATCTAATGCTAAATGAGTTAATGGGTGCAGCACACCAACATGGCACATGTATACATATGTAACAAACCTGCACATTGTGCACATGTACCCTAAAACTTAAAGTATAATAAAAAAAAAGATTTTACTCTAAGTTCCAGGATACATGTGTAGAATGTGCAGGTTTGTTACACAGGTATACATGTGCCATGGTGGTTTGCTGCCCCTATCAATCTGTCATCTATATTTTAAGCCCCGCATGCATTAGGTATTTGTCCTAATGCTCTCCCACCTCTTGCCCCCCACCCCTGACAGGCCCCGGTGTGTGATGTTCCTCTCCCTATGTTCATGTATTCTCATTGTTCAACTTCCACTTATGAGTGAAAACATGTGGTGTTAAACAATTTTTTAAAAAAATGTTCTGCATCTCGATCTGTGTGGTCACAATTGTATATATGTGTAAAAATTCATTGAGCTTTACACTTAAGATTCATGCATTATACTATATGTAAGCTATGCCTCCATAAAGTACTACTGAAACATAAACAAAAGGCTTTTAGATAATTACTACAGGTTTATTAACCTTCAGCCTCTGTATATTTATTGAGAATCTGCTATTCAATAATTCATCCATTAAACAGATATTTACTATATAGCTACTCTGTGCCAGGTACTATTCTAGGCACTGGAGTATAGCAATGATGGACAAACTCCCTGCCCTCATGGGGCTTGCATTTTAGAGCTATGTGCCAGACATAGTGCCATGTCCTGGTGGAGGAGAGGAAGTGCTTGTGGTGCAGGAATGAAAGAACTCACAGTCTAGTGGACAGACAGACACAAAGCCACACCGCACCATGCAGTAAGTGCTGTGATAGGGCATGTGGTGTCTTGATGCACAGCAGGAAAGGGCCATGTGGGTTAATTGCAAATTTGGAGAGGGCTCCCAAGAAAACACAACACAGCCAGAGGATGAAGCAGCAGAGATTGCAGGTGACTCTTTGGAGGAGGCAAGAGCATCCTTGAAGGCATGTGTGCAAAGGCACTGCCGCATGGACTTGAAGGGAATCGTCAAATATCCACATGGAGTTTCATACCATGGAGCTTACATGAATTTACAGTACAAGTGTGGCCCTGGAACCAGTGACCCAATCCTGCATCTACCACTTGATAAATATGGGACCTTGCACAATTACTCAGCCTTGAATTCTTCTTCCTGAAAATGTGACCAGTGTTAGTGCTTAATTGAGGTTCTTGTGACAATTTAATGGGATCAGCCATGGTGCGTTCATTTTCTATTGCTGCTATGACAAATTACCATCAACTTGGCAGAGGCTTAAATAATCCTCACTTATTCTCTTACACTTCTGTGGTTCTGAAATGTGAAATGGGTCTCGCTGGACTAAAATCAAGGTGTCAGCAGGATTGCTTTCCTTTCCGGAGGCCCTAGGGGAGAATCCACTTCCTTGCCTTTTCCACCTATCAGAGGCTGCCCACATTTCTCGGCTTATGACTCCTTCCTTCATCGTCAAGCCAGCACCACTGCATCTCTCTGACTCTTCCATCTTCACATCTTTCTCTGTCCACATCCTGCAAAAGCTCTTTTGAGGATTCACAGGATTAAGTTGGTCCCACCTTGCTAATCCAGGATCATCCGTATCTCAAGGTACTAAACCCTGAATCTCACAACTGCAAAGTCCCCTTTGCACTATAAACAACATATTCACGGCATGGACATCTTAGGGAAGCCATTATTCTTCCTATCACACATGAAATTATTTAGCACAATGTCTGGCTTATAGTGTGTGCTTAATAATTTTCAGGCACTATATTACTATTATTAAATATGATTCAAGAGTATGAGAAGGAAATGCCAAATCCTCTGGACAAATAAGCATGCAAATATAAACCAAGTTAGGTGTAAATCCTGGGAATACTCAGGTCTCAGGGAACTACTCCAAATGATGTACAAACCTAGAGTTTCCATTTAGGCAAAAGTTTCTAATAAACTAAATCTTCTTCACTAAATACTATCAGTTGCATACTCACACGCTGGCAGAACAAAGACTGCAGGGTGTTTCAGCATCTCCATACCAACAGCTAGAACAGATTCCTCTCCTAACCCCCTGTGCCGTATCAACCAGCTGGTCTGGTCTGACTCACAAATGGCTATAGCCTGGTGGTAAAGGGAACTTTGTTAACCATTTGCAAAAAATTCCAGGCAACTGGGGAGATGGAACAAAAATGCCCCCCAAAGCTGCCTCAATATCATTAAAAGTTGGGCAGTGAGGAAGCCAGGAAATAGAACACAAAGCATGTTGGGCTGAGCTATAGAATAAGAGACTTTTGGGATAGTGAACAAACTCTACCTCCCCTATTTTAAGCAGAAATCACAACCGATTTTGATTCCACTTAATAATTTCCTTGACACGTGAAGAGATGGCAGGCTCCATGAGAGCAAGGATCCTGCCAGGAAGCCAACAGTCCATCTCTGATGTCCAGTCCATGTCTAGCACACAGCTGAGACCCAGTAAAATAAAATGTGTGGAATTAAAGAATAAATGAATGGGTAGGAAATCACCCAGGAACACAATCAAGGGTGATATTTACATTCTAAAGTAGGGGTTGACAATCCATGGCTTGTGGACCAAATCCTCCCCACAGTCTCTTTTATATAGCCCAAAAACACAGCCAAGCCCTTTCCTGTATTGTCTGTGGCTGCCTTTGTGCTATAGCAGCAGAATGTGTGGCCTCTTGGTTTGCCAAGCCTAAAATATTTACTATCTGGGCTTTTACATAAAACACTTGCCAATTGCTGCTTTACAATACTTTCTGGTAACTTATCAAAATAATCTTGGGATCTTTTAAATATGCAGCACCTTAAGCCCAGAATCTGAATTTTAACTAGTTTCCCAAGGTTCGAGAATCCTTGCACTTAAAGAGAAGTGATCTGATTTGACAAGCACAAGGGCAGGGTTCTCAACTTTTCTCTTACTTTTAACTTCAAGGATACACATGCAGGTTTGTTACACAGGTAAACTTGTGCCATGGGGGTTTGTTGTACAGGTTATTTCATCACCCAGGTATTAAGCCTAGTACCTATTAGTTACTTTCTAGACTCTCTTCCTCCTCCCACCCTCCACCCTCTGAAAGGCCCCATTGTGTGTTTTTCCACTCTATGTGTCCATGTGTTCTCATCATTTAGCTCCCACTTATAAGTAATAATATATGATATTTGGTTTTCTGTTCCTGTGTTAGTTTGCTAAGGATAATGGCCTCCAGCTCCATCCATGTCCCTGCAAAGGACATGATCTCATCCTTTTTTATGGCTGCATAGTATTCTGTGGAGTATGTGTACCACATTTTCTTGATCCAGTCTATCACTGATGGGAAAATATTTAGGTTGATTCCATATGTTTGCTATTGTGAATAGTCCTGCAAGAACATACACATGCACGTGTCCTTATAATAGAATGATCTATATTCCTTTCGGTATATACCCGGAAATGGGATTGCTGGGTTGAATGGTATTTCTGTCTTTAGGTCTTCGAGAAATTGCCACACTGTCTTCCACAACAGCTGCACTAATCTACACTCCCACCGACAGTGTATAAGCCTCGATCAGAATCACCCAAAAGGCTTGTTAAAACACAGACTGACAATCCCTGCCCCTCACTTTCTGATTCAGTAGGATGCATATGGGCCTGAGAATGTGCATATTTTGGCCCTATCTCAAGTGATACTGATGATGCTGGTCCAGAAACCACACTTTGAGAACCACAGCACAAAGGTTACCCAGTGCCCATCCTTGTTTAATAGTGACTCATTTTCCACACTTCAGCCTTCAGCAGTAGTGGAACATGAGTCACTATTAAGTTCTCACGATTAAATTCTCACTATTAGTTCAGCACTATTAAGTGACTCATGTTCCACACTTCAGTGGTAGATTCTGTGTTCAGCAGGTCCCACATTTTGAAATTTGGGGTGAATTCTTCCTGCAACTCTGTGGTAATAAAGAATATGAATTATGCTTACAATTGCAAAGATATGGAACAAACCTAAGTGCCCATCAGCCAATGAGAGGATCAAGAAAATGTGGTAGATACACACCACGGAATACTATTCAGTCATAAAAAGGAACAAAATGATGTCTTGCAGCAACTTAGATGAAGCTGAAAGCCATTATTTGAAGCGAAGTAACTCGGGAATGGAAAACCAAATATCGTTATGTTCTCACTTATAAGTGGGAGCTAAGCTGTGACGATGCAAAGGTATAAGAATGATACAATGGGCCGGGCACAGTGACTCATGCCTGTAATCCCCGCACTTTGGGAGGCCAAGGCGGGTGGATCACTTGAGGTCAGGAGTTTGAGACCAGCCTGGCTAACGTGGCGAAACCCGTGTCTACTAAAAATACAAAAATTAGCCGGGCGTGCTGGCGTGGGCCTGTAGTCTCAGCTACTTGGGGAGGCTGAGGCAGTAGAATCGCTTGAACCTGGAAGGTGGAGGTTTCAGTGAGCCAAGATCGCACCATTGCACTGCATCCTGGGCGACAGAGTGAGACTCCATCTCAAAAAAAAAATTACATAATGGACTTTGGGGACTTAGGGGTAGGGAAAGTTTGGGAGGGGGTGAGGGATAAAAGACTACAATAGTTAGTAGTCTTAGGTGATGGGTGCACCAAAATCTCAGAAATGACCACTAAACAACTTATCCCTGTAACCAAAAGCACCTGTACCCCAAATACTATTGAAATAGAAATTTAAAAAATTTTAAAACAATATGAATTATTAATGCATTAGGAGGCAGAGACAGTGAAATGTCAGAAAGAAAGACACTTATGACTGCGGTTGGAATTCATACAGTGTTTCATTATTTCCAAAGTTAATCCCCATCTATTGTCTCACGTAAACCTCCAGACAACCCAGTGGGTAGGCATTATTATTGCAACGTGATTCTTACTCCCATTTTGCAGGAAAAAAGGAGGAGGCTGAAAGAGGTTGAAAATAGATACAAGTTAATCTCCCCGACACTCCCCCTATCCATTCAATGACAATCTCTCTAGGCTTTGTATTGCTTCCTTCCTTCTTCTCTCCCCTGCATCTATCATTTCTTTGCCTCTATTGACTTGTATGTATGTATGTATGTATATATGTATGTATGTATGTATGTATTTACAGATGGAGTTTCGCTCTTATTGCCCAGGCTGAGTGCAATGGCACGATCTTGGCTCACTGCAACCTCCGCCTCCCGGGTTCAAGCAATTCTCCTGCCTCAGCCTCCCAAGTAGCTGGAATTACAGGCATGCGCCACCACACCTGGCTAATTTTGTATTTTTAGTAGATTTGGGGTTTCACCATGTTGGCCAGGATGGTCTCGAATTCCTGACCTCAGGTGATCCACCCACCTCGGCCTCCCAAAGTGCTGGAATTACAGGCATGAGCCACGGTACCTGGCCGTATTTATTTTTTTGACAGAGTTTTGCTCTTGTTACCCAGGTGGGAGTGCGGTGGCGTGATCTCGGCTCACTGCAACCCCTGCCTCCCGGGTTCAAGAGAGTCTCCTGCTTCAGTCTCCCAAGTAGCTGGGATTATAGGTGGGCACCACCACATCCAGCTAATTTTGTATTTTTAGTAGAGATGGGGTTTCTCCATGTTGGTCAGGCTGGTCTCGAACTCCCAACCTCAGGTGATCCGCCCGCCTCAGCCTTCCAAAGTGCTGGTAATTACAGGTGTGAGCCACTGAGCCCTGCCCTCAAACCACATATATTAAAGTAAAAAGAAAAAGTTGAAATTAATATTAATAATGTATCTTATTCAACTCACTATATTATCATTTTAATGTGCAATCAATATAAAAATTATTATTAATGAGATACTTCACATTCTTTTTTTTTCACAGCAAGTCTGAAATCCAGAGTGAATTTAACACATATAGCACCTTTCAGGTCACACTAGCCACACTTCAAATGCTCAGTAGACACAGGGAGTCAACAGCCATCCTGTTGCACAAAACAGGTCTCTGTGGTCAAGGTGATCTCCTCGTCCCATGGTCCTTTTTTGAACTTGGTGTTACTGAATCTTTCGTCTAATGACATCATCTCCCTTTTCTCCTTGACACACTCTCCTCCATTGCTGCCTGAAACATCTTTTTCTCCTTGTCCTTCTCTTATATCCCACTATCATTCCTTTTTATGTGCACACTTTCTTCACTCGCCACTTAATGAGTTAGTGTTCCCCAAGGCTCTGTGTTGCATCCATTGTTCCTCACTGGGTACATCATTTACTTGGACATTTTATCCATCCTTTATCGTTTTAAATATATGCCAATGCCTTCCAAATCCAGATCATTCCACTGGGCTTTGATATTTAAATAACTGGATGTTCACAGTGCCCCATAAGCCAGTTAAGCTCAGCAAACTCTAAAACTGACCTTGTCATCCACCACCCAAACTTACTCAGTGATACCTCAATCCACAGCCATCCAGATACCCTAGACCAGTGGTTCTCAACATGCAATGACTGTGCTCCACCAGGGGATATTTGGCTATGCCTGGAGATGCATTTAGCTGTCACAGCTAGGGGGCAGGGTATGACTGGCACCCAGTGGGTAAAGACCAGGGATGCTGCTAAACATCTTACAATGCACAAGAAAGCTCCCTATAACAAATAATTATCTAGCCCAAAATGTCAAGAATTCCACTGCTGAACAACTCTGCCTTAAAGCCTTAGCTGCATCAGCAGCTCACAGGAGACTCACAGGCACACCTACTCTCGCACCCCATCTTAGACCTACTAAATCAGAATTCTCTGAAGTGGGGCCTGGGGTTGGTGTTTTAACACACTCTCCATGTGAATCTTATACACACTACAGTTCAAGAATCACACTCTAGGTAGAGCCAAACTTGACGTCAAAGAAATCTCGAGTTCTTGTTCTGCACCAAGCATTGGGATCGCTGATACAGAAAAAAGCAGCTCAAATTCAATGTTTGAGTAAGCACTTGACTTCAGCCTTCAGGATACAACCTGCTAGGCCTCCAGGTGAATAATTTAACTTGTTTTCTCTTTATTAGCACTATTCCAGAAAAAAATTGACCTGTAAGGTTCATAGTCCAAAGCAACAAGTCTTTAATGTACAATCCTTTTCTTAGCCCTGGAGCTTGGAGCTTATTTCTTCAAGTTTAAAGCTAGGAAATAGAGCAGTGTTTTGGTGCATTGCCCACTACAGAGACTGGAGTAGAGACCAATGCAGGAAAATCCTGAAACCTTTTCATCTTATTAAGCTCAGTTTATATTTTAAAACATATGAAAGAAAGTGCTTTTGAGATATGGGGATAAAGATACAATAGATCTGCTAAGGAAAAGAGGCCTTGAGCATTGTTTAGATTCACTTGGCTGCTGGAGGGCCCTAGAAAGAAGTAAATTAGAGGGGAAATAAATCTGGAATCGAGTTCTTGCTCTGCCTTAACTGACAATGTGAATTTTTAAAAAAAAATCATTTTGGTTCAAGAAATATTTATTAAGGATCTCTGATGAGCTAGACACAAAGTTAGGTACTGAAGATAAAATAAATAAAGCAGGCAGAGTCCCCTACCTTAAGAAAATTACAGGCTGGTAAACTCTCAACAGGAGAAATATTGGATATATCAAATATAGTTCCTTCCCCTGAGAAACTCAGACTGGTTGGTAAGACAGACAAATAGATTTTATGATTTCAGAACAATGTAGTAAATGTTAAAGTATTACAGAATGCTACGGAATAATGGAGAGATGAAAGGCTCATTCACCCTGGGAAATAAAGGAAGCCTTTCTGGAGAAGACAAAGCGTTGTGTAGATAGTTATTTGAGAGGCAAGACTAGGGGGAAGGGGAGAGGCTAGAAGGCTATTTCAGGAATTCTATAAAGAGATGATCAAGGCATGAACAAAGGCTATGGGTGACAAATAAGAGCAGACAGTATGAGGTGGGGTGAATTAAGGATGTCCACATTGTTTTCTGTTATCCTTCCCATTGACAGGTGGATTGCTTTATTCTCCTCTTGAATCTGACCAGCACAGTGACTGTGTGACCAATAGAAAAGCATAATTTTAAGTAAAACAGAAGCTTCCACTTCTTCCCTCATATCACAATTGCCCTTGGGTATGTCAACTCAAAACTCAACCACCATGCTTTGTGAAATCCAAGCCACATAGAAAGGTTACATTAGGCAGTGAGCTACGCCCCCAAGCCAATAGCCAGCTCCACCCACTTAGCCATGTCATGAGCCATCGCATACATTTCAGCCCAACTGTGCTCTCAGGGAACTGTAGCCTCAGCTGTTATTACATGGAGCAGAAAAACCACCTAGTAGAGCCCAGTCAACCCCCAGAACTGTGACTGACAATAAAATGATTCTTGTTTCTAGCTCCTGTATCTTGTAGCAAGAATATATAAGAATGTAAAACTGCCAGTGTCGGGTAAGAAAATGAGATGGCTGAAGATGATGACATGTCAGTCTAACTTTACCATAAAAATTATCTGATCTCGTTTATCTGAAAAATAGTTCCAGCAGTGTAGAAGTGTAAGAGAACAGCAGAAGATAGCCAGAGTTCTGCTTCTGGTATGGTAGGAAATCTCTTAACAGATTCCCTCCCACACCCAAACAGGTAAAAAATTAAAGCTAGAAGGAAAAAAATATATACCTGAAGGCTCTGTAGAGTAAAAATAGCCAGTAGATTTCACAGGGACATTGAGACATGGAAGAAGGGCTTATCATAGAGTTCTACATTTTTGCCACCTAGGTCTGACAGCATGCTGCTGTCCCAAAATGGCACTGGGTGGCTCAACATCTAGTGGAAGAGCCAACCTCTTTCTGGCCTGAGGAGGTAGAAGTTAGAGACCTGGAAGTCCACGGCCAGCAGAATATAAAAATCCCAGAAAGAGGAGACTTAGAGAAGGGAATTCTTGGCATGTATATGTAAACTCTGCCCAAGCCTCTGGCCAGTCCTTGAACAAAGGGTGAGTAGACAAGGCTCAAAGTAGTTTGCATTTAAACCCAACAGGACTGAGAACTAAGCCTCCACCTGAGAGACAGTTATGGAAATGTAAGTATAACCAGGTTAGTTACCTGCTAAGACACAAATATGAATACTCTTTAAGGAAATATAACCCACAATATAGCATTCACAAAGTGCTAGTACAATTCAAAATTACTTTACATATAAGAAGTAGGGAAATCTGACCCATTCTCAAGCAAAAAAGACTTACTTTACATATAAGAAATAGGGAAATCTGACCCATTCTCAAGGAAAAAAGACAATCAACAGAGGCCAATCCCAATATGATCCAGGTGTTAAAGCAGCTATTCTAACAATACACTTAATGAGGTAAAGGAAAATATGCTCATCACAAAGAAAAAGGTAGGAAGTCTCAGAAGAGGAAAATAAAAAAAAGAACATTTAGAAATGAAAAACAAAATACCTGAAATAAAGAATGTACTGGATAGAACTAACATGAGAATGAAGATGACATAGGCAGGAGTCAGAGAGCTTGAAGATAGATCAATAGAAATGACTTAAGCAGAGGGGCTTTTATAAATTGACAGAGTGGGATCTAACATACATGTGATTAAAGTGTAACCACCCAAGATCACCTTGCCACTGTCTAGACAGAGCCGATTTATCAAGACAGGGGAAATGCAATAGAGAAAGAGTAATTCACACACAGCCAGCTGTGCAGGAGACCAGAGTTTTATTATGACTCAAAATCAGTTTCCCCAAGAATACAGGGATCAGAGTTTTTAAGGATAATTTGGTGGGTAGAGGGCCAGTGATTCAGGAGTTCTGATTGGCTGTCTGGAGATGAAATCACAGGGAGTTAAAATTGTCCTCCTGCTGTGAGTCCGTTCCTGGGTGGGGGCCACAAGGCCAGATGAGCCAGTTTATCAATCTGGGTGGTGCTAACTGATCCATCAGATGAAGGGTCTGCAAAATATCTCAAGTACCGATCTTAGGTTTTACAATAGTGATGTTATCCCCAGGAGCAATTTGGGGAGGTTTAGACTCTTGCAGCCTTCAGCTGCATGACTCCTAAACCATAATTTATCATCCTGCGGCTTTAGGCAGTCCCCAGGCAGGAAGGGTGTTTGTTTTGGGAAAGGGCTAATATCTCTTTGTTTCAAAGTTAAACTATAAACTAAGTTTCTCTGAAGGTTATTTTGGCCTACACCTACGCCCAGGAAAAACAAGGACAACTTGGAGGTTAGAAGCAAGATGAAGTCACTTAAGTCAGATCTCTTTCACTGCCATGATTTCTCAGTTACAATTTTTGCAAAGGTGGTTTCAAAAGTTCCCACAAGAAAGAGAATGGAGAAGGGGAAAAAATATTGAAGAATAATGGCCAAAAAGAAATTTGGTGAAAGACATAAACTTACAAATTCAAGAAACTCAAAGAACCCCAAATAGGACAAATGTGGAGAAAACCATGCTAGGCACATCACAGTCAAACTGATGAAAATCAAAAGAAAGAAAATCT
This sequence comes from Pan troglodytes, assembly GCF_028858775.2. Lineage (NCBI taxonomy): Eukaryota > Metazoa > Chordata > Mammalia > Primates > Hominidae > Pan > Pan troglodytes. The sequence goes on from NC_072416.2 coordinate 12,600,711, forward strand.
CAAAATTAGCAAGAGAAAAATAGCACATTATATATAGAGAACAATGATTCAAATTTTTCACAGACTTAAGATTAGAAACTACAGAGTCCAGAAGACAGTGGAATAATGTCTTTATAAGTGCTGGGGGGAAAAAAAAAAACAAATTCTATAATTAGTGAAAATGCCCTTCAAGAATGAAAAAGAATTAAAGACTTTTCAGATAAAAGAAAACTAAGAGAATTCATTTCCAGCAGACCAGCCCTTCAAGAAATGCTAAAGGAAGTTATTCAAGCTGATACAAGAGGAAAATAATACCAGAAGAAAACTCTAATTCCTTCAGGAATTAATGAAGAGCATTAGAAGCATAAATATCTGGGTAAGCATAAAAGACTATTCTTTTAATTAAAAAAATACATATGCATGTGACTACTTAAAGCACAAATCCTTACATTGCCTCTTGGGGTATTAATGTACAGATGCCATGCATATAACACTATAGCATACAGGATGGTGAAGCTGGAAGAAGAGAGACAGGCCCTCTCACATTGTTTTATATGGTTTTATACTCAGAAAAAGAAAGAGAAGCGAAACTAAAGGCAGGTAGCCTGGTGCCTAGGAACCAGACCCAAAACCAAGGAACCAGACCCGAAATCAGGCCTGGGCCTGCCTGACCTAAGCCTGGTAGTTAAAGATCGACCCCTGACCTAACCGGTTATGTTATCTATGGATTCCAGACATTGTATGGAAAAGCACTGTGAAAATCCCTGTCCTGTTCTGTTTCGTTCTGATTACCGGTGCATGCAGCCCCCAGTCACATAACCCCTGCTTGCTCAATCGATCACGACCCTCTCACGTGGACCCCCTTAGAGTTGTGAGCCCTTAAAAGGGACAGGAATTGCTCAGTCGGGGAGCTCAACTCTTGAGACAGGAGTCTTGCCGATGCTCGCGGCCGAATAAACCTCTTCCTTCTTTAACTCCGTGTCTGAGGAGTTTTGTCTGCGGCTCGTCCTGCTACAAGGGGAATGAGTAGGCCCTATACTGAAAAGTTTCTACATTGTATGTGAAGCAATGCAATACCAACCCTAAGTAGCCTGTGAAAAGCTAAAGATGTTTCATGTGATCCCTAGAGCAATCACTTAAAAAATGCAAATAGAGATAATTTCACGTCTTCCTTTCCAATTTGGAAGCCTTTTATTTCTTTTTCTGGCCTAATTGCTCTGGCTAGGACTTCCAGTACTATGCTGAATAAAAGTGGTGAGCTTGAACATCTTTGTCTTGTTCCTGATCATAGAGGAAAAGCTCTCAATTTTCACCATTGAGTATGGTGTTTGCTGTGGGCTTGTTGTATTTGACCTTTATTGGATATACTTCTATCATGAAAACACTCAGAAAACTGGTTATAGAAGGAAATAGTTTAAATTTTATAGGAATTAAAGTATTAAAATTTTTAAATACTTTTTCTGCATCTATTAAGATAATTCTGCATCTATTGAGATGAGAGGTATAGATTAAAGGCCAATAAATAAGTTAAAACAAAGTGTGTAAATACTCTAAAAATCCAAAAAAAAGGCAGATATAATGGGCAAAATGAATCCCCCAAAGACGTCCACACCTTTAACCCTGGAACCTCTGAATGTGTTATGTTACATGAAAAAAGTGATTATGGACCTAAAAACGGAGAGATTATCCTGGTTTATTCCATGGATCCTACTCACAAGTCCCCTGAAAAACAGAGAACTTTCTCCAGCTGGAGTCAGAGAAGTAGCAGAGAAGAAGTCAGAGAGACTCAAAGTGTCAGAGGATCTTCATTC